>NC_136908.1:52348480-52580181 GCF_949606895.1 Notothenia rossii | reverse complement strand
TTAGCATTAGCCGTTAGCACTAGCCGTTAGCACTAGCCGTTAGCTGCTAGCCGTCGTTAGCCCCACGTGGTTAGCCGCTAGCTGGCAGCCATGGGTGGCTGCTAGCCGTCGTTAGCCCCACGTGGTCAGCAGCCGGGATGTGCAGCCGCACGCCCCGAAGAACAAACCCACGAGGTAGGAATGGGGTTGCTGGTCGACCCAGCAGGTCGTGGCATCGTCCCCCCCGTTGTATAGAAAGCCGATGCGGGAACGGCGAGCAACGTCCCCAGCCTTCTGCGGAGCGCGCACCGAGCCTCAGTCCGCGTGCCGGTGGCAGCCACGGACGTCTCCAATCAAACCCCGGCATTTCGAGAAAGGAAAACGGGTTCCTTTTGCCGTGTTCGGCTCCGTCCAGGAAAATTCCCAAGACGTATCGGGGTCACCAGTGTAGTGCCGAGGACATGGAGTCGGAGGCGGTGCAATGGAGATGTGAAAAGGGGACTTTAATAGAGAGCAGAATAAGACATGTTGTCGGGTCGCAGCCCGGGTCGACAAGAGGAAGAGCCAAGAGGGCACACACTATATATAAGTCAACACATAAAATGTCAGTGCGGGAACAATAGCCGCAACTGTAGTTCCAGTTTGAATTATGAACCAGTAGTTAAATACGTGGTCACCACAGTATTATAGAATGATCACACCGGTGTGACAGTACTCTTCAAAGGGTTCACAAAATATGACTACCACTCTTACTGTTTAACATTTTGGGTTGCTTCATGTTACTTCATGTTAAGGCTAATAAAAATGACAAGGCTAAGACTGTAATGCTAACTAACGTGCTTGCTACTAGCAAGGTAGCTAACTTGATCCAGCCACTCCTGGTCCTTTCATCAGACGGGAAGCGAAAGAACGAGCAAGACCCATTGCTGGTATGATAACAACCTGGTACTAAGCACACAGGCATCTTGTTAAAGTTATCGTATCTTAGCTATCTCTTATTTGGTGGAGGAAAACAATTGTGGACATCAGTTATTATGACATCACTTACGCGACTCTGGGATTTGTAGTCTTTCTAGTAGCGGATTTTTCATAGTCTTATATTTCAACAGTTTTACGACAAACTGTGACTTTTTGACATGGAAATGATTTGTTAAGATTGACAAACATCATATGTGTAAATAATTCATGGCACAATTCAAACGGGATCGAAAGATACGTTTTCTCTCTTCATTGACTTCAATACATAATTTTTCCGAAATAAGGTCCCATGGACCGGAAGTAGATGGGCGTGACTTCGCCACTCTATCCCCACAGGAGCAATTTGGGTGTGCAAGTGTCTTGCCCAGGGACACAACGACATGCTCACTTGAACTTGCATCATTTTTTAAAGTAACTCGTTTTTAAAGCGGTAAAAAAACACAGTAAAGTACAAATTGCATTGCTTCAATTTTAAATATATCAGAGTAGAAGTAGGTAGGCATGGTAAGAAAACACTCAAGTAAAAATACCTCATCATTGTACTTTGGTACAGTACTTGAGGACATTTACTTAGTTCTTTCCCAACGCTGCACACAGATGACACCGATGTCCTGTAATTCCTGACTATGTGACAAATGGCCTCCATGTCTGTCTTTCCTCTCAGCGGGGGGGGGGGGGGGGGGGGCTACACAGGGTACAGTAAATGTTAATCAATAGCATATCCCCATTAGAGGCAAGCAGATGCCACCTCAACCTCTGTGCCACTCCGTGTCTTGTCTAAATGAAAGCTTGGGTCACAACCACAGCTGGGACACACACACACACACAAACACTGAGTGAATGATCTATGAAAGAGGAGACAGAAGAAAGTGGAGGTTGACTGCGGGAGTCAAGGAAGTGTGTTAGTTGAAGGTGGCCAACACAAATCAGAGCAGAGCAGAGCCATGGTGCTGCTGAACCGGCCAAAGTAATGAGGCTGGCATAGCAGGGAATAGTGCTAATATGGAGAGATCAAACTACTGCTACACCTCCAGGAACATGCTCCCTGTGATCCCTGCACTTAGATGTGACACCCCTACACACACACACACACACACACACACACACACACACACACACACACACACACACACACACACACACACACACACACACACACACACACACACACACACACACACACACACACACACACACACACACACACACACACACACACACACACACACACACACACGATAGCCAGGCCCCATGCTAAGGCTATTTTATATGAATTAAGATGTATTGAATAACAAAGAATGCTTGGTAATGGCAGAATCCCAGGGGAGAGTCATGAATATTGCAACACCTACAGTTTAAATGTGTTGTTGATAAAGATGTGATGCAGTGAAATAATGCATGAAGTAGAGATTGAGGTTTGGAATACGTTATCTAGACATACTTATTATTAAATTGAGACACGGCAGGCAAAAACATCGTTTTTCAAGCACTGGTCAATTTTGAGATTTTGTGCTATTTTGATTCTATAACATGTTTTCTTTCAGGCTTTTGGAAGGAAAACGTACAAAATACACATTTAAGTGTTTATTTGACTATAGTTTGTCTATTTGCGTCAGTAGATTTCTCCTAAATTCACCAAAAGTTAGCTTTCTAACGAAACATAAAGTACCGCGACCGCTGTGTGCACCATGTCAACAGAGATATCGTTGGAAAGCTGTGTCTCTCCTGCACAATCTCATCGGATCCAAATATGGTCATTTCCTTTGTATCAGCAACCAATCGGGAAAGCACAAAGGGGTCTTAAACCAAGAAACGAAATCTCATTGGCTGGTGTCAATTTCAGACAATGTGATTCGTTCAGATGCGTCACGTGGTGTGCTAAAACACTTCCTGGTTAGCTTTCCGCTAGAAATGTAAATCTCAAAATGGCAAAAGAACGGCGAAAAAAAAGTTTACAGAGAAGATGACAACAATTATCCCTTGCACGAAGCAAGATTATACAAAAAACAAATGACCCCGAACATGAAATACCTTCACGGAGTGCGTCGAGGCGCAAGCTGTCATCCAGAGAACAGGAGGGTTTAGCTAGCGCCTCACTGCAATCTTTAAAGGTCGTTTTCTCCAAATGAGTTTTTTCTCCTACTCTGAGTTCGAAATCTCAACTTCAGTAGCACTTAGACACACCAAACCTTCCAGTTATATTCCTATCAATATTATGAAGGCTTTTACAGAAGGGTTTGTTCATATATCATTCATAGCCTGAATTATACAACATTGTATATCTAAAAACATGGCAAAAATTGATATTTTAGGGCTGTTGACAGTATTTTCTGATTTATGGAGTGATAAAAAGAGATATCCAAAATCCCTTCTGTAAAAGCCTAAGATACTAATATGACTACAAAATGAAACAAGAATTTTGAACCTGGCTTTATCCAAAGTTCAGATTTCGATTCCTGAAATGTGTTAAAATATGCACATATTTGATGACATAATGGCTAATTTGCATATTTAAACATGCTATTTCAGAAAACTTGTAATACAAAAGACAATTGCCTTATTGTAAGTAATTAACTGGAGAAATGTCTAGCTGATACCTTTAAGTTAAAAAAAGTACCCTATTCACCTGGGGTGTCTCGCCTTAAGGCACCGTTGAGTGCCTTTTGCGAGTGATCTGTTTGACAATATGACATTTTGTCAGTTTAAATATGATTCTGGGCAAAGTTTTAAAAAATGGAATACTTTTTCAGCATAACATCCAACAGTTTTAATGCAATGTTGGTGGAGATGTCCCGATACGATCACGCGATCAGGGATCGGAGCCGATCACGTGATTTTCAAAAGATCGGAATCGGGAGAAAAAAAATCAGGGATCGGGATTTAAAAAAAAAAATTTTAATAAAATATTTGTATTATTTTATTTAATGTTAGAAAACAAAAATGACCATGTTCACGTCTTAAGGTCATCCTGAGGCCTTAGTTTTGGTTTAAAATTACACAACATCATGTATGTGTTGCTTCTTTTGGGCTTGTTTTCATAGACCTGGTTGCTTATTTCTCTCAAATCTGGCAACAGAGTGGGCGCAGTGTCTAATAGTAGCAGTAAGCTAACGAGAGGCTACGTTCAGCTGGTGAATCGGGAGTCGGGACAGAGAAAATGTCAGAAGTTTGAAAGTATTATAAAATTGAAAGCGAAGGCAGTGTAACAGCCAGATGCAATGTTTGCAAGGCGGAGGTTACGCGTGGTGGAAAGAACAGAGCTACGTTCAACACGACCAATCTAATACGCCACCTGAGAAACAAACACCAACAACAACACGACGAGTACACAGCGGCCACTCAGGTAACGGCACTGAAACAACCGACACTTTCAGAGACTTTTAAAAGGAAAGAGAAACTGCCCCAGAACAGTGAAAAGGCCATAAAAATAACAGCCAAGATAGCTGAATTCATCGCGTTGGATGACCAGCCGTTATCTGTTACCTTTTTTATCTCTTAAACCATTGCATAAAGATCGGATCGGGAAAAATCGGTATCGGCAGACTGTCAAAATCAAATGATCGGGAGCAAAAAAAGATGATCGGGACATCCCTAAATGTTGGTCCAAAAAAGGTCCAATGTTGATGAAAAGTAAAACTGATTTTTGGTTATCTGTTAAGCACGAGGTTACTCAAAAAGGTAGTTGCTTTTTTGTTCCTTGATTGGATTGGAGGTCCAATCCACAACATCACACAAAAGGCCAGCACAGTTTCCCACACTGATGTAACATGTGATCAGCTGTCACAAACACATCTTCTTTCCAACAATCTTTGGCCTTTCACACCTGCCACTGCAAACAAAATGAGGGAAAACACTGCCAAACATCCATCTCTGCTGCTCAGCAGGCTTTTATTATGGGTTTGTCTTCGACGAAAAAAATGTAAACAAGACAGATTGTTTTTCTAAGGCATGTTTTGTGAAGGACATGCATAAAATAATACACGCTTGCAGAATACAAACTATAACGGCTCCCAAAGGAGGCCTTGTCAAACACACAATGAGACACAATTAAATGACATTATTATAAGGAATTAGCTGGAATCATCACGGAGAGAAAGAGAGAGATGTGCATCCTTCATTAGGTAATGGAGTTGTGTGAATGCGTCAGGATATATCGATGCCAAAGCAGACGTTTGTGTTCTCCGTGTACAGCATCGCTCTCATTTAAACTCAGGCCTGTCAGAGCCACACACACATACAGTACACACATCCGAAAGGAGGCTGTATGCATTCAAGCATTCTCTAAACTAATAAACCTGCCTATGGACTTATCCAGTCTTAGTGTGAAGTGTCATTAGAAGTGGCAGGCAGCTGTGGCAGCCTGCGAGGGGCTAAGAGGCTTGAGCTCCCACCGTCTGTAATCTCCGCAAACAAAGTGCGTGCCATGCAACGGAAAATAAATATATGAGTAAATAATACATGCAAACATGATGGCGCACACACACACACACAAGAAAAAACACACGCAGTCTTACAGTAGGCGATGCGGAAAAAAGACGCTCGCGGAAAACTTCAAAGCGACAGTGAATATGCGAAGACATGTATATGGCAATCCGCCTTAAAAAAGTAATCTGACACGCTGACGGCTCTGCAAACAGGCCCGAGTGAGGTGCTCACACGGTCTGATTTCACTTTAGGGGAGGCAGCATACGAAGAATGTTGCATAGAGTTTGCTAAGTGTTAATAAAGGCCAAGGCTTATTAATGGGACAATCTGACAACCAGCAGTGTTGTGTACACACACACACACACACACACACACACACACACACACACACACACACACACACACACACACACACACACACACACACACACACACACACACACACACACACACACACACACACACACACACACACACACACACACACACACACACACACACATACACACACACACACACACACACACACACACACACAATAGCTGTGAGTTATTGGAGAGGAGGTAACGTTGCCGGGCAGTGTCTCCCTACAGTCACATTTCCACTCGGAGATGAAACGGCTAATTGGACGTGGGACCTTCTCAGCTCTGCACACTGTAGTAATGGATTTGAATGAGGACAGCCCCCTCCCATCCTTGCGTTACCTCACATGTTATCCTCTCTGCTTTGTGTTCTCCACCTGAACACATCTAAAAAGAGTTAACCCTCCATGTTGAATGGAGATGTTACCTAACCACTTTGTAAGGCTTCTCTCGTTAAGTTATAGCGACTTTTTAGAGGCTCTTGGCAACAACATTGGTGACTTATCCAATCCATTGACGATAAAGCGGGACATATGACATATTTATTGTATTTACCTCTTCTATTGTTTGTCACTCTTCTGGAGCTTGGAAAATGGTGGACAGGAAGCCAAAATAATGCAAACATAGCAAGGTGTAGCACCAAGCTGACAAATAGTGGTCCAAAATAAGAGGGAATCCAGGGTTGGGGGATGTGGGGGAGAAACAATAACATAACAAATATATAATGGAAAATAAGAATAACAGATTTAAAAAATAAAAAGATTAATTCATTATCTGTTCTACTTCAAACTTATTGTTTGGTAAACAAATTTGAGTGGTTTCCAATAAAGTAAACTGTCAGAGGATTGCCTTAGGAATCATTAAATATAATATAAAACACACACGTTTACTGAGGTACACATAGATACAGAATAATAAACACTTCGGTAAGGTTTTTAGGGACGAACTGCTTTAATGATCCATTCAAAAAAAGTTACGAAATGTTTGCATATGCTGTCAATTATAGTTCTTATTAAAGAGGAACGAAATCAGAATCAGCAAGTCAGCCTGCATCAGTCCTCTCTTTTTGAAAATAGCTCTCTTTTTTGTTATCCTAATTGCCTGATAATGATCAACAAACTGAGCTCTTTTTTAGTAATAAAACCTTGGGCCACCTTTTTTTATTCACTGCCTAAACCCCCCTGGTCTCCTCATCATTTCTCTTTTCAGTTCCAGCTCGCTGCCAAGCTACTGAGGTATTTGAGATATTCTTTTAAAAACACTCGCAGCTATTACATCTTCTTATGTGTAAGTGTTTATCTCCGTCTCTCTTCCTCCTCTCGGCGTCTCTTTCTCCCTGGCGCTCCTGGTGTGAGTTTCTCTTTGAAATGCTTTCTAATTAGCACGTACAACACACAGACGGGGTTAAATTAAATTGCTAAGATACAAGGAGGTTGAGGTCAACGGCTCTGCAAAGACCGTCAGCGTGGATAATTGGGCGATATATTCCTATTTTCTTCCTTCTTCCTTTGCTAAATATCCATGATCAAAATGACACCGGATGGCACACCGACAGTTTGGCAGCGTGGTGATGAAATATGAATTTATTTTTAGAGATAGAGGAAGACAAGTAATTAGGAGTGCAGAGAGAAAATCACTTTCATGTCTCCTTCTATTCAAGCGCTGCTGCACTTAGGAAACAACTTCTGTAAAAACTGATATACCAGGGCCAGTATTGGCTTTATGAAATATAAGATGATCTAGTACTTGTACTGTATATGTACTTATAACTGTGACTGATGAGCAGTTATCTGGTTAAAGGAATCCCTAAAGTCTACTTTTGTATCGTGGTGTAAATATTAAATTGTTCCCACAATGCATCCTTCTGTTCCTGTTTCAGAAAATGAAAATTGTTGTTTAAACCTCTCCACCTTGTAACCAATTATGTAACCTCTCAGAACTGCTAATCTCACCATTATTGTACTATTATAAGTAATCCTTAATATCCACTTAGGTTTGGTCTTTTGTATGGTTCCAAATTCGATTTTTCATTTCCCCATAAGACATTTTTTAATCCAAACCAAATTCAGTTTTAAGTAAAAAGTTACAGAGCAACTTTCTGCACAAAGTCCTTGTACTTAGAAAAAAAATCCATGTTTACTTGTTGGCCACACTTCAGGAGAACATATCTCCACGGGAAAACAGCAAGTCTCTAAAGGCTTATTTTTAAAGTGTCCTGAAACAAATGGAAGCCAAGCGCTGTCTTAAAGGGACAGTGTAGGATTTGGCGGCATGTAGCAAATTGAAACCCACAGAGGACTCATTCTAAGTAAATGAAAACACAATGTTTGATTCAGGGGATGATACCTCATTTGTATCGACCATTTCTACAAAAAGATCCTCTGAAACTACACATGGACCCTTTACAGACATTGAGTGGGATTTGACTAAAACAACAGACTGGGATTGAACCCACAACCTTCTGGTTGAAAGATGACTGCAGCCAAAGTCGACCCATATAAACATAATCCCTCTCAAGACTCATTAGAAATGTGCAGAGTTGTCTGTATCTGCATATTTTAGCCAGTATTTCTTATTATTTCCTGTGTTAAAGACTTTGTTGGAGGTCAACCTCTAAAATCGTCGCCATGGCATTAGGATTCATCAAAGAAGGAGCGAAATTGGGTAAACAGTTTGCACAATAAAAAGGTAAATCAATTATCTGTAACTCCCAACAGAATAAGTATTTGGGGAAGTTAAAAGCTGGATTGGTTTCCTATAAAGCAAACTGAGGTGTTCATCAAAAAAGCTAAATGTAGTTTTTATTTAGAAAGGAAAGTATATATAATTAAAAAAACAATCACTAGTGGGATTTCACCCTCTCTTGTTAGAATAAAGAATCATTAACAGCAAAATCACAAAAAAAAAGTAAAGTCACGTAAACCAAAGGCAGCTCTGATGTGAATAACGCAGACAACAAAATGTCTGAAACATTGCCAGAAAGTGTGAGAAGGGGAGGGGGGGGGCACTGTGGGAAAATGGGAGAGCAATATGTCATCATGGTAGCACCTCTAAAAGTCACCGAAATGCCAGGTCACCCCGCTCGACGGGAGAATCAAACCACAGAGCGAGTGTGTGAGAGCGCCTTGCATCACACCTTGAGTTTACAACATCACACAAACACACACTCAAAAACAGAGCAACGACTGTCACCGAGCGCCTTTGATTCCCTCGTTATAAGTATGCGACAATGGTTTTTTCATCATCCCTTTTGATAATTATTCTTCTTAAAAGGTGGAAGGATGACGGGTTTGCTTAAGCTTGTGTGGGTTGTACACAGGGTGTGTGTGTGTGTGTGTGTGTGTGTGTGTGTGTGTGTGTGTGTGTGTGTGTGTGTGTGTGTGTGTGTGTGTGTGTGTGTGTGTGTGTGTGTGTGTGTGTGTGTGTGTGTGTGTGTGTGTGTGTGTGTGTGTGTGTGTGTGTGTGTGTGTGTGTGTGTGTGTGTGTGTCTGGCTCTGTATTAGTGCTTCATTGTATGTCGCTGGCACATTGTCTCACGCAGAGGTAGGTGGGAGGATGATGAAGCGAATGCGCGTTAAAGATTTATTTGGGCTCCATTAATATTTCACATGGATGGGTGCGATGTACAAACCGATGACGACACCCCACTCCGGTAAAAGCCTCCCACAATGCCGTGCGTCGCCTGTTGGCACGACCTGCTGAGCTTTTCTGTGCTGTGGAGTAAACAACGTTTACTTCGACACAAAGTTGAGCTGAGGCGAATCCCCTGCTCCTCTCCCCCCTGTCCAATCTCTCATCATATCTTAGCGATCGCTGAACCTTGAAACATCTCAAAGTAGAAAATATTCGGTTACTGAAATACGAGACGTCTGCTGGGATGTAATCTTGGAGCACACCCACTGACTACCAGAATCAGACAGATATTGTGTTTTAGGAACATGTTGCTTTTCTTTTCCAAAGAAGCAATTCACAAGAAACCGTAACAGAGAAAGAAAATATATATATCTTCGCGATTTCTTCTTACAAATGAGCTCCTCGAGCCAAGTGTTCCGCGCAGTGGCACTTTGAAGGTTTACCAAGATTAGTAATCTCTATGTAAGGAATAATCCCTGCTATAGAATAAATATGATACTGATCATAGACATGTACCCCCCTCTGTTCTAGGAAAATAAAACACAAAATGTAACAGAAGAGGACAAGACATTGCCACAATATATATATATATATATATATATATATATATTAAACCCAGAATCTCTCTATATGTTAATACAAAGTAACTTACTTACCCAACATACAGCAGGGGCTGGAAAACAATTGTTAACATCAATATACTGCCATGTTATCTGATATACATTTTTATTTAGGTAGCATTTGCATATAGTTCTTATTCATTCATAAAATGCCTTTATATTTGTTAATACATAATAAGTAATTGTGAAAACAAAAATACAATGGGGCCCATTAGAAGTTCCAAAACCAAATATAAAGTTAAAAATGTAAAAAAAATCCAAAATGTTCCATTTGCAATGAGAAAAGATGAGAGAAAAGATGCAAATCCCCACATTTAAGATGTTCAAACTAACAGATGTTTTGATCAATAGTTAGTAAGAGATATTGATTATCTCATTTCCCACAGATGTCCCTAGGCTTGTTTACAGTATGTGTACTTTGTCTAAATGTAAATTATATTATATAATTATATGTATTGTATAATCTATAACATAATCTTTAATAACTCTCATCTAATATCTCTTGGACAAATTCCCATGGAGGTACATAAATGCTATACTGACACGGTCAATGAAAACAAACGACCAATGTCCCGTGAAGCTAATTCCATAAACATAGTGTTTATAGTTTATAGTCAACACACACTGCATAATTTCCTCCTCACACACACATACAGAACACATAGTGAAGAACCCCCCTAAGACACCAAAGCTCAAAGACTATTTACTTTGCATGCTCCTCTGAAGGTTCTTGAAGAGTGGGAGAAAGTGGGAGAGAGAGATGGAGTAGAAGAAGAATCAGAAGAAGCTCTCTGTGGACTCTACACTGCTCATTACAGCAGCAGAAGAAGAAGAAGCTTTGACACGCCATGTGTGAAGCAGGAGCCATGTTTCATTAAAACACTTCAGCTACTGACTACCACACCTGCATGTTCCTTTGTCAGATGATTCTAGTCACTATAGTTTACTTTATTTCAGCGTGAAGATATCTTTTACAAATAGATAAGTTCATGGAGTTTAACTTGACATGATTTGCACTATTGACCAGCAGAAAACTAATAAACTCGACCTCAGAGAAAGCGATGTTCATAAGTTCGTCTCTTGGAATATTAAAACTGTAATCGTAACGCCCTGTGGCATTGTTTGTAATAAATCGTTTTGAAACAGGGATGAGCATATTGGATTTTGCCTCTTAAATGTGAGCTTCTCAGCTATAGCGGAAACATTTCACTTTACAAAAAGTATGTTTATTATCAAGTCAATCATACCACAGGGGGTTGTTTATTAAAGTGTTCAATTGTATATGATCAAATACGTTTAAACTTAAATGACAGAATCCCTGCGGTTACTGAAAAATAAAACATAAGGCTAATCTAAATTCTCGCTATAGAGCAGATGGGGAGGGGGGAGGGGGGAGAGGGGGGGGGGGGAGTTTTACCAGTATCTTTTTTTTGTTGTTACTTTTGTTTTACATCTGTGTAAACAGGTGGGAAAAAAAGTTAGGAGATATGTTGTTTTTTGCGACTACACTCATGAACACACAATGCATTCTGATAAAGATGTCACTTTTAATTAATAATAAATGTCTTATAGTAAGTTAAAATGGTCCATTGTTCAGCAGATGCTAATATCGATGCATCTATAGCAATGCGGCTCCGTGAGGTTTAATTGTTACCAAAGTAATGACATGGCTTCATAAAAGTAAAACGTGTGGCAGAGCTCATATTTGTGCAACCCAAACTTCTCCAAATCTAAAATACCAAGACATGAGCATAGTTCAGTGTCCTCCTGCTTGAAGTCTTTTCACTGCTAAAAATGCACCAAATGAAAGTGATGCTAATTAGGATGGCGAACAGCACAACGGGCCCCATGCTGAACTGTTTGTTCTAAGCAGAATTGATTCCGACATTTCGATGTATGAAGACGCCGGTTGGCTTCAATGGGGCGTTTTAATTAGACGTGTTGCAAAAAGCTTTACCTGATTATAATAATACGAGTCAAACTCAGATTTCTTTGGAATTACTTACTGTATGGATGTGTCAACATCGCTGTAGCTTTATATTTATGAATGTGTTTGCATTTCCATGCTGACAAAAGGTGCAACAGGCTGCTTTGCCACGGCTCCATTCTCCTCACTCACTTGGCCTTTGAGAATGGGAGAATTCTAATGAGTTGCTCTCTCTCTCTCTCTCTCTCTCTCTCTCTCTCTCTCTCTCTCTCTCTCTCTCTCTCTCTCTCTCTCTCTCTCTCGCACATATACACTCAGCTTAATGAGTGTGCCTTGCGCTTTCCTCATTAGCCACACAGAGTCTTATCGCAGGCATCAAATGCAATTCACAGCCACCCCCTGACAGGGCGATAGAAAGGAGGAACGATATCTTCTCTCCTTCCCCCTCTTTTCTCCTATTTTTCCTAATTTCTTGCACCGAGGCTTCAGGATGTAGCCAGATCCACGCGCACACTGATGCACTTATACATATATATATATATATCTCTCTCTCTCTCTCTCTCTCTCTCTCTCTCTCTCTCTCTCTCTCTCTCTCTCTCTCTCTCTCTCTCTCTCTCTCTCTATGAAATGTTGACTAACTTAGATCGCAGCCAACATCTTCCCTTCTCCTATCTCCGTGGGCTGTGGGCGGCTATTGTTGCTATGGCACCAATGCATATCTTGCCATGTAGAAATGGAGAGGTGGTAGGAGTGTGTTGACGGAGAAGGAGAGCCACCTGCTCAACCCGCAGATACAGATTGAACTCAAGAAAGCCTTGTGGCGATGTGCAGGAGAAGAAGAAGAGGAAGAACATCCCTACCTAAGAGTTGAGCTTTTTAGAGAGTTGTCACAATAGCTTGTTTTTTGACAGAAACATCAACATGACAGCTGACTGTGATGCTCAAAGTCTGCCATTGTAGTCAGGGCGGCGGGGAAGGGAGGATATGAATCAGACCACGGCAATCTTTTCATTTCGTTGTTCAGAGAACGAGTTTGTCAAAAATTTCAGATAGACTTAAAAAGACTATAGAAGAGGGAGAGGGCGGAATAATGTGCGGGAGTGACTGAAGGGTCTGAAGAAAAGGGGGTTCGTTTTTCAGCGCGAGACGCCTAGAGCCACGGCAGAGTCATTAGAGTAGATTTGTCACATTAACAAAGGAGGAGGAATCGGCCCTTTTTAAAAGGGGGAAGATAAAGAGAGACACAGACGTGGAAACACAAAGAGGCAGGGTGGAGGAGAAGGGATTTCCAGACAGAAAGGGAGGAGAGCATGAGGCAGGGAGGCAGATTGATGGAAAGGGGGGTAATCTGAATTCATGTTTGGAAGAGAAGAAGAGGTTATTTTGGAGCAGGAAAATCTGTTTACGCCTAGATTTAAAGAAAAACATCCTCTCAGATCTTCTTACGGGCGTATATCATCCATGTTTGATGTTCAAAGCTTACCATTAAATTAAGTTAAATGAATTTAAATGTAAAAGTTTCTTGATCATGACCCATGTGTACTTCACTGTACTGATGTTTTTAGCATTTTCAAATGGTGCCTTCACTGAATGGGAGAATTTTGGAACCTTTTCGAATTTAACATCTAGAGAAAAGCAAAAGGAAGAGATTTGAATTGTTTTGATATTTATGTTAATGCAAAGATAGATATTGTCACTAATCTTTGTCCCTCTTAGAATAGATCAGACAAGATCCGTCTGTTGTTTCTTTTCGAAGGTGGTACGCAAAAAAGCTCAAAGTACCGTTGATTACCTTCATCAATTGAGACATTTTCTATTAATGTTCTCCGCCACTGCTGTGCAAGAAATGTGTCTACATGAAAATCATGTCATCTGGATCCTAAAATAGTCCCAGAAATCCAGGCTCACCTCACTGTGCAGCATTTTAAGTGGTAAGGCTTTTCATGGTTTCTTCCACAATCCATGCTTTTACAGTATCACTGACTGCTGACAAAAGGAGCATCATTTTTCGGCTTTATACATATCCCATAAACACCATGGTGTCCTTTGACAACAGACGTGCTATTACCCCAGTTTTTTTTTAAGTATACATTAAAGAGACAGGAACTTTTAAGGCTTGTAATGATGCCATCTAACAAGAACAACCTGTTGACGTCAATGGAAATGCACTGAATAGAAGGGCTGGTTTTATTTAAGGGTATTTATCATATTATTTATAAGGAACAAGCAAGGTAAATAATATTCCATGTAGCGCCTGTATATGCCCCAGTAGCTCCGCTGGTGAGCTGCCTCTCCTCAGCCTCACCCCTCCCTCTCTGCTTTACGCGGGTTGCATATCCTTTCTCTACCTGTTAAGATGTTAAACAGTCCCCGGATTGGTGCTCCGCTGCCTCTTTGATCCTTTGACAACCTGGTCATGCTAAAAAAAATGCAAAGAGGCGCACTTGAAAAGAGAGGATAAGGAGAATGTCTCAAATAATACACCTCAGCAGATGGATTTGATAGAGCCTCGGAGTGATGGATGCTTTTTTTTTTTTCATCCTTTGTGCAACCCCTTTGCTCGTGGCAGAGGAGGAGAGGAGGTGAAACACATTTAAGATTCTGAGGGCTTATCGTGCCGGGGCTCTGATTATGGCGGAGGCTGTTGTTTCCCCTGGCTATATTAGGATTGCAGTGTTTGACTTACAGCTAGAATCATGGAGTATTTCTGCCCTTTAGGCAGATTTAGAGGAAAACCTAATGCTAACACCATATATCACACGGTGAGTTTCAAGCGTTCTGGGCTTGCTGCGCCTTAGACAAGGATTGTGAAAGGAAATATCTTGAGCCCCCCCCCCCCCACCAGCACCACCACCACCACACACACAGACAGAAACAGGCCGATAATGATGACATAGCTTGTCAAAATGTGGCACTTTTAACCTCGGATATCAGTGTTATTGCTTTCCGGTGTTAGCTGCAGACACACAGTGGCTGGTTAAGTTGCCATCATGAGCTGAAAAGCGGCCAGAAGCAGGGATAAAGCAGCAACAGTATCTTTTCCATCTTTGACGAGGTGTTTGTGTTTGTGTGTGTGTGTGTGTTTGTGTTTGTGTGTGTGTGTGTGTGTGTGTGTGTGTGTTTGTGTTTGTGTGTTTGTGTGTGTGTGTAAAGCCTCAAAAGGCAGCTGCAGGCAGGCTAGCTTTCCGCTGATGGGCCCCCTACCCTGCTAATAGAGTCAGTCATTTCCAGGAATGAACCCCAAATCATCATAGAAATGACATTAAATAGGGCGACTGCACGATTTAATACTTTAAAATAAAATTGATTCCAACCAGAAAAAGTCATTAAACTAATTTGATGCGACAGGGCGAAGTAGAAATAATTCAGGCACTTGAGTTAATGTTTTTTTTTTTTTAAATGTCTCCTCTTCTGTTAGCAATTAAATTGGCAATTATGAGTGTTTATGCGATTGATTCGCGAATAATATAAATTCCGTTCTGATCCTAGCCTCATCTCATCATCATATCAAAAAACGAATTCATATGCAAGTTGGACTGTTAAGGGGTGAGAGCTCAGAGCAGGTAGTTAAAACCTTTTTTAGAGTTTGCATTTGATTAGTCTTTTACCTCAGTTGGTCCTCAGGCTACATTGTAAAACACACACATACCAACACAAACACACACACATACACATACACAATTCCTCAGGACTCATAATAACAATGAAACCCGATGGACTTTGTCTCAATTCCCTCATATTTATTCGCCACCGCTACTTCAATTATGAACGAAGATGTTTGATTACAACAGGAAGAAAGAAGCAAGAGATAAGATGAATCGGCTATAGAGTGTGTGTGTGTGTGTGTGTGTGTGTGTGTGTGTGTGTGTGTGTGTGTGTGTGTGTGTGTGTGTGTGTGTGTGTGTGTGTGTGTGTGTGTGTGTGTGTGTGTGTGTGTGTGTGTGTGTGTGTGTGTAATCAGTACCTTGATGGTGCAGGTTGAAATGCTGCTGATTACACTGGATGAGGGTTGGTTGGAATAAAAAGACACTTGTTAGCATCTCTTAATGAATGTAGATTAAAAACTGTGAAGCGTAATCGGCATTCTGGGGGATTTGGGTACAACGTGAACATTGTACTGCATCTAGAATCCTTTGCAAGCTGATAATAACCATTACATGTTGCCAAATTATTCTCCTGGTATGACGTGGCCAACCTAACATTTCCATCATGAATAGCGCTGCATTCGAGGAAATCTAGAATCCTAATGACATATCAAAGGATGTGTACTCTGTGTTCCTGTGACCCAGATTCACGAGATGTAGGCGCAATTATTATGCTGTCAAAGGTGTTTGTGTGTGTGTGTGTGTGAATACATGCATATTTTTTTCTTAGCGTGGGTGTGCAGATATGAGCCCTCTTTTGTGTGTCCCTATGAAGTCACTGCCTTAATTAAAGTATGAAGAAATGTAAAATGCATGGCCCCCAGGTTCAGAGCTCCCTTTCTTACATTATTAAAGCACCTCAAGCCAATGACAGACGGTAAACAAAAACAATCCATCCCTGCTTTTCTTTTTGTTCGATCAATGACTGATAAACTCTTACAGTGGCTATGTTTTAAAAGGTACTTGACATTCAAAAATAAAAAAAATGCATAAACAAAGGTATTTTGTTTGAAAGAAAATGAAATATATACAAAACAATGGGAACAAAAAAAACTATTGACACATTTTCTACCACTTATCTAAATGATTTGTTTTGTCAGGTTTAGGACTTAAGAAACAGGTACAAATAAACTGTTTTTTTTTTTTCTTAATCCATCAGGATTTTTTTGGTGTTTGTTGTTGTATATCAACATTTTGTCCACAAGAGGCAGAGCACACCACTATCCCATATTTTATAAATTACCCAAAGTATCCATGCTCTCTTCCAGGTAAGTTTAGAGTCCTCCATGGGCAGATTAGTGCTTTTAAAAATATTTATGTGAAAGGGTCTTGAACATGTTTTCTTCAGTGGTTGTAATGTTATGTTTAAAGTTTGCCTGTTTCTAATCTTAGATATGTGTCCTTGTTGCAAATAGAGCCGCTGTGTTGCAAGACACATTTCAGATTTGGTCACGTATGCTATCACGTAACAAACGTGATAGCATGTTAGCTAGCTGCTAGCTTCACAGCTCAAGTACTGCAGAAAGAAGATTGATGAAAGAAAATGTATAATTATAAGACAGGAGGAAAAGAAAATGTAACAGAACTCTTTCTTCTCACCAAATGTGTTAATGAACAAGGTAACCAGAACTCATGTTATTTTAGAATCATTAGGCAGTAGTGGTCCAGCAAGCAGGGAAAATATCAATTATCAATTTGGAAAATACTCAAGAAGAGTCAATGAAAATACTGGGCTGGCTCACATTTCAGGAACACAGCTGTAATATATCTAAAACAGCTGAATATATCTTGGTGGTTTTAGCGGATGTTCACCACAGTGAGCACAGCTGGAGCGACAGGAATCTTTAAAAATACATCAACAATCCAACCGGGAATGATATATTTAGGCTGTGAAAGTGGAGTATTGGAGTTGAGGCAATTGCTGCATGTTGCCTTATGTAGTTGTCAGAGGGACGAACAATGGAGAAAGAATAGATAACAATAACTGAAAGAGGGCAGATAAGCACGGTGCTCACCCTTGGGATGGAGAGGTATCTTAAGAGGGTTGACATGATGAAAATGCATGCTTGTTAGGGTGAATGAAAAAAAGAATAAGCGAGAAGAGGCAGAGGTTGCGGAAAAATTGAGAGGAGAATGCAAAAATGCTCCAAGGATGTGGATCGGAGAGGCTAGGTTATGATATGATGTACTTTCATACCTGTTGTTATTATTTGCTACTTCTCGCAGGGGTTTATTATTATACCCTCTGCAAAGCTGCACATATGGAGCCTGCCACTCAGGGCTGCAGCCAATAACGCTCATAGTGCTCCGTGTGCAGCTATGAATTCATTCCCTTCCACAAGTAGCTATTCATATTAAAACAAGCAATGATATGAGAGGAAGAGCACATATTAAAGCCCGATGATGTCTTGCACGCTCGCTCGCCCACACACACACACACACACACACACACACACACACACACACACACACACACACACACACACACACACACACACACACACACACACACACACACACACACACACACACACACACACACACACACACACACACACACACACACACACACACACGCAACCATCCAACCATCCTGCAGTTCTCCTCTCTTTGGTTTTATTAAACGGGGAGCGAAGCCAAGCTCCAGACAAATTTGGACGGAGACACCCCTGTGTGCACAGAGGCAAAAAAGATGAAGCGAGAGAAGGAGACGAAAGACAGCGACGGACAGTCCAGATGGAGACTCACTATCCTTCTCACTTCACGTTGAGTGTGATGTGTGTGTGTGTGTGTCGTCTGCAATCCATCACCCAATCTGCCAGCAGAGGCAGAGCTCAGTTTCATCTCACACTAAAAACTGGCTCAGAGCTCCTCTAATTGGCTTGAACGCTGCTGCCATGCTTTCCTTATAGTTCTGTCGGAGAGGGAGCTAGTGAAGCATGATCCATTGGCCTGACGTCTGCGCTCCGACCTGTGTGAATCTCCCCACATAATGTTTGTGCGATTGGTCCCTCCGGGGCCATTTTCAAGGCGCCTATAAGGAGAATTAAACCTGAGATATATCCTCAAGTCCTCCACGTTTTCCTCCTACTATCTAGCTCCAGCAGGCCTCTTCCTGCCCGCCATCCCTTCCTCTGTTGTCCCCCTCTTTTGCCTCCTCCCATCTTCAATCACTCATTCTTCTTCCCCCACACATCTTTCTTCCCTTCCTTGATGTGTGCAATCCCTTAATCCTCTTCATCTCACATGCATTGCCTTTCTTCCTCTGCTTCCTTCTCACACCTCCTTTCCTCCGTCCTTATATTTCTGTCCCGGCCTTACATCCATCCCTTCTTCCCTCCAATCTCTGTTATCAGCCAGTCTGTCATCACCCAGTCATTATTGCCGCAGTTTCTTGTCTGTCCGTGACCTTTCTTCCATCTTCAGCTGTCCTCATCACGGCTGTTCTACCCTCCTATCATCCGTCCATCAAACACAATCTGTCTTCATCGTCGCTATTCTCTGCTGTTCCCTCCCCATAGAGAGCGATGTGGCACAGCGTTATGTTTACTTTCTTTAAAGAGGAAACACCCCTTTAAAAATGTTTTTTTTTTAATCGGCTGTCACAAACCCTAGCGTTCCAGGATCTCTTTGCTTAATTATTTTAGCTATGATATTGCCATTTAATGAAATTTAAAACATAATAGAGAAATCACATTACGGATAAGGGCAGATAATGTTAATATCCACTGACAATTTAACTGATTATATAGTGTAAGGCCTCTCCTATCCTGTTTGTGGAGACATCACTGGGTTTAAGAACAGTCTATTAAATGCCACTTAATTATACGATAAGACTCGTAAAGTGCACACACACAGGGTGATGAAGATAGCTATGATATGTACACATGCATTAATGCGCACACCACCGCACACACATCCATAAATCATCATACATGCTCACAGACAGCTTAGCCAAGTCCCTCTGGAATCACTTTCTAAAGAGAGGCTCGCTGTGTCATATTAAAAGGAATTACAATTAATAATGTTATTCTAGCAGCATGACTACCAGAATGGCAATGAGCAACATTAAATCAAACCATGATAACTGCTCATAAGGATTTAATAATGGGGTTTGAATACGGATTTCTTCTTTAATTACATGTTAACAATACCAGTAAACATAAATATCTTAAAGAACTACAGTTGATTATTTGCCATCACCCTAACTCTAACTCTTACTTTTTTGGCAGAGTGTAACGAAGGTAACTTCATTACTATGGACTGACGGCTTTGGGCCCTTGTAATATTGCACATGTGGGTTTGCACTTTATATAACAACTTCATTTTGCACAGTAATAATGTCACTCAGCACTTTAGTGAACAGTTTGCACTTTATTAGCATGATTTGCACAGTACAGTTTGGCATTGCATATTTGCATATTTTTATATAATTTATATTAGTTATTGATGTAGTATTTATTAAATGATGTAACCAAATTAATTGGAATGTCGTCTGGCAAGATGCCGGACGGGTACTCGGCTCCACCTGAAAAGAGAGGGGGTTAGCGGGAGCTCCGAAAGTGTTTATGCTTGTGTAAGGATGACAGCGGTTGAGAATAATCATTGTGTGCAATAATATGTTTGAGCATGTGTATATATCATGACGTTAAAGTTGCATTAATTGTATAAGTGAACACTGTGTAAAGTTTAAATCACCAAAGAAGGTTCCGGGACGAACCAAGTGGCGAGATAGGCGCAGGGGGTTCTGTCTTAGTTGGGAATGTAGTTATATTTATTATGGACAGTTATAATGTTGTTCTTGGGTTCAATTAACAGATGGCTATAAACAACTAATAATGCTATGTAAATGATATTATGGATTTATTTATAATTATTATTATGACGCGTGTATTTATTAAGTGTACCTGTGAATGGTTTCTCCCAATCAAGTCATCTGAAGAACCTCTATAAATGAGCCAGTCTTCAGTCAGAGACAGAGCGGTGAAACTGTACAGAGAGGGGTGAACACCTACATGCTGGCTACTGTTATTTTGTGGTGTTTTTGAAATAAAGTCACCATGGTTTGCAACTCTACTTCCTCTCGTGGTCGATTCTTTCCCTGAAAATCCAACCGCTAAAGGGTCGGTTTCTCACACACAGGTCAAATTAAGTTTGTGTCCAAACCTAAATAAGCCGTTACCTGTATTTTGTGTGGTTCCTTCATACTTGATACAGCACAGGTACATTTGTAAACAAGATAAACTTTTGTCCTGAATTTTTAAGCGTAATAGCATCACATTTCCTTATTTGAAAAGACTGTACAAGCACTGTAGTTAAGACAAGCGGCCTGTTTCAAACTAGACATCGCTGATTAATCATCGTCACTTCTTGTGTTTTCAGACATGCACAATCAGCAGTGAAGTATCATTTATGAAACAATGTTTTCCCAGAACCCTCTTGAAGACGAAGTGAAGCATCTCAAGGGTCCTTTTGAGTAAACAATATGATTTGTTTATGTATTGTTGGAAAAGCAGAAGATGCTCGTAAATAAATAGTGGAAGATCAAGTGATGTGTGTTCCTTCGGGAGAATATTTGACTCAAGTGGAAAACTATGTCAAAATAAGAATATAGGATTTAATCGAGCCTGAGACCTGAAAAACAGGCTTGGGGCTTAACAGGTTAACAGCAATACTCATACCAGCTGATGATGAAACCATGATAAAGGCCTAACTCTTTTCCATGCGACTGTTCGTCCAATACATTCTGGTAATGTTCCCACAGAACATATATAGTTGAGCTTATATGCAAGTCTTTTCTCACATCTGTCTGCAGGTACATTCTATATTAAGAGGTGGCAGGCTTGGAGCAGACTCAGCAGTCTGAGCAGACAATGGTGTAATCAACAGTGAACCAGTGGGGCACTGAATCCTTTCCTGTGAGTACAGAGAAAGGATGTGTGGGTGGGGGGGGTGGGGGGGGCTCGCAAGGAGGCGGGGGGGGGGGGGGGAATGAAGGATGTTACCTGGATGTTTGTCTGACAGTTCTTCCTCTCTGTATCTTCACCCCTGCTGGCAGCACTCATCAACAATATTAATCAAAGTCTGATGTCTGCTCAATTAGACTGAGGCTCTCCTCGACAACAACCAAACAACACGGAGCCTCAGGTGCACAAATACATAAAAACTGCACGCATTAAAACAATATGCACACCTAGCAGCAGCTAAATGGAAGCATTCTTCCCCTATTAAGGTTTATCTACACACATATGTTGTCTTTCTGTGCTTTTGTTAGCAGCGCGGTATTACAGAAAGAGGTAACCCTTGAAATTCAAGGAGAAATCAAGTAGCCTGATGTCAATGTACTACAAACAGCATCCTCATGATTGTCAACCTTGACAGTCAGTGCTGATTTATACCAAAGGATAAACATTGGAGAGTGTTTTTTTTTTGTAGAGAAAACGTTGAGATGTTGCACTTCAGATGGCACTTGGAACTACACAGTTAAGGTTGGAATCATTGTTTACACGAACAAGAAAACATTTCAAGACTGTTATTTTAGGTTATTGGTTCCACTTTTCCACAATGGCCATCTTTGAACTCTATGATTGTAATTTAAAAAATAAGAATTCAACTTGTAATATTCTGATGTGACAGAAAGACATTTTGGTCGACAACTGGAATAAATATAAGAAATAAATTCATTATCTTTTGAGGAAACCAAGAGATTAGACCATCTTGCTTCAGGACATACCAATATGTTCAACCATTGTCTTTTTTGATTAGCAAGAGTTCAATACATCTGGGCATCCTTGAGTATATCAATGGATTAAGTATTTGAAAGTCTATCTTTGAGTTTTATTTTTTTTATTCGGTTGAACCCTAATGTTGGAAAAAGCTGCATCAAACTCAGAACAAAGGATCTTCGAGAACACATCTGATCAATGTCTTCTTTTTATTGTGATCCATTATAAGCCATCGTTCTTTCTTGTAATGATGTTTGTGTCTATGAGGCGTCTTGAATGTTGATCTGATAGGGAGCTTCCTTGCATTATGCAGTGGAACGTAACAGATGGCAGACAGAAAAAACTGAATGTGTAGCAAAGGCCAAATGCCACTCCTGGATACAATCTGGAGAACCAAAATAAGCAGAAAAAGGTATGTTGCTTATCACTGTCTGCTTCCTATCACAGCATACATATAATGGCAAAGACTGGTGTCATGAGTCAGTATATTGGTAGGTCCAGTTGTAAGCCCAGAGGGTCTGGAAGCATGTTCGGTATACTGAGGTTATTTATCCTCCCGTCATCCTCCTTCCCCTCAGTACATCCCTCTGTTCTGGCATGTTATTAAAAACAAACAGCTCCAGCCTCTTTGGATACCAGTGTCCTTGCTGCTGCTCAGCCACAGCCGTCAGCCAGTATAACACACAAACACACACACACACACACACACACACACACACACACACACACACACACACACACACACACACACACACACACACACACACACACACACACACACACACACACACACACACACACACACACACACACACACACACACACACACACACACACACACACACACACACACACCAAATCTAATCTGGGAATATGAGGTCACTTAACACAACTGACACATTTGTAGCACTGGAAAGGACGATAAAAAGCTATGTTTAATTTTATGCATTTACGTTTCAAGCAGCAAATAACTTTGACGTTTTCAATGTGAAGATTTGGTAGAGTATTGTTGCCTTGTGTTCTGAAATAATTATATTAAGTTTGATTTTAAGAATTTCTTGACACCATAAGTTTACATGAAGAATAAGAAAAGAACACACTATATCAATCCCACAAGGGGAAATGTTGGTTTTCTCTATCGTCAAACATTTTTTTAAGTTGAAAAAACCAACATGCCAACAAAATAACAAGAGATCATACTGAGATTCTATTTCATTTTTGGTTTTCTGTATTTACTGGCATAGCCACAAGATTGAGAAACCAAAAACACGTATTACAGTGGAACACGTGTGGCACGTAACACACGTGAGTTTTCTTCATCTGCTTCAGTGATGGTTGCCCTCTTCATTTTATTTTTAGTGTGTTTTTTTCTTCTGGTCAAAACAGAGCAATCACTGACCAGGACAAATCTGAGCCAGCACACACTCACAAAAGCAGGACTGCTGCTGAGGACCATGGGAGTTATCATCAAGAGGGCAGACAGCAGACCAAATTAGATTCTCAGACTGCCCTTACCAGCAAAAACAACATCCGTCATGTATTCGAAAGCACAAAACAACTTATCTGTATTTTTTCCTGACGAGAGACCCCTTCCCATTGTGCCAATAATATCCTCTCTCTTCTTCCCCAGTAGCAAAGGTGGACAACGGGTGAAAACAAAGTATGTGGTATATCTTTCAAAGCATGTACCATTAATTCTGTTTTCCTAGAACTCAACGGCTTTTTTTAACCATCAAGGCAATGTTTCATTGTAAGTAATCTTTATAAAAGTGAGTCAAGAAGTGCAGAGTGCAAGGAGAGGGAAGCAGTCCAAAGAGGTCAAATCTACAGCCAAAAGGAATTCAATGAAATCTTTGCCTTTTGGCCCATCTATGACCCCGATGAAGGCAACACGCCCAAATGTGTTGGTCTCACAATAAGGGTTGCTTTCACTTCTTTAGACTTGAAATAAATGAGACAGAAACGTCAGACGTTAAGGTCAACAAACCCCGTCCCCAATTCTTCAAAAACTGCACACAGATTTTGCATTTGTTTGACTTTGCAAGAGGCTAGAAAAAAAATAGCAAAAGCCTCATCACACCTTAAAATTAAGCAGATTTTAACCATTGAAGTGTTGATTAGGTTTGTTTGTAACGTACATGTTGATAGTTTCTGAAAGGACTGAGAAAGAACATCTGCTCGGTTTATTTCATATATCCACTATTATATATATATATATAAATATATATATATATATATATATATATATAATCATTCTAATCAACTGTAGAGTCCTTTAAAGAAGTTGATTTATGCAGGTCCTCCATCATCTCTGATCATCAATATGGAGATTTTGCTCAGCGTTCTTTTAAATGGAGGTGTTGGTGCTGCAAGTCACCCGCTAAACGTAACCATTGACCACCTGTTAAGGTATGACCACTTGATGCAGGTTTGGTCCCCCCAACTTAAAGTGTGGCTGGCTAATGGGGGCAGTGTCTGTGATTCCCCGGCCCTCATTTTTGGGCCCTTGCTGCCTGTTCTTTATGCATTAGACCGGAGCACTCAGGACAGCTCATGCTAATTCTCTCCCTGAAGAAAGCAATTAGACTGCCGCACTCATCTAATGCTCGGAGGAGGAGGGAGTGGGAGGGAGAGCGTCAGTGGGTGGGTGAGAGTGAGCGGTAATGGCAGGGTGGGGGAGAGTGGGCGAGGGGTGTCGAGGAGGGAAAGCGGCGAGGGATGCTTTTCTGGCCATCGTATTTCCAAGAACCATTCATTCCTCATCCAATTATGGGTCGTAATAATAATTTCATCAAGGTTTGCTGCTTAAAAACAGTTGGTCCCGTATAATGAGAATGGAATTATTTGACTGCTAGCATAGGGAAATTAGTGTTTAAGAGAACAGCTGAGGAGCAGTGTGTGAATGTGAGCTACAATATAGAAGCACTACCGGTTTGATTACGTTTTTGTGGTTGATTATGATCATTTTAAGCCAAAGGCAGGTCCATTAAAATTGATGGGTACACCCGGATATAACGCCCCTATGAAATAGTTGAACATCCTCTCTAAAAGCCATAACAAAGCGGATATAACCTGTGAACCTGGCTGCAGGGATTTGCTCCAATTCAGCCACAACAGCATTATTGAGGTGGGCCACTGATTTTGGTCGATGAGGCCAACTCGGAGGTGACGTTACGGTTTATCCCAGAGGTGTTAAAGGTCAGTGATATCTCTGCAAGCCAATCAAATTCTTCCACACCAAACTGGGAAGAAAAAAAAAGGTCTTTATAAACCTGGCTTTCTGTCAGGAAATAGCAAAGAAGGGAAAGACCTTCCCAAAATGTTGGGAATGTGAGTTAAATATTATGTGCTTTGGGTGGTTCCACACGAAAGACATGGCAACCATCTCTAACATAATATGAAACACAAAAGCTGTGTACTCTTCTGTATTTTATTATTTTTTAAACCTTATTAAAATAAAGATTTTCGATAGAGAACATTGACTAAAATGTACCTTTTTACGTGACTGTGTTTAGTTACAGTATATTAGGATCTATTTTACTGATTTGTTTAAACTCAATATTTCGAGTTTATAATTTTTTGCATTATAATAATGTATTATTATTATTTGATTTATCATTATTATTTGTTTAATTGCTCTGATATTATTCTCTTTATTATATTGTTCATTTTTATATTACTGTTTTATTTTATTCATTTTTTCAATATTTTTATTAGGTTTTTAATTTTTAGGTGGGCAGGAATAGACAACATGGACACGTATACAAAGCTGTAATGTTGTAAATGAGAACGGACAATAAAAAAAGAGATATCAAAAGTTTAATACAATTTTACACTGCAAAATAAAGATTCCCACCTTGTTTGAATTTCTCTCAAAGATGCCTCATGCTATCTTAGCAAAATGCAAACATTGAGTTGAGAGAGCCCTAATTTGAAGAGACTATCCAATGCAGAGCAGTTATTAGGCTGCCTCTAAGGGGGTCAGAGGTCACGGTCAGCCAGAGTGCAGCTCTCCAGGAGCTGGCAGGCTCTCAGTGGTTCGTTTGTCCACACTTTTGGCCTGGGGATGATGGCCATGGCTAGAATGCCAAACTTAACTCTGTAGCCTTAACAGAAAAACATCACTGGGAATATCTCATTTCTTTAAAAGGCATTACATAATTGTTCCTACTGTGTGAACTCAAATGCACGGGTGGACAGATCAAATGGAGGTCATTATGAGAGCGTTCAAAGTTTAAAAATGCAGTGTCACCCTGCAGTATGATGTTGCTTATTTGATTTCATCTATATATTTTAAATTTATTTTTGCAAGATTAGTGTCCAGTGGACCGACCCTAACTAGATCTACTTTTTACCCATCTAAAATAAACAACTGATATAGATGTTTCCTACTTATAAATAATTGTATGCTTTCATCTAACTATTAGATAACCTTTTGACATCCTTAAAAATTATATTAATGACTATGAATAAGATGGCGGTAGAGCAATATGAGAAAAAATGTGCATATATCTATAGTTTCCTTAAAAATATATATATATATATATATGCCATATGATTGTCCAGTGCATACACCCTGACTATAATTATTTTTTAATAATCCAACAAAAAAGAAACTCTACTTTTTGTAAATGTTATGCCTCTTTTAACAATATGAGATATCCTTTTAGATCATAAAAGATCATAATATTAAGGATATAAATGCAGTAGTGTTGAAGCAAGAGGAGAACAGTGTGCAGATGCCTATAGTTTCCTGGAAAGCTAGAAAGTGAGGTGACAGAAACTCCGTGGTGATGTTTGTACGAAGAGAAGGGGGTTATTTGGAGATGGCGCTGAACCTTGATCACTGCAGGACCTGTCATTTCATTATGTTTTGTTTACTGATGGATTGGAAACGAAGGGAGAAGATGGGGATGTGTGTATTGGAGTCTGTCTGGAGGCTCCTGTATATACTAGGGTTGTGTTGGGTTGCGGCTGCCATCTCATATTAACTCTCGAGTGACATGTGGCAGGTACTGTAGGCGAGTGCTACAGAACATCTGCACAAAGACAAGAAGAGGGGAAATGGGGTTATATGGAGCATATAGAAACATTGACGGAATATTTATACATAGAGAAGCTTAACCCTATTGTGAAATCTAAATTGATACAAATACATCTTGGTGGTGTTGTTGTATAGATGTTGGTGGGTTCTTTTTGTGAATGATGTTGTAAAATCACATATGTTGAAAACATTGCCCCTATCTACCATTGTTTCTTGCTATACTTTCACAAAAGACTTCAGGTTTGTAGAAAAATACCAATTCCTTTTATGAAATCAAACTAATAACACTGTTGGAAATGTCAGAATCTTTACAACCTGACTTTGTATTCTCTTGGATGCTACAACAATGATGATTGGTACCAAATACATTCTAGTTTTTCAAAATCAACAAACCGAACATGATGTGTATAACAGATTTTCCATTCAATCAAAAAGGCAGCTCATAATATTTGATCTCCATTATCGTTAATGGTTTTTATTTAACTCATTATTCTAAAACCACACATTAAAGCACAAACAGCATGTACAAAATCAACCGATGTCTGGACTAGTTCAGTCATACTAAGCCTCAATGATCACAAAAAAAAGAATTTGATTAGAAATATTTGCCCTTGTAATGAATCCACATTAGTATTGATCAAATAGCCCATTAAAGCAGCATATACACAACATAGAGAGAGACATGTTCCTTGGCTCGGTTGAAACTCAGTAGGTCACTGACTTGATTGAGCTGTTTCCTTTCAATTTACAATCCCGCTTCCAATTTTGCATTTTGTTCCCCGTTTGCAGAGCAGCTGTTATTAATCATGCTGCTGAATGCATTTCTACAATTCATAGCCACCACATGCTGAGGGTGAATGATGCAGGGTTCATTTGGTTGGATAAGCAGTGGGAGGCCCGTGAAATGTGAGCTAAGAGAAGCTGCTGGTAAATAAATCGAGATCTGCAATGCTTTGATATGGCAACATAAATGAAAAACAAGCGTTGTAAACAACTACAGAGGGTGGACAAAATACCCAGAAATACGACAGACATTACGCCCATGCAGCCACGAAGAAGAAAGGTCTGCAGTTTTAATCAAAGAAGTTTGCAGTAATATTCAGCTGGTTGGGGACTTCACCCTGTTTATCATAAAACCTCTATGGGGAGAATATTATCTTTGAATGTTTTTAGATAACAGTATTTTATCCCTTAGGGTTTCTGTTCATACAACCTGACCTCAAATTCCTAGTCTATTTTGGAACTGTTTGGAGCGATCATGAGATACGCTGAATGCCAACAGTCACACCTATTTTAGTACCCGTCTGCTCGTGTTAGGGGAGATCTGATTCGTGACATAATGTGTCATGAATTTGCCTTTGCTACATTAACTTATTTTGCAGGTTTGGAAATGGAGGGTGATGCAAGACTCTTTGAAACTGTCCGACTCCTCAACTCAGGGAATTAAGACACAACTTCTGATCTCTTGACCCTTAAGTGTAATTAGAAATAAGATGACACACCAGAAACTGCCTCTGCTTCATTGATTAGGAGGCATTTCCAGGCATGACCAAGAAAAAAACTAAGAATATGGGATTGTGACCCCCTAAAGCAGTGGTCACCAACCAGTCGATCGGTCGATCGCGAGTGTGGTAAGGGTAGAAAAGTAACAAAAGAAATTAAAGTTTTTTAAAGTTTTTAGATAGTAAGCCTATCATCCACCACCCCGTTAGCAGGTGCCACTTGATTGACGGATATTTGAGACATTCCCTGTCGCTCCCGGAAATCATAGACTGACTTAAAGTCATGCTGCATATTTTGGAACTCACTGCACTTATGGTAGATACCACAACAAAATGAACATATTTTACCGTGATTTAATTGTAATACACGTTTCAAAATGATGCCGGAATAACTACATACTGACACCGGTTAGTAAAAAACATGAATTAATGCTTTTACATGTGTGCAGACAAGACGGCAGGCGAAAAACCTTTTAAAATGCGTGTTTTCTGAATGGAGATCGGATCGATCAGGCTAAGCTAACGTTGTAGCTGCTCCGTCCTCTCTCACAACAACTTCATACAGACAGAAATAAAGCAGAGACTGTATTCGCCATGACACAGACAGTCTGTGGTTTGTACATGTTTAACTTTTGTTATAAATGATATGAGGAGCTGTGAGCTCTTTGTGCTAACAGCTAATGTTTTGGTTTTCTGATTCAACATCAGTGACGGCAGGCTGAGATCCTCAACCGCGTCTGTCCGCGTCTTTGCATTGACTTTACATGTAATCGTGCCTCCCCCAAAAATCGCATTGCGTCCGGTGTGAACGTACCAATGGTCTGCGCACGGATAAAGAATGTTGTTAACATTTTGAATTTGTAAGAATTGTGTGAAAATAACTATAGTTTAATGTTAATGTTGCACTTGCATGAAGCTTCAGTGGATAAGCCTCACAGTTAAAATGGCACTTTATGTTATCTGCAATCTCACTGCAAGATGTTATTTTTTTAATAATATACTCATTCACTCAAACAAATGGAAAATAAGCTACATACATTTATATTTAGGATTGTAATGAAGGAATTAATTAAACTTAAAATGATAGGTATGATGTAAATATATATATTTATCCTTTTTGACATGTTAGTTATGTTGTGTTCTTGGTTTAATCAAATTGGAAGTTGCACCAAATGATTTGATGTAATTCAGATGCAATTGGCCTACATAAAAGGCCTCAAATTTGAAGTACGGTCTGGGCTGTCTTTTTCACTCAATTCTTCAATAGGTAGACCTCGTCTTTCACCAAGGCCGAGATCGGGGATCTTGGGCTTAGAAAGGTTGGTGACCACTGCCCTAAAGTATAACACATCTATCTGTAATTTAGACAGAATAAGCAAAGATACAAAAGATGGCATACTAGACGCAAGTTAAAAACGTTATCTATACTTTCTTCAATGTTCGTAGATCGTTTAGTGAAACTTGTTGTGTTTGTGCTATTGTGTGACTTTGGTAAATCTGAACAAACCTTTTACAATAACCTAAACAAACCATCTGATTTAGGCAGCGTAAGAACAGCAAACCTGCTGTCTTGTATGGTAAGATTACTTACAAAGGGTATGGTAACTTTGAAGAGAGCATATATAAGCTTCAGTATCCGTCAGAAAGAGCTCTTTGAAAGCAAGCTAAAGCAATCAAAATATTCTGAATATAGCAAACACTTCAAATGAAATTGATTTCTTCAGATGGGCCTTTTTAAGATCGGAAAAACATATTTAGCTAATTGCCCCCATCATAGCAGTGTATCGTTCAGCTTCCCTGCTGGTCTATGTTGATAATCGGGGGCATTCCAACCGCCATGTACTCAACCTCATAAAACCCCACTATGACAATATCCCTTTAAGGTAGGGGTGTCCAAACTACGGCCCAGGGGCCAAATGCGGCCCATTTTGAATCGGCCAGAGCAAATAAAAAAAGTATAATGGAATGCAGCCCACAAATGAATCACGATAGACGATATTTATCACAATATTTTTTCATGTAGGTTATTATGGTTATTTTTCAAGTTACTTAACAGTACAACCACCTACAAGGCAACAAAAACTAAAATAAAAAGGAGTAACAGACCAAAATACCATTTCAAGCTGGTTTTAATTCTGCAATGAATCCCTGAATGAACAATTCAACAGGAATTTTGATATGGCTTCCTCAGTGTTCAAGTAGGTAGGCCTACACCCTACACAACAAACGTTAACACTGGTTTCTTCACCAAGTAAAGTGCACTCTCTTGCTGAATAAAATAAAAATATTCAAGGCACAGTTTCTAAGTATAAAAATGCACTTTCTGTTTTAGGTAGCACTAGCAGTGATGTAACATCAATAAACATGAAAAGGAGAATAAAACATAACAAAGTACAACATAAAACATCAATGAGGAAAAGTCAGTGCCAAACAATTCAAATGTAAACTTTAGACTTGAAGTGCAATCAAAGACTTTAACATACTGTAACTGAACATCTGTTTCAAAAGGGAAAAACAATTTAAATACCTTATTGATCAAATAAAATATAAGCCAACAGAATCAACCAAGACAATAAATGAAGTGCAATACTGTCTGAATCCTGACTAGACAGCTTGGTTTTTATTAACCGTTATCAGTATTTAGTTACTTCGGCATCATTTTGAAACGTGTATTACAATTAAATCACGGTAAAATAGGTTCATTTTGTCGTAGTTGGTTTCCACCACAGTATTTACATGGATATAAGCCCCGCCCCCTCTCCAGCACGTCCTGTTTGAATGACAGGAGTAAACACAGCTGACAGCCGCGGTGAAACTGCAGCGGTTAGAATATTCGCATTGCGTCCGTTGTGAACGCAGCATAACGCAGTTCAGAAACCACTCTTCTGTGGCCGTAGGACGTACAATTATTTTCGGGACTTCACGGCCAGACCGGCCGTCATGGCCGCCGTGAAAATCCTACCCTGGTGCACTATCACGATAGATATGATATCTCTGAAAAGGCATATCGTGGAGACCTAATATCGTCTCGACGATATATATATTCATATCGCCCACCCCTAATGTAAACACATATTTCCATTTGAGGGAGGAGTGATTAGTAAAATATGCATGAATAAAAAAAGAAAAAGTTAACTAGGTGAAAAAAGGTAAGGTACACGTTTAAAACTTGTTGAGAGCTAAAAGTCTTTGCTACTGCCTCAAATGAGAAGGGGGGACAGGAGGGAGAGGCTGATTCAGGAGCCCGGACACACTCACAACTATAAATGAACCTAAAATAAACAAGTTTCAGTGTTTTTTCATATTGGATATGGTCATGATTTTATGATTATTGAAATGTATACAGTTCTGTTTCATATAGGTGTTCCCATAGATCTAGTCTCTTTATTTTCCCCTCAAAGTGCACCAGATTGATGGATTTAAGTCCAACATTTTAAAAATAATCTTACCGGGGGAGCATGCCATGCAATGCAATTCCTGAAGAAATTGCTAGTGTGAATGCTTTATGCTGAAAAGCTGACGCTAAACTTCTATGCTGAAATGTAATGTGTAAGCAGAAAGTGAATAATTTAGATTGAAATGATAGATGAACACTGGTGGCTTGAAGGTGTGATGAGAGAAGAAAAGAAAGTAAAAAGGCTTGGAAAAGCAGCAGAATATTTGAACTGCAAACTTCTGAACTAACTTGATGGCGAATGATCTGTCGCCATGGCAACGGCATTTGATGACACCCCATGATACGCTTAGATGCGTTGATGGCTGCATCGTTACCAAACCTGTGAAGTTTTGGGGCGTTTGGAGCAGTTTCACTGAAGTTATAAGAAAACCGTGTTTCATGGCGAGCATTGTGTTGCCATGGCAACGGCATTTGAAGAAATCTCAAAACTGTCCCGTAGATGTCTTCACGGCTGGACTGTTAGCACAAATGTGAAGTTTGAGCACTTTTTAAACATTTTCATAGGAGTTATAGCGACATCATGTGTTATGGCGAGGGATGCGTTTCAATGGAAACGGCATATGGTGAGATCTCAGATTTGGCGTAGAGCTTTTGAGGCATGGACCGGTGGTATACAAGTGAAGATTGGGGGACGATTGGACCGTGTCGATTGGACTTACAGCGACATCCTGTTTCATGGCTAGTTGTCTGTCGCCATGGCAACGGCATTTGATGACACCCCATAATACGCTTAGATACGTTGATGGCTACATCGTTACCAAATCTGTGAAGTTTTGGGGCGTTTTGAGCAGTTTCACTGAAGTTATGAGAAAACCGTGTTTCAAGGTGAGCATTGTGTTGCCATGGTAACGGCATTTGAAGAAATCTCAAAACTGTCCCGTAGATGTCTTCACGGCTGGACTGTTAGCACACTGCTATCTAAAGTCTGCTGCTCTGAGCATGTCAGTTGGAGCGATGACATCATCGTGTTCCATTACACAGGTGTTTATATTTGAGCTAACGAGGCGTCCAGAGATCAAAGGTTGCCATTGTTCTGAATGAGAGATAAACCTCTTACATGTGAACGTTTTGTGGAAGAACCGTAACAGATATCTGTGAAATTTCAAGACGTGAAGCATGTCAAGGAAGTTGAGTATCTGAAGTGTAGTCTGAAGTGTATCTTTTGTGTAGTTTCGGGTTAATAATGTGGCCTTTTTGGCAGTTTAACTAAAGGTGTGCGGCTGCTACAGTGAGGAAATATCAGCCTGAAATTACAATGGGGTTTGATGGAGAAAGTTGTTGGCACTTCATGCCCTCAAAAGGCATTTTGTTTAATTATTTTTTGCTTAATTATTTGTCATTTTTCTAGCTACGAGATGTTTTCCTACGTTTGTCATGATACATTATGTCTCAGGAATGTAGGGTTTGGGAATTATGGCGGTTTTAAAAAAAAATATGAAGGCAAATTTCAAGATTTTCTACCCTCTAGCTGTGACATCACGCACTCTAGTTAATGTTAAAATCTGAAGAAAACCTCTAAAACAAGGTCTGAACAATGTTTAATATCTCTAAAAGTAAGAATCAGATTTAAAAGTTGTTTTACACGAATAATGTCAAAAAGATGTGTAACATTTTAAAGTTAGAATGAGGTTTCTGAGTGAAAGTATGAATGAACAGTTTGCAGTTGAAATCGCACGAAGATTTGTTGAAGTTGAAGTTCTCATTCATAACACTCCGTTCGATGTCTCACTATGGGATGCGCCTCATCGCGGAGCAAACAGAAGCATTAATCTCATTACGCCAATCCTGATTGGCTGGTGATCTTGACGTCAGCGTCAGGGAATCCACCCCCTATAAGTAGCTTGCGCTACGCCGCATGCGTCATTCAAACACCTCTTCTCGCTTCGGAGCACATCTCAAGAAAGATCAGTAGCTAGCTAGCTTAACGGTCCACAGACTGATTTACGAAGCTAACCTTCGGTCGACGGGCGCTCGCCGGCTACTTCTATATATACTTCTGCAAGAAGACTGTTAATACCAACACACCAGTTAGTATTGCAAATCGACCTCGCCGTTTTCTCCTCGGGAATAAAGGTAAGGTTTTGATTTTTCCCTCACTACCGACACCACGGTAGCAAGGACGTTTTTTCTTTTTCTCTCTCACACCAGAGGAGGGGAAGATAAAAAGGGTATTAACACACCAGTTAATATTCTTTGAGAATAAAATTCTACACCGTCGTTTTTTCTCCGGATTAACGACAGTTGGGGAGGTATTTTTTCTCAGCAACGTACCTGTTAAGAGCGGGTCCTCTCCACGCCGTCACCACGGCGACCGAGATGGACGCTTCTCTCCCTCACACCAGAGGAGTCAGGGACTCGGAGGCTCGGCTCTGTGGCTGCGGGTTGAAGATATCAGGCACAGACTCACACCAGGTCTGCTCGTCCTGTCTCGGGCTGGAACACGCCCAGGAGGCTATCGACAACGCCGGCTCGTGCGGACATTGTGCCCGCTTCACCATCAAGAGCCTCCGCCGACGGCTAGCACGCCAAGCTAGCTTGTCGGGTCAGGACTCCCTCATGTCCTCTGATTTACCGGACGGAAATCAGGACACGGGGGCGTCCACCACAGAGATGGAGCCCCGCACTGTGTCGGTCTGGGGCTCATCAGTAGTGGCAGCTGCAGAACCGGAGTCCCGCGCCGTGTCAGGCTGGGACTCGGTGGCAGCGAGGGACGTGCGAGCGGAGCCCCGCGCTGTGTCAAGCTGGGGCTCCCAACTGGACCTCACCATGGTCTCGCCCGCGGATGATGTCCCGGAGTTGGACTACATGGAGGACGAAGAGGATGAAACCTCTGGATTCCTCCTGTCCGACTCTGATGAGCAAGACGATGATGTCTTCGTGTCATCAGCTCAGGCTGCAAAGCCGGGAGCGATGGCTGCTCTCCCGGGCGATAGCACACCAGCTTCGCCCTGTCTGAGCATAGACCTGCAGGCCGTGTGTCAGCGTGCCGCAGCCAGCCTAGACATCCCATGGCCCGAAATGGCCAAGGAGACCTACAGGTCCCGTTACGAGGGGAAAAATTTGCCCCAAGCAACGAGGACAAAGAGGCAACTCCTGCCGGTCTTCCCGGAGATGTTGGATGAGGTGTCGGTCTCGTGGAGAGACCGGCCCTTCAGCAACAAGGCCCCAATCCAGGGTGCCTCCTCCCCTAGACTGCGACGGTATGGAGAGGCTCGGCCTGCTCCGCATACCGCCGATGGAACCGCTGGTGGCAGCTCACCTCCTCCCGAGGATGGCGACTACACCGAGCAGGAATCCCACGCTGCCGGCAAAGGCGGACCGGTTCCAGTCAACCATGACTGAACGGTCCTACAGAGCCGCAGCATTGTCTGCCAGGGCTTTGAACATTTCCTCGCTGCTAACCGCTTACCAAGCGGAGCTCTGCGAGGATCTATCGAGTAATCCTGGACCGGCAGTACTGGACGAGATAGCCGCGATCACGGACATCTGTCTCCGCGTTCAACGCTGCGCCGTCCAGGCCACAGGAAAGGCAATGGGAATTATGGTGGTGCAGGAAAGAGCTAGATGGCTCAACCTCACCAACCTCCCAAAACCGGGAAAGAGAGGATGTGCTGGACATGCCCATCGTTCCCGAGGGGATTTTCGGATCTGCGCTCGCTTCTATGCAGAAGAGATGCGAGTCCAAGAAGAAGGAAGACGAGGCCCTCCACCTCTGTCTTCCTCGATGGGTCCAGCCGCTGCCTTCACAGCGGCAGTCCCTCGCCCAAGCTACCTCAGCTGCTCGGTTTAAAGTACCGAAACAGCAGAGGTCACGGCCCGCCCCGAGTCCCCAGCCCAGGCAGGAGACGAAGGCGAATTGGCCCAGAAAGTCTCCGGTTCCGGCTGCAGCCCAGGCGCAGCCAACCCGGAATTTCGGCCAGCAGGCGAGGAAGAAGAAGCTGGCGGCCTGACAGCCTCCTCTTCTTCCCTCTGTGACGGAGCTGGAAGGTTCCCCAGCTCCAGATGTGTTCCCGCTGCCTCGAGAGATGCCTCAAAGCCATCCTCAAGTGCACCAAAACACATGTCACAATATTGCTCTGTTTTCTCGGATAAAGCCTTTTCCGCTGACGCATCCAGGCCTCAGGCTGAGGGCGCAGCTCAGAAAAATGAAAGAGAAAACAATAAAACCAATAAACAGCCCGCCATTTGTTCCCCTTTTGAGAGCAGCTACGGCCTCTCTCAAAAGGCGGACGATGAACGGGTCTGTGAAGGCACCGCCGCCACGCGCATGCGCAGTAACGACTGGGGCTGTGAGGCTACCACCGTCACGTGCAGGCGCAGTGCCGGCTGGGGTTGTGAAGGCACCTCCGTCACGCGCATGCGCAGTGTCGGTGGGGACTGTCAAATCGGGGTACCACCGTGTTCAGACACTAGAGGGCCCCATAACACAACAAATAGAGACTCAGAGGGCAAAAGACGTGACATCTCCGCTGGCTCTAAGGAGCGAACAGTGGAAGATGCTCACAACGTCTGCTTGGGTGTTCAAGACAGTTACACGGGGTTACAGACTCCAATTCGCTGTCACCCCCCCTTGCTTCTCGGGCGTTCTGTATTCACAGGCCCGAGGGGAGTCAGCCCACATTCTAGAAAGAGAGATTCTCTCACTTCTAGAAAAGGAGGCTATATCTATAATACCCGCCGAGCAGAGTCAGAGCGGCTTTTATTCCAAGTATTTCCTCGTTCCCAAACGGGGAGGGAACGGAATTCGGCCAATACTAGATTTGAGGGCTCTGAACAAATATCTAAGAAGATACAAATTCAGAATGCTCACTCACACATCTCTGCTGCGTCTCGTGCGACAAAACGACTGGTTTACATCAGTCAACCTGAAAGATGCGTATTTCCACATCCCAGTATATTACCCACACAGGAAATATCTGAGGTTCGCATTTCAGGGGATCTGTTACGAATACAGAGTACTTCCCTTCGGTCTGTCTCTCAGTCCAAGAGTGTTTGTCCGATGTACGGAAGCCGCGATAGCCCCGTTAAGACAACAGGGTATTCGCCTGGCAACCTACCTAGACGACTGGCTGCTTCTCGCACAGTCAGAACAGGAGGCTATTACGCAGACAAATGTCCTCGTAAAGCACCTGCTCAACCTGGGTTTCATAATAAACACAGAAAAGAGCATGTTGTGCCCGGCACAGACTGTACTCTTCCTGGGTTTACACCTGAACTCGGTGCCCAGCCCGCCTGTCAGCGGAAAGAGTGAAAGCTTTCAGAGCTTGCCTCGCTCATTTCCAGCTGCGCAAACATGTTCTTTTCAGATCATGCCTGCGGTTACTGGGGCTCATGGCGTCAGCCATCCTGGTTGTACGGCTGGGACGGTTACACATGAGGGAGTTTCAGCGCTGGGTAGCCGCTCTAAAACTAAACCCCGCGCGTCATGGAGCACGGAGAGTGATGGTTACTGTGAAATGCGTAATGGCACTGCGCCACTGGCTGCACCCGACTTTTCTGGTACGGGGCGTGCCTATGGGTGCTGTCCTTTCACGGAAGGTGGTCACCACAGACGCATGTCTGACAGGCTGGGGAGGTATTTACGAAGGTCGTCCGGTGAGGGGTCTCTGGAGCAGAGACCTCCAGCGGTCGCACATAAATTACCTGGAGCTTTTAGCGGTGTTCCTCACCCTAAAACGCTTTCTGCCTTTTCTCAGAGGATACCATGTCCTTGTGAGGACGGACAATACGACCACAATATCGTATATAAACCGACAAGGGGGTTTGCGCTCTCTCCAGTTACACATGCTGGCACGCAAACTGATCTTGTGGAGCTGCGGCCGTCTCCTCTCTCTGAGAGCGACGCACGTACCGGGTGTGATGAACCTCGGTGCAGACCTGCTGTCCCGAGGTGTACCACTATATGCAGACTGGACTCTACATCCAATGGTTGTGAGCCAGCTGTGGGTGCGTTACGGCCGAGCCGCGGTAGATCTGTTCGCATCAAAAGAAAATGCTCACTGTCAGCTTTTCTTTTCAATGCGCGATCAAAACGCACCATTAGGCGTGGACGCGCTCGCGCACATTTGGCCTCCGGTCCTCCTGCTTCCTCCACTAGGTCTCTTTATGACTGTAAGTGGAGGGTGTTTGAGGACTGGTGCCTTCAAAAAGGGCACACCTCTTTTCAATGCCCTGTGGGAGTGATTTTATCATTTCTACAGGACCTAATTGATAAACACAGAGCTTTCTCCACGATCGAAGTCTACCTGGCTGCTATTGCTGCATGCCATGTGGGTTTTGAGGGTAAGACGGCCGGCCAGCATCCTCTGGCCTGCCGTTTTATGAAGGGAGCTCGCAGGCTCCTTCCTGTTTCCAGGTCACTGGTGCCCTTATGGGACTTGACAGTGGTTTTAGATGGGCTCACTCGAGCCCCATTTGAACCCCTGGAAGAAGCTGACATGAAGCACCTGTCACTCAAGATAGTGCTGTTACTGACCCTGGCATCCGCCAAGCGAGTCAGTGACATTCATGCGCTATCTGTACATCCTTCATGCACTCAGTTCGCCCGAGGGTTAACGAGAGTGTTGCTGAAGCCCAACCCTGCCTTTATACCTAAGGTGGTTGGTTCATGTACCCCCTTTGACATTGAGGTATTTCCTCCGCCGCTGTGTCCCTCCGGGGAACAGCAGCCGAATTTGCTATGTCCAGTCCGTGCTTTACGCACTTATATGGACAGATCAAAAGAGTTTCGTCATAATGACCAACTCTTTGTGTCCTGGGCTAACCCTCAGAAGGGCAAGCCTGTTACTAAGCAACGGCTCTCTCACTGGATTGTGGAGGCAATTGCTTTGGCTTACACGAGTCAGGGTCTGCAGGCACCTTCGGGTTTGCGTGCTCATTCGACTCGTGGTCTGGCTACATCCTGGGCTTTGTTCAGGGGTGTTTCCATCCAAGACATTTGTGCAGCAGCGAGCTGGTCCTCGCCGCTCACTTTTGTCCGCTTTTACAGATTAGACGTCTTTGCTCCCAGTGTGGCCCATGCAGTGCTGGGCCCCCTGCTGAGTTAGAGCTCTAACTGTTAAGTTCTGGTTGGTCTTGGTGACTTTTGAGATAAGCTCGTCTGGCAATTCGGGAGCTACAATATCCCATAGTGAGACATCGAACGGAGTGTTATGAATGAGAACTATAGGTTACTTACGTAACCCCAGTTCTCAGAGTAACATGAAGTGAGATGTCTCACCAGACGGCCCTCCTTGCTATGGTGAAGCGAGAAGAGGTGCTTATTTTGAATGACGCATGCGGCGTAGCGCAAGCTACTTATAGGGGGTGGATTCCCTGACGCTGACGTCAAGATCACCAGCCAATCAGGATTGGCGTAATGAGATTAATGCTTCTGTTTGCTCCGCGATGAGGCGCATCCCATAGTGAGACATCTCACTTCATGTTACTCTGAGAACTGGGGTTACGTATGTAACCTATAGATTTCCTCCATTGACTTCAATGGTTAAAAATGTGATGTATTATGAGATGTATCTCTGGAATTATGAAAGTTATGAATGAGAAAAGTAATAGCCATCGATGCCCGACCGAGCTGAACGTTTTAATCTTTGAACGGAGTTTCTGCGATGTTCAATGCGGGAGGAGAAGAGGGCCAAAATAAGTCGGCGGTATAATAATAATAAACTTTTCTTGCGTAGAATAACAGTTAACTCTTAGGTTTTAAGGAATGAGCTGCTAACAAAATAAATGAAACCCTATGGAAAGCTGTGATGTAGGCTGTTATATCAAGCATAATTTACTTACATTTGATTGATTTTGCTAATTTATAACTTCCCTTATGAGGCAATAAACCTCACCTCTAGCGAGTGGCCCAGCCCTTTGAATGTTTTTCTGTAGGTGGCCCTCGGTGAAAAAAGTTTGGACACCCCTGCTTTGAGGGGTCGCAACGCAAACAGGTTGTGAACCGGTAGCCTAAGAGTAAAAACCCCCCTAAAGAAAAGTTGCAGCTCCATCATATTAATCTAAATGAATCCTAATCAGCAAAGCAGGAGGAAAAAGAGACGCAGGGAAGGAAACAGAACAGCACTTTGTTTGCAGAGCCGGCTGGCCTTGACTCAAACCAAACACATCAGTGCTCCTCTCCCTCGCCGTCTCTCCGTGTGTCTGCCGAACAAAACAAAATGCTCTTATCGCGCGGAGAGGAGGAGACAGTTATTAGCGCTCTCTGATGAGTGTCTTGGCCTCAGTCTGGGTTTACGTTTTCTGCCGGCTGATTCAATTACAATAGTGAAGTACAGTGCTACAGGTGGCGTATGTAAATGTAAATTCAAAAGCGGTTATATTATTTGCTTGAGGTGATGACAGCATAGAAAGGACACAAACACACACTCTGACCTCGTGTGTGACAGCAGGAGGCGGAGGTTGTGTAATTAGACATAAAGCGAATTGTATCTCAGCGGCGCGGTGAAAAACAGGCAGGAGAGGGTCAGCTTCCTGTGAGGCGGGTCAAACTCCGCCATACATTTATGCCGTCAACGCCGCCGCCCTTTTTACCTCCGCAGTACATCTCGCTAAAACATGCATAGCTGGTGTTCGGCTCTATAAATAACGGCGTGCTGTCAAGCTGTCAGGTAGATTAGTGTGTGCTGAGTATGTGAGATGGCCCCAGGGAGACCCCCGGGAACTGGAGACAAACTAAACATTCACTTGTGCCTACAGTCAGAAATGAGCTGGATTAAGTTGAAATCGATTTTTGAATTAAGACTGATTTGATGTCGTTAAAACAGACTCCAAGGCCTGTTTATAATTGCAAGAACAATGAAGTGTAATTTCAGAATCGCAGAGAAAAGACATGCCTGATGATGAGAACAACAAATACATTTAAGAGAAAAAAATCTAAAACTGCTTCATAGAAGTGAGTGAAAGGATCAAATCAAACAGAGCTTAGAAGCATCACATTTGATGAGAGCTGTCAAACGTGTCAGTCTCTACTTTATTTTTTCCTTGACACTTTCTGGCACGAATACTAAAGTAATTTATTCCCCTTGAAATATCAGATAATCCCTTCATTCTTTAACTAGAGGAATTTTCAGCTGTTTTTCTTTGCAACCAACTTCGCCTCCATGACAACAGCTCTTTCTGCCTGTGAACAAATTAGAAATGTTTGCACCATGTTGTTTTTTGCACCATGAAAATGCCCTCATGGTTAAAAAAAGCCTTTGCTCTTAGCTGAATTCCTTCCAAGAAACTTTTGCAACATGAGACATGGTGGATCATTGAACTTCTGAGGGCAGATTATGAGCACACTCACGTGCACATGTACTGCACACACACTTGTACACACAGATGTGGACAACCAGCACACTCTTGTACGCTGTTTGGACTTCACATTGGGAATCGATGTGGTCTGATCGTTGCTGCTGGCTTCTCTGACCACACACACACACACACACACACACACACACACACACACACACACACACACACACACACACACACACACACACACACACACACACACACACACACACACACACACACACACACACCCCCACCCCCACACACACACACACACACACACACACACACACACACACACACACACACACACACACACACACACACACACACACACACACACACACAGAGGAAGTTTTCTGAGGATCTGGAAAGCTTTCAAAAAGCTTTCCGTCTGAGAGCCAAGTGATGTGAGTCCTACCTGAGCTCTTACCAGTGTTACTCATTGCTTCCCTGCAGAGCTTTTTCTTCTAATTCTTTGTTCTTTGTTCAGTCCTTTTATTTTTCTTCATGCTTTCCATCACCGTGTAAGCTTTTCACAGCCAGTGCCCGAGGCTGCATCCATCAAAGCAGGCAAGGCTCCACAGCCAATTGATTCCCTAATCGAATATCATTATTACCAGCAATTAGCGTGCACTATGACTTCAGTTAAAATCGCTAATTAACAAATGTGCTCTTAAGACTGTGTGTGTAGAAAATATGTATTTGTGATACGTGGAGCGGCGAAGACATGCAACGTCCCTACACGGCCCGATATTCAGGAACTCCTATTAATCATTTCACCGACGCCATGGTGTTGGGACATTGTGATCACCGTGGCGACGGGGCCCCACCTGTTAGTAGCTAATGCTCGCTCAGCAGATGGCTTACTCAAGGCGTGGTGCGGGCTAATTGCTGTTGATTCATACAAAACATCCAACATGCTTTTTTAATGGAGACATGGTTTCTTTATTGAATAAACAGGAGGTGGGTCACCTGTGAGACAAAAGCTGAAAGGGTACTTTTTAATTATTACAATTTATTATTTATTTTTGCTAATTATCGTGTAACAGGCTTTTGTAGATTGTGACTAATATGCATGAGTCTTTTACCTAATTCAACATATGGTTTGGGAATCATACACAAGCTAAATGTTATTTTGGTATATTAGTATTTTAGGGGGATGTTTTAATGCATTTCTTAATTTTTCATTTTGTGTACTGGGCATTTTTTGTGTCAACCTCCCACACTCGTTGCAATTTTATTTGTATTGTGTTCACCTTGTTCTTGTACAATTCCACGTACCAAAACCAGGCTGAGGATTAACCACCAGAAATATATTTATTTCCCATCGATTTCCGTATCACAGCAAAAACCTTTAATCAAGGTCAGTAACGATAGGTAAGTAAACGATAATTATATATGTAGGATATCTCCCTATACTGTAGGTCACCTGTTTTATGATGTCATGTCAGGTCAACTATGACATACTGTTGTTGAGTCCCCAAAAGGTTCTAAAATAAATTTACATTACAGAAATGTGCTACATTAAGCAAAGCCACCGAGTACTCTCAATAAGAATAAGGCAGTATTTCAAAAAAATACATGACTCCTTGTGTCACAGGGGTAAAGAAATACAGAATAAGTGTCACCATCAACAACACAGCGATCACAAATAAAAAAAGCACTCTTAGGAAATACTCTAGTCCTACCTCAATAGCCAGAGTGCAGATCTTAACTGAGAACACAAGGACTGTTGTTCCCTCTATGAATCATATATAATTAATAAGCATTTTGTGTTTGGGTTATTCTAGTTGTCCTCCTCGAAGCAGTAATTGGAGTAGGAGAGGTTGATTGGTCTGAGGTTTCAGTGAAGAGTTTTAGTCTGAATTCTTCCACCCTGCAAAGATAAGTTCATGAATATACTAAAAACTTGCAGTTTCATGCAGATTTTTTTTTGGGCGTGTCATATCAGCTGCCCGCTAACAGGCCCAGGCTTAAACACACACTGGAGCTCATGGGCACAAAATCTTCACAAAAAAAAAAACACACCGGGAAAAAAGAAGAAATAAAGGATGGATGGAGGTGCCCTCAGTAATTTGTGTCGAGTCAAATGTCAGCGGAGGGTGGGGGGAGCTTTTAGCTTGACGGCAGAGGTCTGGCATGGAGGCTGCAGAGTGGTGAGAGTGGTCATGGCCGGTGGGTGTCTGCTGAGGTCTTTGTTAAAGCCCATTCTCTGAGAGACTACGGGGGGACGCTGAGAGCTTCGGAGGCCGGTGGAGGAGACAGAGGGAAAATCAATGGAGCTGCTGGAGACCATCCTCCTGCTCGGCACGACGCTCACACTCACACAGCTCTCTATACCTCAGCTTGACCCCTCTCTTTTCCCTTTTATTTCCACTCTCCACTTAACAGAGGGTCTCAGTTTCTGTCGTCCTGAGCCGGTATCTTTTCTACATGTTCTGCCTTGCCGGTAATACTTCACATGCCTTGGAAAGTCGCCCGTTTGGATCCAGAAATCTGTTGCTGAGCTTGAATGTGTGGATTATGAGGGAGCTGAATATCATGAATAATAACCCGCCGAGCTTCTTACTGTAACAACACACAGGCTCACACACTACGCCCGCACTTGTATTGTACGCAGTAACAATTGCCCACAGCTATCATCCATTGTTTTAGACGTTTAATTGGAAACACAAAAGCAGCCCACGCTCCTGCTAATGCACACAGTGCATCCAGCCACCAGAGATCTCACCAAGATACGTTTAAAGCCCCCCCCCCCCACCACCCTCCGCCGCCCTACGGGGGAGCGGGAGAAACGGGGCCTTTCAATCTCCATCTGTCTCCCTCATAAGGCCTATAAGCTCGGGGACATAACACTTTTCTCCTGCATAAACAAGGTGTGCGCGACTGAGCACGGATCCCCGCTAAACAGTCAGCTGACCAGGGCTTATCTGACTGATTATCAATAACAACATAGCATTTCTTTATGCCCCGTTTCCTCGAATTGGAGTCCTATTAATCTGCTTGGACTGTCGAGGTTTAAAAAGAAAAACACCCAGCGCCTTAAGGTTTCATACGAAGTGAACCTTTTGTAATTTAGCGTGTCGAGAATAATGCATGAAGGTGCAAAGTGCACTTGATATCAGCATCGCAGGCAAACCAAACCTCTCTATCTCCACTTGATATAATAACTTCTCACATTGTGAGGAAAAAGAAGGAAGAGCTGAGAATCAATATGTTATTTAAAGAAATAAACATAATTTGCTGTAATGCTCTAGGCACACTTCAGCATAAAGTACTGTTTGCTGAGCAGCAGCAGTGAGAATATCCAAATAGTGCAAGGAAGAAAATTGACTGAGACCATAGACTTGTATGTATTAATGTATGCTTTTATACAACTGTAATCCTCTCCAATAACCTGCCTGATGTAGTTTAATGGTCCAATGAAAATGCACAAGGACATTTCTTCTGATTTATCTTAAGAGCCATGTTGGCCCCACTTTGGAGTTGTGCTAAAATAATCAATAATTTGCATTATTGATTCCACTCTTTGTCTATTAAATGTCAGACAATTGTGAAAAAGCAACAATTTCATAAGGCCCAAGATGATGTCATGAAATCAATAGATTTTATTTTTTAACCAACACAAGCACAACACAAAACTCAAAGATATTTACTTTGCAGCAAAAGTGGAAAGCCATACTAAAAAATGCTTGACATAGTATTAATGTGAAAAAAAAAAAAAAAGTATCATATTAAACAAATGTATTTTATTATTCAAGTCCTTTGTTTGATCTGTGTTTTTTTTCAATTAATGTCATTATGTGTAATGATTGATAAAAGCCAATGTCTGAGGTTGGTCTGAAGAAGAAATCTGTAAAGCACCGGATATGAAAAGGCTTACTTTTAGAAAATAATTTGAAAGTGAAGTGATTACTTTCCACTTTGAGTTAATCTTTGTCTCGCATCTCAGCTAATAAGTTAGATCTGAAAGTACAAATTAAGACCCAAGTAATACATTTCAGAAAATAAGAAATTACCTTTAAACACATGAAGTCACACAACTGTGATGAAAGGGTGATTACTTCCATGTAATGATGTATTCTCTGATGACAAGCCTATCACAGCAGTATGCTGATAAAGAATACAACTGCCTTAAGTGGAGTTATAGGGATTAGCCCATTAGCCTAAATTAGCTAATTACATGGACATTTTCTTACCGTTCCTCTGGCTAATTAATTGGAATGACTACCTCCAACCACTGTGAACAGGAAATGAGTCCTCTCAGAGCAGAAATCAAAAACACAGGCATACGTTTTTATCCACCTTCATCTCTGGTTATAACACCTTAAAGTCTATCTCCTCATTTTCACCTTGTGATACTCTAGTATCTAAATTAGCAGCTCATTTGGTAAGGTAAAGATGAGAGAGGTACAGTAAAAGTACAGACTGAAAATCACTCCAAAAAGTGTTGATTCAACGTGTATAATACAGACTTCAGGTCTTTTTTGTGTCCCGAAACTCTTTCCGACCTGTGAGAACACACCAACATCTGAAAAAGACCAGTGTAAGCCAACATTATCTCAATTAGAGGTCGCACCTGTGCTTAAGCCAATTATGTTAATCCACTTGAAAAATAAATGAACCATTATGCATTCTGCAAGGCCAGGAAAATCTAAATGTTTTGAAAGCTTTTTGCCCAGGAAACACACAGGACAGAAAATCAAAGTATCTCAAATTAATTTGTGTAAGGTATTGAGCTCTAAGAGAGGAAAAGGACAGTAAAAAAGAATGAGTGCAAGGCTATTTCTATGTGTTCATTACATTCTCTTCATGAGAATTGGGGGTTTTCGGGGCGGTTTTGGCGCAGTGGTTAGAGCGTTGATCATCAGATCAAGGGGCGTTGGTGAACTCCGGCCGCCACTGCGTCAGGCCGTTGTGTCCTTGGGCAAGACACTCAACCCGCACTTGCTCCTGTGGGTAATGTCCACAGTAATGACATTTGCATGTCTAATACGTGTAATATGTAATTGTAAAGCGCTTTGAACACCTGTAAAAGCGCTCTAAATAAAAAATGTAATCCATTATTATTATGTATTATTATGAGCCTCTGAAAAGACGCTTCCATCAGCCAGGTGTAACCATAAACCTCCTTCTCTCAAAGCATTGAGAGCGTCAGACTTTGAGGGCACTCAAGCTGTAAATTGAGCCAAAACAGCATTGGCTTTTAACCAAACCTTCAGCCGATATCAAGTCTAGTCAAGTCAGTCTGGGAGACCACAAATGAATAAAAAGTACAGAAGACAAGTCAAGGACTACAGAGGGAACTCAAGGACTGGACATCGATTAAAAAATGTAAGAACAACGCAAAGAAAGAAATGTATTAAAGCAAATGTAGCGAGAGAAACAAAAATAAATATAATCAGAGATAGTCTGTTACAGTATATACTACATGGTCAAAGGTATGAAGACTCTCCAACAATACATCAATAGGTGTTTGTTGTTTTTTTCTTCTTTTTCATAAGGTTTTCAGAAATGCTTTCATCAGGTGCATCAGTGAGGTTGACCCCTGAAGCCGGGCGATAAGAGCAGCTTTTGTGTGCAAAAGTTCAGGACTGTTTATGAGAAAGTGTTTTAAAAAGCATACGACTGGATAAAAGAGACTCGGATTATGATACTGCAAGAGTTGTGTCAGAGTTTTTGAAATGTGTCCCTCTTGTACATCCATTCCTCAACATTGTTCATTTTTTTAGTTGTTTGTTCACCAAGGATGCAAGCGAGAAAAACAATGGTTTATTGAAGAGTTTAAGCACTGTGTCTTAGTTAGACAATTGCCTTAGTACACTGTGAACACTTGATCGCTGCTAGCCAGTGAGCTAGCTAGATAACAACGTTATTGTTTGGGGTAACAAATCATTACAAAATGCTGAATCAACCGAATAAAATTAACATTGGCTTCTTTTTAACACCAGCCTTTTTATCAAATAGTGAAAGCAAATGCATAACTTTTATTCGTTTAGTATTGTGTTCACCAGAGCAACCAATGTTGTTATCGCAAGTGATCGTGCAACTTATTTTACGTAGCCAAGAAAGGGATTGTTTATTGCTAGTAAGTATACAGCATTCAACATTCTTTTTGACTGTTATGAATGCGCCATACTACTAGGGGTGTAACGGCTCACAAACATTTTGGTTCGGTACGTACCTCGGTTTTTGGGTCACGGTTCGGTACGTTTTCGGTACAGCAGAAAAGATTATTACAAAACATTAAATATTTTTTGCGCAGTTTTAATTATTATTAAACTGTGAGTAATGTATTCACTCAAATAAATATAATAAAATAAACATTAAGGTGCAGCATTTTGAAATACTGAACTGAAATAATCTGTATTTGAACTTTACTGTACTAGTACTCAGAAAACATAAAATATTTGTTTTGGTTTTTTAATTATTATTAAACTGTGAATTCACTCAAATACAAAATGTAATACAATAAACATTAAGGTGCAGCATTTCGATGAACTGAAATAATCTGTACTTGACCTGTACTAGTACTCGCTTAAGCAGCCAGTTTGACATTATGACTTGCTTGTCATTGTATTTTTATGTTTTTTTAAGAAAAATTAATTTGTCCACATTGCTTGCCGAAAGAGCAGATCTACTGGCACTAACAATGTCTCCTGCTGTGGAGAACACCCTCTTGCTAGGGACAGAGGTAGCAGATACAGCCAGGTAGCGCTTTGCTAACATGGCAACATAAGGATATTTGGCGTTTGTAATAGCTTTGGCTCGGTCTGAACTTGTTGCGAGTGGTGGAGGCTTAAATGCTAGTGGGAGTTGGATTTGCACTTCAGTCTTTTTTCTTTTGGTACCGGTGATATTCACGTTCGGGTGATGCCTTTTCAAATGAGTGTGCAAGTTTGATGTATTGCCAGCCGCGTAACCAATTTTAGTTGAACAATGCTGACAAACAGCTTTGGTTCGGTCCACCTGTCTCTGTCCGTCATCCTTGTACGTAACTGCAAAACCAAAATGTTCCCAAACCGGAGACTTCAATGATGCTGGAGGATTTTCGAGCTCACCTGTATCTGCGTTTGCCATTTCGACAGTTCCTCAAAATACTGACAAAATGTGAACGCATCCCTGTGACCAGCTCTCATAGTATGCCTCTCGTCCAATGAAGTGACTTGGTAGCTCTATGCCGCTTTGAACCCAATGGGAGACAAATTACACTGAATGCTGTGACGCAGCACCTGATATTACTTCCAAAAAGTTTTTCACGTTCTACATTTTTTACGTTTAACGTTATATTTGTTCGGTGCACTTCGGTACACACGTGTACTGACCCGAAGGGCCCATACCGAATATTTTCGGTACGAATACGTATACCGTTACACCCCTACATACTACGCATTGAGACGCACATGTAAATACAGAAGTACGCAAATTAAGATACATCAAAGGTCTCACTGGGAGAGTTATTGATGTACAAAAAGTCAGGCTGAAGTACTAATGCCATACAGATATAAAAACACTGTTGTCTTAACGTAAGAGTTATTTCTATAACCGGAAGTAAAACCATGAAAAGCAGCCCAAGACTACCTGGTGCCAAAAGATATACACGAGTTGACGTTTTCTTTTGGTTCGCTAGATGGACAGAAAAATTGAAAAGTATATAATGATATAGTGATAGGAAGAGATGGATTGGGGGATGCATAGAGAAATAGATAGCTACAGAAAAAAAAGACAAAAAGATAGACTGATTGATAGACAGGAAATAAAAGACAAAAAACTGATGAAAAAAAAAGAGTTAAACATATTCTGTAAATAAAGAGATAGATAGAGAGGGTTACAAGTTGAAGAAAGAATATGGAAAAAGCCAGAGAAGGACAGATGGGAAGATCGACAAAGATGGAGGGAATGACGGGGAAGCGATGAATAGAGATGGAGAGAAATACAGAATGAAAAAAAGTTGACAGTAGACACTGTAAACAGAGAGAGATGAACAGACAGAGAGACAGAAAGACATTGAATGGATCGTAGATAGACTGATGGATACATACTGTAAATAGACAGACAGACGGGCAGAGAGACGGAGCTACAGTTAATTCCAGCCCTCACAGACTTGTTCACAGGTGTGGGTGGGTGGAAGAGGAGGAAAGAATGAAGGAGAGAGAGGGAGGAAACAAAACTCAAATGTCTGGGGTTTCACACCGTTAATTTAGTCATGCAGAGCCCAATCGCACCATTCTCTCACTCTTCCTCGCTCCTGTCGGAAACATGCTAATTACGGAAGCCGACTGACATGAGCAAGGTTTAAAGGGTAATTAGCATAAAAATCCTACATGCTGTATTTTTACTTTCTCTAATCAACACCCTCACACGTACACATTTTTCAGATGTGAGAAAAAACAGTTTGACGCAATTAAAACGAGAATTAGCATCCGGGAGGAGGAGGATAGGGGAAGAGAGACAAAATGTTCTCCCCTTTGCATTTTGTTGTTTGTCTTGTCGTCATGTTTTTTTTAAAGACTCAGAAGAAAGAAAAGCAGTGGATAATGTAATTGTTTTTAGAAATAGAAGACATGCGGAGCGACAGCAATGCAGTGTTTTCTGTGTTGCTGCTATCTCGTTTTCTGTCACTGACAGACAATCTTATCTTCGCCTCACAGGAACGTCGATTCTCTGTACTCTTCACCCTGAAAAAAAGTGTTTTCTCTTATGCGGTCTCGTGTGCACTTTGGAAAGAATAATCCTTTCTGGATAAAATGATGATTGCAGAAGTTTTGGCTTGAAGTTTTTACGTACAAATTTGCTTTGAAGGCACATTGGAAGTGATAATCATGATGGTCATGGTTATGTGAAGAAACATGATATTAATGGAATCTGCATGATGGCATTACATTTAACTTGATGTATTTACCTTAAGAGTGTGTTCTCTATAGTGTTATGATTATCTGTTAGTATAGCAGTGAGTATTATGAGTTTTCAGGCTCAGGTGGGGTACTTGAGTCATAAAATTGGGAATTTGTCACTGATCATCCATTAGTGTAATTTTGGAGATTGACCAGAATTGACCAATATCCCTTTCAGGATTTCTGATTCCTAATCCTAAAGGGAACTGTGTACTAGGGGTGCAACAACTAATCGACTTAATCGATTACCAAATTAGTTGCCAACTAATTCAGTCGTCAATTCTTTGGTGACGTCATCACGTGTGTTTTACGCGCCGTTAAAGTCCTTATCTTGCGTAATTTACTGTAGCTGAAAGATCATAGAACTGTTTCAAAATGCATTAACTTGTTGGGTCTTATTCCAGTAACACGTGATATAGATCGAATATCGTTTCCTATTTGCTGTAAATCACTTGTTAATATCGGGAAAATGGGTCAAATTCAGAGGTATCCAGAAAAGTCTGGATTCAAACTTGCCGCTGCTTGGTGCTGTGTCGTGACGTCACGTGTGGTTCCGCGAATCCTGGTGAGTTCAGCCCGTCCCAGCATCACACAGTGTAGCATTGCTGGTATAGCCGCATGTCAACTTTGTGTATCAGTGTTTATCTCCGAGTTTGTCTTGTTTTTTCCGGATCATGGTGAAGAGGTGTGTCGTTGGCGGGTGTAGCAACACCAATCGGGATGGTTTTACCGTTCATTTGTTCCCGAAAGAGAAGGTTTTACGGGAGAAATGGGAGCGATTTGTGCGGAACACAAGAAAAAATTGGCAGTGCGCCAGTGAAACCAGCGTTATTTGTGGGGCACATTTTGTTGTCCCTGATGATTTTGAAGGCTACCAACAATGGAAGATGGGTTTCAAAAAACAGTTGGACATAAGAAAGGGTGCAATTCCATCAATTAGGACAGGTGATTCAACCCCAATGACTTCCTCGCGTTCCGAGGCTGAGCCCCAGGCATCGTCGATATTTCGCGGCCAACGGGAGACAACGCTGTCCGATAGTAAACAGGGTGAAACACAAGTGATGTCAGACTCCTTGGCGGAACCCCTACAAAAGAAACACAGGTCCGATAAAGCTGTGAAAAAACTAACACTGTCCAGGGTGAGTGAACCATCAATTTGAAATTTGTTTATCATTTATATATCCTAATCTAAGTTGTAAACTGGGAGAAACCCAGGTATCATCGATCCGGACGGCAGCAGGGAGCCAGACAGCGGCAGCCGGGAACCACACGTGACGTCACGAAATGGCCTGCTTCCAGAAGCAAAGTTTTTTTATTGGACCTAATATTTTTCCTTTTTTTACATATTATTCAGTATGAAATAAAGAAACATACATTGACTATCTGTTGCATACACCCCCCAGAAATCAACTGCCAAAAAAAGTTTTTAATGTAAGATAAGGACTTTAAGCTCCAACGTTATTGTTTTTTTTATCGGTACTGGAGACATTTAAAAAATATATGTCATGTATTATTGCTACAAAAACATTACATCGCAGTCTTAGTGTCGCCAACTCGTTTCTAACATGCAAAAAGACAAACAAATGCGTCTATGATATATTTTCGATCAGACGAGATCTCTCTCCCCCGTCTGTGTGCGAGGGGGCGGGGCAGTTTACACACACGCAGCTGCTACATGCAGCAACACACTGCAGAGATGGCGGAGAGAACGGGCTCCGAGGTGTGGTTAAACTTTACCCGTCTCGATGTGGACAATGCTCGTTGCCAAAAGTGCAATAAGACTTTAGCATGTAAGGGCGGTAACACAAGCAATTTGTCTAAACATTTAGCAAAAGTGCTCCACATCCAGACGGAGGAATGCACCGGGTTCGACTGTCTTTCTAGCAGCTCTGTAGCCCCGTCCACGAGTAACGTTTCCACGTCAGGTGTTATGTATGCTAGCAGCAACACACAGAGTTAACTACATTATACAAACATGGGTTAATGATTAGAGGTAACAGAGTTATTTATTTTGTTAAAGTTTCAGCTATTCTGTTTACAGTTCTGTCATCAGATTATTTAATATGATTTGTTAAAACACTTGTTTCTTTTGATGTGAAATATTATTTATTTAATTTAAATAAAAAGCAATGTTAATTTTGTTAAAAATGTGTTTAGTTAATTTAATAATATATGTATTTTTGAATCAAGTATTTATCTTTATTGTCTTCATTGTTAGTTTCCACATGCCTAAAACAACCTCAAGCTAAATCTAAAAGTTGATGGCTAAATAAGAGCGTTTGAGAAATTGTGCAAGGAATACAGTAATAGTCCGAATAGTCGATTAATAGTTTCATTAATCGATAGATTAATCAATTATTAAATTAGTCGTTTGTTGCAGCCCTACTGTGTACTCCATGCTCCAGCTTTAAATTTGCTTGTATTTGACCAAAATGAAGTTCATATGAGTCTGCTGACGCATCTCAGCATTATATAGACTTAAATCAAAGAGCAGAGCTTGCCATTTCAGCTGTTCTGTTTGGCTTCCTTCTGCACTGACTTTTGTATTTCAGTCTGAAGGTATTTCCACTGTTTGCTTGAAAGCAGAACAGAAAAGCTTTAAGCTCTGTTGAAAAGGTCTCTGCGGGGTCAAGACAAGACATAACCATGCTGAGAGGAGACATTTTTATTCTGCTACAACTGCAGCAAATCCAGGCTCCATGTAGAATTGTAGTTTTATCAGACATGATGGTTTAGGTGCTTCTCATTGTCAAGCCATAACAATACCTTCCCCTGCTTCAGCTGACAAGTAGCAGCAACACATTTATCCAGAGAAAGATGATGATTATTGTGCCAACACTACTATTACTGCAAATAAAAAGAAATGGAGCTCTTTGATTGCCCATACAGGTGGCCCGAGCAACATTACAGTTGATTTATGTGTTCTTTGAAAAGAGTCCGACGTGCTTGTAAATAATGCTGAAATGCAAAAGCTGTTTTACATATTTCGAATTGCACGGTAAGTCTTAATACCGGTGGTAAATTCTTCATGACTGCATCCTAGATATGTTAAATAAGAAATGTAAGTCTACATTTTTCTCTAATGTGTGACAATTCAATAGGAAGAAAGGAAAGACTGGTTATTTCATTACTTCTCAGTTCATAGCATATGAATACTTTAAAAACCGAAGTTAAACTAATGTCAGCCGTGGGAAGCATTTGAGAACGGCCGTCAAATCATTTTCAATTATGCCAAAACGTTCCTTTTTCTACATGAGTACTTGCGAAATTATTCCAATATTTCAAAAGCTTAAGAATCAATATGCTTCATTTATGCCGGGGGAATAGGGTTTTGTGACAGATGTTACATTTTAGAATGAATAAAAAAATAGTAATAGAACAAAAATTGAATTAAACATATATTTTAAACTAGGAATATCCAGTAAAATGATATAAACATAGGTTAATGTCAAAAAATATCAAGTAAAAAAACAAAACAATTATTTATGTAAACATAAGAAGTTAAAGTAGAAATGTGCAGATTTTCCTACAATATTTAACATGTATTGGTTTAACCTTATAGGATATTAATACTGAAATGCATAAAGGACTCAGCTGCTTAAGGTGTATCAAGTCCTTTGCATTTCTATCAATCTTCATTTGATAGTATGTTTGAACTCAGTTTCCATGCCTGTGCTCGACTTCTTTCCTGAGTTCTTCCAAGGAGAGACAGGAGGAGGAGCGTTGACTTGACCTTGCAGACCGTCTCTGAGCACCATATTGCCCCACACCTGGGAGGCCCTGGAGGGGGGGGGGGAGAACCCGTCACCCCTTGGAGCTTTACAGATGGACTGGGAGAGAGAGATGATGGGGTAAGAGGGTGAGACAGGAGGGATGATGCCCTGCAATGCCTTCAGGGATCCATATGCTCTGCTGACTCAAGCCAATGACACCAATTATTGCAATTGGGGCAGAAATAGACCAAAGTGGGTCAGTTTTTCTACAAGTGCAGCAAGAAATCAAGACATTTGTTTAGAGTGGATTAGAAATATTCAATTTTTATTCAAAGTGTATTGTTGTCAAAGTGGTAAAGGAACAACTTAAGTGACTGTGAATCCTGCATGTACACTTTAGTTCAATCTTTTAAAGAATCAAATAAATCTTAAGAAACAATCAGACTCAATGGACGATATTTGGCAAAAGGCGTGCATTGGTTTAAAAAAGCAATTCCACTACTCTGATCTATACGATACTTTATAGATATTGCAAGTTCAAAAGTTGAGAAAAGGTGAATAAGCCTGTCTTTTCCTCTACTGTTTCATCAAAATGTCCCACTCTTCTCTACAACCTCTATTAAACCTACTATATGACTTACTCTGAAGGACAAAGGCAGCAAAGTGTGTTAATGTTAAAATGTAGATGATTATTTTATCTAATGTTTAAAGATTAAAAGACGGACAGATAGTTCCTCCCTATTCTCATAAAAACGTTTCCATGAGAAATTGAAACATGTGTCCGGAGTTTACCGTCTAAAACACTCATACAATTGTATTAACCCTTTTGATTAGTGGATTTTATCGACAGATCAATAAAGTTGTTTAGCTTTTCACAAAGCATAATGCAAAAGAAACACTTTGAATCTAACATCAGATGTGTTCATAAGTAACTTGGAAAAATAAGGCAGGGATACAAAAGCTGTTGTATCTAATGTTGCACCAACTATAAATAAAACTTGTGATTCTTGGAAGAATGTACTCATTATTTTGTTAACATTCATCAAACTACAGCTCCCATGAGGTGTTGATAGCACTCGTGAGCATGACTCATGGGAAATCAAAGATAGATACAAGCTGATAATATCTGAGGTTTTGTTATTTTACTATTTGTTGTGCACACAAAGTTGTGTAGTGCTGCTTCCACACACTTTGTAAGATCTTTTGCCTGTTCTTGAGCTGAGGGGGGTGAACAATGCTAATTTTAAGGAGCACAAGGTCTGACTGGAGAGCAAGGGGTGTGAAAAGTAGGGAAGTGATGGGGGCTGCTTTTTCCCATTATTACACCCCCCCTCCCTTCCTCAAAATGCCACCACCCTTTACTCCCACAGTATGCAGCCCTTTTCCAACTCGGTGCCATTTCCCCCAGAGCCGCCTGCCATCTGTGCTGAGAAGTACTCCACATTAGATTTCCTCTAGGTTTCTCATCCACTCTTCTTCTCAAAGCCTTTGTCAAATCTAGACTTCTATATTAGTCCACAAACCCCCACCTTTGTTTTTATAAGATGTCATCCAAGCCAGCCATATGGGAGGATATGTGTTGATTTAGTATTGGATTCCAGACACTGTAGGTGCAGGGCTAAGGAGTGCACTCATTCATATACATTCTGTTACTCGGGTCATTTAAACTAGATTGAATTAAATTGAATTTTTGTTTCGTTAGGGGCCTCCCAGAAACCAGGTTAGGATCCCTGGGGACCCCCTTACCCTACTTAGAGAGCCACTGCAGCTGTGTATAGAAAGCGAGAGACAAACAGAGAGTTGCAACCCAAAACTAATGTTCTTTTCCTCCAAAGGGCTAAATGGAATAATAGGTCCTCAGGCTCTTCTCTGCTGCTGTCATAAAGATCAAGTTGCAGCCCCCTATGAGCAAGCACAGTGTGTGTGTGTGTGTGTGTGTGTGTGTGTGTGTGTGTGTGTGTGTGTGTGTGTGTGTGTGTGTGTGTGTGTGTGTGTGTGTGTGTGTGTGTGTGTGTGTGTGTGTGTGTGTGTGTGTGTGTGTGTGTGTGTGTGTATGGACAGTATGTGTGTGTTTCTGCAGACTGTACTTGACACACTGAATTGCCATCTGCATATGTCTAGATAACCAATTTGGCTGCTTATATGAGCCAATGAGCTGATGAGCCATGAGGATCATTAAGAATCTAAATGCCTTTCTTTATTTCTACCATACAAGTCTACTCGTATCTTTATCTCAATTGTTTGCCTATTTATCCATAAACTATTCACATACTTATCTTTATCATCATTGTGATTCATATCTTATTCTTCACTTCATCTTTATCATTTGTATTCATCTTATTCTTAATCATATTCATCTTATCTTTATTCTTCTCCTCATCCTATCATTATATTATCTTTTTACATCTTTATAGTTATGCTAATCGTATCTTTTTCTCTATCTTTATCTTGTATAATCCAATCTTATCTAAAAGATAACCTAAAATGACCAATGCTCACATGCTGATGTTAACCAACTATATGTCCTGTCATGTCTGCCATCTTGCCATAAGTTAGCATGCTAACGTTTGCTAAATTTGCACCAAACACAAAGCAAATCTGAAGCTTTGGGAATGACATACGTTTTCCAGGTCGTTGGAGTTATACCAAAGCATTAAAGTCATTTAAACTAATGATTGCACTAGATGGGAAGTATTCAAAGATATACTACAATTCAAGCTGGAGAGGCATGGATATGTGTACCAATGTTTTGAAAGCAGTCCATGCAATACTTGAGAACTTTCATACAAAGCTAAATAGCCAATTGTCAATGACATTGGCTCCTGGAGGAAAAAAGGGGATCACCGAAGTCAGGAGGATACATCATCAGGGCCTAGGAGTTCAAAACTTTTAATCTCAATCAGATCCGATCCGATTTTGAAATCCCATTTTTTGTGATCCAGGATCAGACAAGTCGGCCAGATTTTGTCCCTGGAGTTCAAAGCAATTCAGGATAGGATCAGCCTGATCCAGATTACGATTTTTCAAGATCACTAGATCCTGAATATCAGTGCTTTAATCCTACCGATCGCCATCTAGTGGACATGAAAAATAATACAAGGAAGACAAGAGACCACATTGCAGAGACATCTATAATGTTTAATTATATTTTTTTATTTGAAAGGTGATGACAGATGATGGACTTTTTTTTTGTTGAAGATATTTTTACTTTAATCTAAATTAAATTTGTGATTGACAATCTTTGCTGTGATACTTTTATGAGCATAAACATTTATGTCATCAACATTTGGTTGAAAACAAAATAGGCCACCACAAACCTGAGCAAAAATGGAAAAAATAAAATGTATTTCCCATGAAGGCTAAAAATGGTGTATTATTTCAGTTAACAAACTTTGCCATCTTATTTAAATTGAAACTTATTTTAAAATAAATTGTACAGTACATTTTGCTCTGGTAATCCACTGGAAATCCACCCCTCTGGTGGGATCAGGATAATCCAGTTTTTTGGGATCAAACTGATCCCAATCCTGTGTTGTCGGTTTGAACTACCCATTTTGAAGATTTGATCCAGATTAAAGCTTGGATTGGATTTCCTGATCTGATCGGATATGAAAGTGATCCTAATCCTGTTTTTTGGTTTTGAACTCCCCAAAATCCAAATCTGATTTGATCAGATAGGGATTAAAAGTGTTGAACTCCTGGGCCCAGGGAATTATAGATAGTTGTACCAAATGTATGATGAGTTATTAGGATATTTTTAGACCAAGGTGATTAAGATAAACATGAACTTGTAAAGACAAAACCTACAAATCATAAGTCTCCAAATAGCTAAATAAGACTCATTACTGTGACACATTCAAAAGAGTCTGTAGTGAAGATGTTTAACAATGTTCATTAAAGACAATAAAACAAGCAATTATTAAAGCAGGTCCTGGTGATCAACAGAACATATCTCAGCCTAAAACACCCACTTTGTCACAAAAGAAACGCCTACTTATGAACATGTGTACTATGTCCCCTAAAACCACCCTCAGTGGACAGTTGCTCAAAGTGATATGAAAATGCAACATGTGCATTATAAAGAAATAATTAGAATCCCTAATATAATATTCTCAGGCTAAACATTTTGGCTCCTACACGACCAATCCTAAAGTCATGCTGCTAGTGTGGCTAAAACCAAAACTCATGTGGGAAACCTACAAAGGTTTTAGAAGTGCACGTTTAATACAAACATTTGAAGTTTCAATTATCAAATGTCTCCTGTTTAGCATTCAATATTCAATCTTTTCTCTCTCCCATCTCATGCAAATGAATACAAAAAGAAAAGATGCACTGTGAAAGCTGCATATTGAACATCAAAGGGTGTACTGGTCAATGAAAACATCACATTTATGAGATCCCTTCCACTTACAGTAGCTCAGCTCCTTAAGGACAGTCAGCCCCATTCAAGTGCTGTCACTTCCATTCCCTTTATTCCTCTCTGATCCCTTCTGTAACGGCCAGTTAAATAGCCAGTAATGCCTTTTAGCCTGTTAGTGCTGCATACTAGTGAGCCCAGACAGACTGGGATGGACATATGGAGGCAGTCTGGCAACAGACTCTCAGTCCTGATGCCAGCTCCTCAGAAACATTCACACACACTCATGAGCACACACACACCCCAAACTACACACACATATCAGCACTCGTTGGTATATGTTGTCCTGAGCCCTGAGCCGTCCCTACTTCCTGCTGTTCGATTATCTCAGAATCTGCTCCATACGAGCATCATGGGAATTTTGGAACCTCCTCGCTTTCCCATCATCCCCCTCGGCCAAGGGCAGGCGTCCAGGATGAAGGTTGGACCGCTCTCCGTACAAATACCCACCCACAGAGAGGGAGGATGGGGCGGCAGATAAAGGAGAACGACAACGCTTTGTTCAAAGAACAGTCCGGCATGGAGCGCCTCCCTACCCTCACATCTTTGTCTCCGTGTCTTATGCCTCACATGGGTGTGCGTGTGTGTGTGTGTGTGTGTGTGTGTGTGTGTTGTGCTGACAGCTGGCCTGAAATCCTTTCCAAGAGTCACAGGTTGAGTTCTGTGTGAAACAGAGAAGTATTATTTGGAGGCCAGACTGACAATGAGACCGCTTGCTGTCTCTATTTTTTATTTTCTAACCTAATGCAGAACAAATGTCTTCTTCTACTTGTGGTCGGATCCAATCTGGACCTTTGTCTTTTCATACAGTGTTGGCAACATTATTGAAAGTAGGCGTTATTTGAGTTTTTCTTTAAATGCCTAACATCAAATAAACCTTCTGAATTTGTTAAGATTATGCAATTTCCCTTTCAAACATTAGAATACTGTGTTGACTAATGGCAGCCTGTACCCTAAAGTGCATTTCACATTTAATGTCACTGGATTTAATTTAGAGAGGAGTTTGATGGAGTCCCCTGATGAACACAAAACAGGTGGAGTTGTTCTCTTAAAGGCAAGTAAAGCTTTCTGGAAACTGTTGAAGTAGAGGGAGGCCTGAGGAACTTAAAAAAATCACTTCCATCATCTTATGTAAATAACATGTTTTTTGTATCTGCTTTAAGATATAATGGGTTGTCCCTTGGCCCATGCTGTATTCTTCCAACAAGTAAAAGAAAATAACACGTACACAGGCTTGTATATTTCGCAAAACCCTACTAACAAACAGACAAACAACCCTAACCAAAAACCATTACCTCTTGTGTGTATGCAGCAATGGGGAACCAGCTGTCCCTTCCTTATTACCTGAAGGTAAGTCAATGTTAAACAAAGTGAAAACAGACACAATAGTAAGAAAGTCTTTCATTTGTACAGCATTTTGCACTTAAAATGTTTTCTAGACAGCTACTTCTGAACTTGCTTTTTTATCCTGTCACCATAAACCTGTTAGTATTTATAGCATTGGGTTAAAGTCATCACGTGCAAATAATTCCATTGCAGTGCTCCATACAGAATGGACTTTAATCTGAGTGTTGTGTCCCGTTATCGCTCCAACCAACTGTTGTCTAATCCTTCCCTCTACCAGAAAACAGCGGCAGGTGGGCTTGTTCCTTTGTGAATAATGAATGCTCCGGGGTATTGTGTGAAAGCGCAGGAACCTGTTTTATACACTGACGTTAATTTGACAAGACTTGACCTGCGGAAAAACCTGTCGTCCACCTGTCAGTGTCAGCAAATGAAATTCACTCTTGTCTTATAGTGTGAGTGGGAGGTTGTGGGGGGGGGGGGGGGCAGAGAAAAGTGCACATCCCGACCTCTCACAGAGCTCTGCGAAGGTTACAAAGCAGCAGGGGCCTGCAGAGTGCTGAGGGCCAACAGCACACATACAGTAAACACGCATTCACACAATATGCATGAATGCACTTACAGACAAACACAGAAGTAACATCAACACATTCTCCTTCTATACAGTCATCGGACATGCCCAGACGTTCCTGATCGCACGGAATAATAACATCAATCCCATTCTCAATGGTAAACATGTCAGGTCATGTCTGATAGAACATAGGTTGAGATGTGGAGGGGGAAGAATAAAAGTCATCATCGTGCATAAGTCATCTTAAAATCTAACAGCTAATGGGAGCTCTCACTGACAGTCCCCATTGGCAGTATGATGCAAGAATTTTAATTGTTAAAGCCCAAGGACTTTGCTGCCTAGAAATGATGAAATATGATAGTGAAGGCTAGAGATGGAGAAGAGCTTCAGCCTTCATGAATCCTCAACATCACTCTGGATGCACAAAATCCATTCTTTTTCTGAAGAAAATTGGGTCCTAAACGTGTAATTTGGATGTAAAATACATTTCAGAATAAAGCTATGATGCACCTTCATTGTAAAACAAAAAGAAATACTTGTGTGTACTAGTTTTTGAAAATAATTCTAACTTTGGTGCCCCCTAGCAGATAAAATAAAAAGCGACTGGATGGGACCAACTCAAGAAACACAGTTACTACTAATATTCTGTACAGTTAACATATCGGGGTTGGCTTTATCAAACATTTGTATTGTTTTTTTTAAATGCCGTTCATATCCAGCATTTAGTTTGAGTGAAGATACTTTGTAACTGCCGATTCTGATTTGTTGTGTTCTGGTTTGTACATTCACTACAATTCATCATTACAAATATCCTCTGAAGGATTCCGAAGATACTTTACGATCCTTTTTGAGACCTCATATGAACTCAGCAGTCCAATCAAATTTAATTAGGCGGGATGGGATGCTGTTCTCTGTTGTAGCTCCAATTCATAAAACTTTGCTCTGACATGAGTTTATATTTTCACATTCAAATCCGGCCTGCTTTTTTATGGAGCAATTGGCGTTATTCTGGGATGGCGGTTTTATTGTTTCTTTCCTCCCAGTTCTCTCAGTCTTTGGTGGAATAGTGTTGTAATTGTAATAAGATTAGAGCTATATCAGAGCACACATAAGGTGACAGTCTGTTTATTATCCACTCAGAAGAATAGACCTAATTTAATGACATTGATTTGGAGTCTGTTAGAAGCTCAGAGCCTAGCAACACAAGACACAGCATGCGTGGGTTTTAGGTCCCTGTGTAGGTGGACGTGTGCCACTGACAAGTGTCTACTTTATTGAATATTTCATTATTAAAAAGTAGATTGATGCTAGGGGAATGTGCATCTGAATATGTTCATGGTAATACGTTTGACAGAAAAAGCGCAGGTTGTTTCTGTTGTAAAGATCAATGCAGTTCTATGTGACCATAAATAATTAGGTAGTAATTATATATATATATATATATATTAGTATTACTAGTAAAACAAAAGTTCATAACCTTTATCCATTATAGATCTATTTGATCTTTTTTAGTCCTGTGATGTTACCCTTTTAATCAACAGCATTTATATATCAGTATTTACATATTACGTATTGATTAAAAAAAAGTCTATTAACCAATAACTTTTATTGATCAAAATAAAGTTTTCTAGAGCTATTGTTGTGAAAAATAATTAGCCTCATTTAAACCTAACATCCGGGGGTGAAGCTAGGTGCATGTTCCTCATGTTGCATTTATTTTCTTGTGCTGTAAAATATGTACAGGCAGTGTTGTGCAGGTAGGCGTGTTATCACCCTTTCAAAGCCAGGTTGGGGGGGGGGGATATATCTGTGCTCAATTAGTTGCACTGTCACGGCAGATTGGTGTGCCGGTAGCTTGATGGCGCTGGCTACAGGCAGCTCAGCTGTAAATCAGGCTGTGTGTAATAGGCTTCGCAGCGGTCTCCAGGGCCGAGTGTGTGTAAGCGTCTGCACATGTTCAGCTGTGTGTGTGTGTGTGTGTGTGTGTGTGTGTGTGTGTGTGTGTGTGTGTGTGTGTGTGTGTGTGTGTGTGTGTGTGTGTGTGTGCGAGCGTGTGTGTGCGTGTGTGAGCGTGTGTGAGCGTGTGTGAGGCATGCCAAGGCACACGACGTCGGCTTTCCAGCATTTTATCGGCCGTTTGGTAATGATGGCGCAGGGCGGAATTGATGCAGGCCTTTAATGGCGGCTGGTAATTTGTGTTAATGCTTTCAGCTCGAGCCCTCGGAGACTTTCAATAAGGAATTTTATGCCTCCAAATGAGCGAAAGGTCACAGCCTGCTTTATTCCATCGATAAGACGGGATCAATGCCGCTAATGTTCTTTCCGTAACTTTGTTGTTTCGCCTGGTTAGAAAATCAAAACCATATTTATGATAGTCATTTTCTCCTTCCCTCTTGGCCGGCCAGCGATCGGCACACGGCGCTCAGATGAAAGCTGCAAACCTACAAATCTTTATTCATGTTCTCATCATTTAAATTCCCAGCGTTGTCCCTTTGTGGCAATTTCAAAACCTTTTCCCTTAAAAATATTTTAAGTGTGGACTAACCAAAAGCAACAATTTGGGTGAAGGGGGTATTATCTCCGGCTGCGAGTGTAGCGCAATCAAAGAGCCAAGAGAGGGAGCAGGGCAATAATTAGATCGACAAACACATCAACACAACGAAAGGGATACTATGTACACCGAGTGGATGAACAAATTCAAGAAAACAGGAAGAGACCTCCTCATTTAGGAGAGTTCATACATCCAATCAACACAGAGCAATGTAAGGAAATAGGTGCAAAAGTGATCCTGGCTACTGACCGTATTTTTCTATTTATTCAGCCAGAACAAATGGCTTCAATGCATTTACGTCTAGCCTCCTGTGCATGATGGCATAAAAGACATCTCTTCTCTCAGTGCGTGGAGCCCTGCCTCTCTGGTCCATGCACTGATGCATGGCTGTATCTGCCTTCTTACAATTATGTGCGTTTGTGAGGCTGAAAGTGTGACCAGGCACTGCGTGTGATGGATGGAGGTGGGGGGAGAACTCTCCAGGGTGTGCAGCTGATACAAAAATCATTGGGAGGGATGCAGTAAAGATGGGGTGTTTGGGGGGGGGGGGATCTGACCCTGTCAACCCCCAGTCTTCCACTTCTTTCATCCATACCTTTACCTCTACATCTCCCATCCCGTTATTCATTTGTCCTTTGTCGACATGTCTCCCTGATACACCCATCGCTGTCCTCACCTCCAGTCCTTTCCTTTTCCTTTCAGGCAATACTAAAGTAGAGGGGGGGGGGGGGGGGGGTGTTTTAAAGACCCTAAAGCATATACACAATTAAAAGGACCTGCATAGCCTAATGATAAGTGATAAGGTTTTCTTTGTCTCGACTAATAGTTTTGTTCATTTAAAATAATTCACCTTACTTGAAGCTGCAAATATTCACATTAAAAAGATGGTACCATTCATTTCTTTCATGATATATAGCCTAATAGAAGTAGTTTGTTATTGACTAATAATCTACAGCAATTCCAATCGTTTTTGGTATGCAACCCATTAAAGTGAAGCTATCATCATCATTTTCTGTCAAGATCTTAAGAATGTCTGTTAGGCGATTTAAAAAAAGATATACAAATAGGAATCCAATAATTCAGAAGAAGAATGCTTGAAATGTTCTTGAGCTTTGAGCCACATGTGCTTCATCAGCAAATGCCACAGAGCAGTAAACCTATATATTAATAACCGACCATGGAGCATGTGGGAGGATCCGAAAGGTTAAACAGACACATTAAATGCAAGAGTCAATAGACAGCCGAACTCTCAATACCTTTTCACACACTCATCATAAGAGGCAAATACTTTAAGTACAGGTTGCTGCTTAATTTCCTTTCATCACATACGCATACATTAAATGAGTCTTTGCATAGAAGAAACCACTTAAACCTGTATCGCGAAAATCATAATTAGTTTGAGAGAAAGGTCAATAATATAAGACAATATCAAACGCAACAGAATGTAATATCAGTTGAACTGACTTCACTGTTGCCGAACTCTTGCACAGATTATTTTATCCAGTTTGAGGTCTCATTTAAAAAAAAAATAACATTAAAAACAGATACTCCATATGCAGTCGAGCAGGAGTCAGACATTGAGCGATACACAACCATTGCAAAAACTGACAATCCTGATCACAAAAAAACCTTCAAGTCACTGCACCCCATAACTCTTGAAACCAAATAGCAGCCCCAGAGAAAATACATTATTCCTTCCTTGTTAAAATAAGGAGGGGGAAATAAAAAAAGAAAGAAATCACATTACAATTCAAATGTGTTCAGTTAAAGTGGCCTTTTTTAAAACATCTCCGAGGCATACGCTGCACGCAGTTCTTGGCTGTTTCAGGAAATGATAAATAATAAAAGGAGCCTTACTTCATTAGAGGGTGACATTATTTTGAGAACAGATATTGCGCTATGAGACAGAGTGTACAATAACACAATAACAACCATCACCCGCTGCCGCCACCACCGCCTCCCACCTCAGACTCTTGCTGTTGACAACACAGGATTGGATATCTTGTGGAGTGCACCGAAGTGAGCACTGTACACAATACAGTACGGCACTCACAATAACACAGAAAGATATTTCCCAATGTAGGCCATAATTATTTCTCCCTGCGTAATTTAATCCGCCGAGTGCATATTCAATTCTGATCCGGGTTTCTTGGTGCGCTGCGAGGTGCGAGGTGCGATTGTCTCTGAAATTGGATTATGATAACCTGTCACCGCTTTAATTCCATAAGATATTAGAGGTGGCGGTGGGGGTGGAGTAGAGGAGTAGAGTGTATCGGAAAAAGGGTGGCGGCTGTGAAGGCGGCGGGGGCTTCAGCGTTGAGAGAGATGTGTTTAATGCATGTTTCATTTTGCGTTTCCTCAGGGGGGAGAGGGGAATATTGCTTGTCTAGTCTGACCTCTCAACACACTTTTTTTTCCTGATCTCCTGCATACCCTTTAAATATCCATTAACAGACATAGAGAGGGGAGTACAGGAGGGTGGAGGTGGGCTGGGGGCGGAGAAGGGAGGTGGGGGAATCGAGGCTTGATGGCCCTAGGATACTAATTTCTGCTTGTTATGGACTGCTGGCAGAGGAAGGCGGTCTCTCTTTCGCTGTCTGACTAATGGACAGGGCCAAATGGGCTTCTTCTGTGGTTACAGTTTTAATCATCTCTAGCAGGCCAAGGAACCCCGGCTTTTATCTACATTACTTGCTGTCCAGTTAAAAGGTCACTTCACATGAATCAAGAAGGACAATTCTTTAGTCTCTTAAAAGTATCTTTCCATAACTCAATACAACCGACAAAATACACTACAGACTGTATTGAACAGGTGATATAGGATATTGGAAAATAGTTGCTATGGAGGTGGATTCTCTAGAGCAGGGGTAGCCAACACGGTGCCTGCGGGCACTTAGTCGCCCGCAGGGGCAACGTGAGTCGCCCGCCGGGCATGTTCTAAAAATAGCTCGCCAAGCAAATCCAAAATGTATAAAATACACAAAACAAAAAAAGAAATGTAATTAAAAGAATCTACCCAATGCATAAACAAAACCTCAATAATCACTCTATATCTATCGAACACCCCTTCTACCCCCCCCCCCCCCCCCCCTCCACAATGAATATCGGCCAATCACGTTCTTGCTTGATTTGCGGGACCAGCGTTGCAGTCGGGAAGAAAAGCAATGTTGCACCTCACCACTTCATAAGGAGTTTGACCGTGATTTTCCTTCTGGCAGAATCTACACAACACATCAGCCCCATTGAACAACCTAGTCGTGCCAGCCTATACAGCACATGAGGGGCAGAGTTTTACTGTGTGTGTGTGTTGCAACTTGCATATATATTTATTACACTTGACACACACATACAAATGGCGTAATTTCCACTTTGCAGACATGTCCCCCCCACTTTTCGAAATCCCGTTTGCGTCCCCCCACTTTACAAATATGTTGATTATTATTTTTGAACGCAAGCCGTCATCGCCACGGAGGAGCACACAGCCTCTGTGAGCAAGCGAGACAGAGACTGGTCCATCACATTTTAGATGGCTTCTCATAAGACGCAAGTTAGTTTCTGAAAAGTTACCTCTAGCTTGTTGTGGATCTACAGAGTTTGTTTATGTAAATTAGGTTCAAGTGGGTCTTTTATGCATCAGGTCACCCGTGAAGACCTCTAGCATCAGATACCTTTAAAGTGAGACGTTCCTTTAGAAAATTAAGCTTTCCTTGCTTTGGATTTTTTACACTCTCGGCTTATATTAAAATGGCCACAAAAAAAAAAACTATGAATAAAATGTAAGGTGCATTGACCCTTTAAATGCAATATCTTTCACTGTCTATTTTTCTTTGGTAACATTTCTATTCCTTGTTGTGCTTGCTCTCCTTGCCTGATCACCAGCAGACTTTCCAGTTCCCCTTTGTGTGGACAGTGTGCCGGTGGCAGGTAACTATGATCCACTGTGGTTGGAAAGACACATCTCTGTTTGGCCTTTGTGTCTGCTGTGCCTTCTCAACTGGACACAAACACAAGGCTGACATTAAGCGCCTCCATCGAGTTGCCCTCTGCTTCCCTTCTCACATCACATAATAACGGGTAACAAAAAAACATTCCTCTCTTTTTTGCGTGTTTTGAAGTTGGGCTTTGCAGGGTACGGAATCAAACTCCAAATACAAATGTCACTGAGCAAATTTGTGGGCCACTGCCTTTGGAGTTTTCCAATTCTTCATCTCTTTTCTTTCCCTTGCTAAAGCTGAAGATGATGGCTCATTTAGATAATATCTCCATCTTCCAGTGGAATCCCTCTTATCAAGCTTTGGATGGTACTTCCTGCAATCTTATCCTTTGATTCTTTCTCTTTGCAAGCTGCTCCAGGTAAAAGCTCTTTTCAAATGAATCCTGACTTCAGCATATTACTGCAAGCAATTTAATTTACTGTGTGAATGTGGCTGTCCTGCTTTTTACAAGTGGTGAGCAATCAAATCAAGCCAATGACAAAGCAGTGCAACAAGACCTTGGTTGATTCACCAGCAGTATCTGTATACCTTTGCTATGAGATCAGAAAGGCATTAAGTAACACTTATACTTGAAAGATTGTTCATGGCAAGCTCCATTTCCCACTGCAGCTACTGAGTTAAAAACTACACGAGAGAATATGGCATGTAAAATGCTCAATATGGCAACAGGGACTGCTGTTTGAAGTTTGTGTTCTTCCAAACATGGAAATGTGACTGTCACCAGGTCAAAAAACAAATATTGTAATTGCCATTTTTATGATACAAGGCACTTCCAGGTGGAGATGCATTCAAGCACATACTTCACAGATATCATCAATACATGGCAACTGATATTATGTTGAATGTGTTCTTGCATGACATAACACAAAATTAACATTACACTGACACTCTAGTTGTCACTGCCTAAAATAAGAACTTGTTTTTGGAAATGTAGGAGAAAATATGCCTTGGCAGGCAATCGATAACCTAGAGCCTGGGAATGAAATAGTCTCTTTACAAACTTAATGATAGTCACTTTACAAAATCCCATAATGATATGCAAATGCTTTTGACTCACTGTGTCTTATGTTCTCTTTAAGGTTTATAATGTCTGGCCTGTCTAGAGGGGGGAAACCAATAAAGAGGAGGCAGAAACCTTTGCAGTCTGTCTAAAGTCAGTCCAGTCATAGTGATGTTTAACTTCTAAATTGGAAAGTATGAAAACCCGAACTAGTCCTAATATTTTATCATGTTATCAATTATATTTATATTACATATTTTAACAGTTTAATATAATTATATTTTAAATTTTTTAGAAAAAATTATAATTTTATTCGACACATCCTCAATAGTGGACCTCGGGATCATAGAGTGTTTCGGCCATTATCACTAGACACCCTCACCCCAGGAAGGCCCTGCTGGGGTTGATCAAATCCCTGCAGTGTATAATCCACCTGTTACGAAGAGACGGAGCGGCTCCACCTGTTGCTGCCTGCGATCTTCGATCTGCTCCCACCTGTAGAGTACGGCTGTAATGAGGAGGTTTTTACCCCGGAGTCGTCGCAGAGAGACGGAGTGGCTCCACGCTTCGGGCTTGACCTGCTTCCACCGGGCGTGTGCTGCTGTGCGGAGGAGGATTTACCACGGCTGGGGCCTGCTTTCCACCTGTCCTGGTTCTGCTGTTGCGGAGGCCTGCTTTTACCCCGGGGATACCACGGAGGGACCCGGAGCGCATCCACGCTGCTGCTTTCGCCTGTCCTTTGCTGCTGTGCTGATTTGCCCCAAGAACATCGCGGATACTGTGTGCTGGTCTGGGAAAATGGCCCATATCGGCATTCTGCTGTGCCTGTTAACTATTTTGGACTATGAGAAGACCTCTAGTCATTCTGAGGATTCTACTGGATTCAGGTCTGTTCTGCCAGCCGCAGTGGGCATCCCCTGCAAAGGTTCGGATGTGTTACACAAACAATTACCGGTTGCCTTGTCACAGTCAATTTGCTCGACAAAATATGTTTGTCTTTTCTGTTTTCCTGCGATGATGGTTCTTCAGGACTGCTTCTTAAGCTCTAATCACACTCCCGCAGACTTTTCCGGTGTTTCTAAAGTAGATGACAATGTATGTGTGTCGATTAAGAGGAAAAGATGCCTGTTTTTGCTGTTTTTGTTGTTGTTATTACTGTCAGGAAATGTACAACCTAACCCTGGTCCGCCCAGTAGTAGTAGTCAGATTGCTACTCCTGCTGATTTTAAAGCTAGGTCTGGTTTGGGTTTCATCCACTTGAATGTGCGCAGTCTGTTAGGTAAACTAGATTTTGTCCGCATTTGGACGAGCTCGACTGACGCTGACGTCATTGTTTTATCAGAAACATGGCTAAATAAATCTATTTTGGCCTCTGACATGGCCTTAAATGGTTATAATGTGTATCGTACCCACCGGCCTAATAAAGGTGGTGGTGTTGCCATTTATGTTGAGAATAAGTTCAGTGTCACCACAGTAGTTTCCAAATCTATCAGTAAGCAATTTGTATTTTTAGCCTTAAATATAGAAGTGGCAAAGGGTCAACAGGTCATGGTCGTGGGCTGTTACAGACCCCCCTCAGCTGTCAAAGACTCCTTGTCTTTGCTAGCAAATCTTTTATCACAACTAGACTACAAGGAAATAGTGCTACTTGGAGATTTTAACTGGGACTGGTTAACTGCAGTGTCAGAAGATTTTAAAAACTTTTGTATCTCTTTAAATGTTACTCAGATTGTTGACAGTCCTACTCGCCCTATTAAGTCCCCTAATAAATCCTCCCTAATTGATCTCATTTTAACTAATATTCCCTATAAATACTCAGCTGTGGGAGTATTTGCGAATGATCTGAGTGACCACTGTGTGGTAGCCACAATTAGGGACACAAAAGTCCAAAAGGTTAAACCTCGTATTATCATCAAGAGAGACATAAAACATTTTGTGGAGCAGGGTTTTGTTCATGATCTGTTTGGGTTTGATTGGGGAAAAATCGATCTGTGTGCTGATGTAGAAACTGCATGGTCTTATTTTTATCTTGGTTTTATGGAAATGATAGATAGACATGCACCCCTGCGTAAATTTAGAGTGAAGGGATGAGACAATCCTTGGTTTTCTGCTGAACTGTCCAGTCTCCTGCATGAGAGAAACAAGGCCTGGGCAAAGGCTAGGAAATCAGGCTCAGAGGTAGAATGGCTGTGTTTTAGGCAGCTAAGAAATAGCTTCACTTCAAATGTCAAAATGGCTAAATCTAAGTATTATCTGTCAGTTACCACAAAGAACCTGAACAACCCTAGAAAATTCTGGAAAGCCATAAAATCAATATCTGCCGGTGATATCCGTAATGAGCAACCTCCGTGCCTTACCACAGCATCTGGCACTATATCGGATAGAGCCACCATACTAAATTGTTTTAATGAGAATTTTGTGTCCTGTGGCTCTCTGTTTCATTCTGTTTCTAATTCTGCTTCTGTGAACACCACAGTCGGTGACTCAGAACAATGTGGTCTGGAAAACCCTTTCAGTTTTATTCCTTTTACTGTTGATGTTTTTCGTGAAGTCTTAACCAAGCTAGATCCTAAAAAGCCGGCTGGTCCGGACAATGTAGAACCTTTCTTTTTAAAGATAGCTGCAGATTTTATTGCTCCACCTCTTACTACTCTTTTTAACCTCTCTCTCAGCACGAACAAAATCCCAAAAGTATGGAAGTCAGCTTATGTCCTGCCACTACTAAAAGGAGGGGAGGCCACCTTATTAAACAATTATAGACCCATCTCTAAATTGTCAGTTCTGGCCAAGGTTCTTAAACGCCTAGTGAGTGAACAAGTAAAGGTGTCTTTATGTAACAATGACATCCTGTCTAAACATCAGTCAGGCTTCAGAAAGCAACATAGCACCATCACTGCCACAATGAAAGTGGTGAATGACATTACGAGTATTTTAGATAATAAGCAGAGTTGTGCAGCTCTATTTGTTGACCTATCCAAAGCTTTTCATACCGTCGATCAGGGCCGGCCCTAGACTTTTGGGGGCCCTAAGCAAGCTTTGGCTTGGGGGCCCCCTCACTCTAGCGCGATCTCACTACACACAACACGGAACCAACTTTTGTCTTATGATGTTAGCATAAGCACACATATTGTATAAATAAGCATGTAAACACGGTGGACCTAACATCGTCTAAGGGGGTCCTCACCTCCTCTAGGGGGGTCCGGGGGCATGCTCCCCCGGGAAGATTTTTTTTTAAATATTGAATTTAAAAGCATCAATCTGGTGCACTTTGAGAGAAACATTAAGAGATCTATGGATACATATCTCAACACCCATATGAAACAGAACTGTAAACAGATTTTTCTTTATGGATATCTTACAAATCACTTAAACTGTATTCTTGTTTTGTCATATAGTATTTCATAACTCTTTTTCCTTTATTCTCTCTGGCTGTCCATCATATAATGTTCACATAGAAACTAGCTGTCAATAGGAATATCATTCAGAAGAATGATAATTTCTTGCAAAAATCTGTCACAAAAAGAGGTTGCACATTTAAATTCCAGTGTTGTTATGGCAACGTCAGTGGCCAAACAGCCACATTTACTGCTGCAAATACATTCAAACATGCTGTTGACATGTAAAGCAGTGGCAACTATGCCACCATTTCAGCTGACTTTTTCTCAGAAATACTGTCACATAACATCCATATATTTCAGTGCTAGGTTGATGCTTAGCTAAGCTAACTATGAAACACTTTAACTGACAGGATTCAGGATCAACTGTGTACTGTAAGGTAGCTTCTAGCTTCATGTCGAACAGTAAGTCAACATTTCCCAGAGAGCTTTCTTTGAAATCACCAGGTAACGCTAAAAAACATTACATTTAGATTATATGACAAAGTGTTTATTTAATATATCTGGCTAGCTATAGCTACTTGCTAACGGTTTAGCTTACCCCCGCGATTCAAAGTAACGTCAACGTAGCTGTAATTTATGCTTTGCTTACATGTTCGCATTACTTGGAAGTTTACTGACATTTACATACCTTGTTTACCTGGCTCAAGTGGTGGCTCTGGGGTTGTTGTGTGAGCCACCACTTGAAAATTGTCGTATTTTTTAAGAAAATGTTTTCTTATGTCCATCTTCAAAAACTCTGAGTCCGACTGACAGTTTATTTTAAATATTGTCACAGCTCACATGATAGGTACCTGTCAGCCAATAAGACAGATGTTTATTTCCATTCAACTCTCTGGCTGGTCTGGTGTCTTGCCTCTGTTGCATTCACTGAACACGGGAAATTACAATCCTGCCGTCCTCTCTTGTGTCATGATGAGGTTCAGGTAAAGCACGGTTAATGTATTATATTATTGACTCAATAATATAATACATTACTTTGAGAGTAGGCAATCTAGGCATATTAACACAATTAATTAAACATACTTATCACGGCGACGGTGTACTGAGATTTATTTATTTTTTAAATTAAAACAAAAATATTTTTTTTTTTGCTAGGGGGCCCCTTAGTGGCTGCGGGGCCCTAAGCGGCCGCTTATGTCGCTTAATGGGTCGGGCCGGCTCTGCCGTCGATCATCGCATTTTGAAGCAGAGGCTACTCAGTATTGGCATATCCAGCCATGCAGGGGGGTGGTTTGTGAACTACCTCTCTGAAAGGTCCCAATGTGTTCAGTTTGATGGGCTTTCTTCTGAGTGGTTAAACATCACTAATGGTGTACCACAAGGTTCAGTTTTAGGTCCGCTATTATTCTCTATCTATATTAATAGTTTAGGTGAAAATGTCGAAGGAGCAACCTTACATTTTCTATGCGGACGATACCGTTATGTACTGTGCAGGTCCCTCGATTAACGAGGCTGTTGTTAAATTACAGGCTGTTTTTAACATTATTCAGGCTCAGCTCTCTGAGCTTAAGCTTCTTTTAAATGTGGATAAAACCAAGGTAATGCTCTTTTCTAAAGCTAAAGCTAAAAATACACCAGAGACTGCTTTGGATATTGTAACTACGCAAGAAATACAACTTGAAGTGGTTACCTGGTACAAATACTTGGGTATCTGGCTTGATGACTGTCTCACTTTTAAATTTCATGTAAATAACCTGCTTAAAAAGCTGAGGGTTAGGCTAGGTTTCTTTTACAGAAATAAGTCCTGTTTCTCGCTTGAGGCCAGGAAAAGGCTAGTCACTGTGACCTTTTTACCTGTGCTGGACTATGGTGATTTGTTATATATGAATGCACCTGCCAATTACCTGAGCAAGTTAGATGCTGCGTATCACAGTGCACTGAGATTTTTGACAAATTGTAAAGCACTTACGCATCACTGTACACTGTATACCAAGGCGGTTTTGCCATCACTTACTGCACGGAGGCTCAGTCACTGGTACTTTTTGATTTACAAAGCCATGTTGCTCCCTGATCTCTCGGCGAATTGAAAGTACTTATTGCCTGAGATCGGATGCTATGGTTTTATTAAATGTGCCAAGTGCTAGGACTGTCTTAGGGAAGAAAGCTTTTAGATGTGCAGCTCCACTAACATGGAACAGTCTGCCAAAATTACCAAGCTAGTACCACAACATATTTTTAAAGCTCGATTGGATGCTACAAAATCAGCTGCTGTTTGTACCTGTACATGTGGATAGATATGTAAATTGTAATCCCTGTACATTTTGCTGTATGATGTCCTTTTGTTGTTCTGTTGTTTATGTTTTTATGTTTTCATGTGGAACCTATTGCTGCAGGTCTCCCTTGAAAAAGAGATAATTGATCTCAATGGGATTTTACCTGGATAAATAAAGGTTTTGAATTGAATATTATTCATCAATGCGTATAGTCTAAGTCTAAGCTGTCAGATTTTAGGCAACCAAGCTAGATTGGATAGACATTATTATGATTCATATGAACCAATGCTTTAAGATTCAAGTCAGGAATGCCCATAGGATTAAATAAAATGTGGTATCAAAAGAGGGTATGAATACCATCAGGAGTGCTTTGTTTTCCGGTATTCAGTAACCAAGCCAACATCATTGGTACCTCTTATAAACAGGCATTATTTTTATTTTTATAATTGGCTTTTTGTTTGATTTTTTTGTTGTTTTATTCTTTTATAAAAAAGAAATATATTATATACATATATAAATAAAATATATAATTCCTTTTTTTAGGGCTAACCCTTTTTTCTTTTTTTCAACAATTATCAAACCCTATAGTCCATGTTGAGGCCTGCCAGGTATAGTGTACCCAGTTTTCTAATCCATGCCCTTTCCTCCTATTGTCTTTCCATGACAGTCCAGTTGGGGTTGTGGCTGATGCCGATGAGATTTATGCTATGAACTCCGTGCCTAATAAAATGCCTTATCAGGTGAGTTTGATGTTTTCCACCTCTCCGAACTGTGTATTGATGATTCACAAGGCGGGCTTTTAGTTCGTTCCATGTCTCGCCTACATACAAAATGCCACATTTTGTACACCTTATGCGATAAACACAGTTGGTGTGATCGAGGGTTATCCCCGTTTGAAAAGAAAATATTTGTTTAGAGAAGGGATTGGTCGCTCTCCTGGGAATAGTCGCTGGTCGGGTGCGGAACATCATTACGGGGATTTTGGTCCGAACCAGTAGGTCCCCCAAATTATGAATCCTCTTGTAAACTGAAATTATTTTTGACAGAATGGCCCAGGGATGTTTCCATGAGTCTCTAGAAGTTCTGTTTTAACAATCTACTAGCTCTTGTGGAATAAGAAGAATAAGTCTTAATAAAAGGGGCTATTTGTTTGTCCTCCCCTCCCTCTTTGTTGATGGGAAAAGAAGCTGACCCTCCAAACACTGATTTCCGAATCTGGCATAGCATGGATCTGGGATATTTCCTGTTTCTCAAAGCCGCGAACAGCGTTTTGATAGTCGAGCCCCTGTCTTGAATTGTTGAGCTGATTCTTTTAAACCGTATCAATTGAGATTTGACAATGCCATGGAAAGTTTGTTTTGGATAAAAACTTGACCGGTGTAAGAGATTGTGAGAGTCCGTAGGTATAAAATCAACCTTTGTGCTGAGCTGTTTGCTAGTGGCAAAACTGGGACCTTTGTAAGTTATAACATCTAAGAAGTTAACCTCCTGAATCTCTGTTGTAGGTTTAATCTTAATAGAAGGGTGATGACTATTAAGTGTTTCAGCAAATTATTTAAACTCCTGTTCTGTATGGGTTCAAACTCCCCAAATGTCATCCAAAAACCAAAAATAACACCTAAGGAGCCGTGCACATTTAGATAAAGCAGATTCCTCCCAATTCGCCATGTAAATGTTAACATATGCTGGTGCAATCTTTTCCCCCATTGCTATGCCCTTGATTTGTAAGAAATGTTTATTGTTGAAGACAAAATAGTTTCTTGTAAGGCTTAAATTAAGCAGTCTGAGAATTTCCTGATCAGGGTGGGCTGTACCTCGGTCTGGATACTGGATTAGTATATTCTTAACTGCCTGCAACCCCATCTCTGTGTCTATATTTGTGTACAAACGAACAACATCCATGGTGAAAAAGAAAAATGGTTCTTCCAATTTGATAGCCCTTATTTTCTCCCAAAAAATCATAATTGTCCTTCAGATAGCTAGCATGCCGAATGGAAAGGGGATTGAGGTGATGGTCCAACCATTCTGCAACATGATAGCTCTCACTATCACAATCCGAAACTATCGGCCAGCCTGGAGGCATCCGAAGGGGAACAGGCCATGACTCCGGAGCTTTGTGGATTTTCGGAAGGAGATAAAACTGCCTAGGTTTAGGAATCACTGGACCCGAAAGGTAAGTTTTTAGTTTTTTAGTTAACCAGTGTTCCTGTGCCATTTCATCCAGGATTTCACCAATTAAGACAGCTGTTTCCCTGTATATAGGGTAGTCAAGAGGTAAGTAATAACTTGGGTCCTCCAGTTGTCTCATAGCTTCCTAGATGTACTGGCACCTTTCCATAATCACTACTAAACCCCCCTTGTCTGCTGATTTAAGGATTATTGATTTATTGCATTGTAGTTCCTCCAGGGCCTGGTGTTCTTCAGAGGACATGTTCGTAGGTGCTATGGAGGGCATACGATTACTCAAGGTCTGATGGTCTATCTGAATGAGATTCAGGAGCTCTTCCGGTACATTTGTATCACTTGGCTCCCAGGATGATGGTCCCTGAAAGCAGGGTAATACCCCTTTAGGTTTGTTCTCAAAAAACGCAAGGAGTTTTAGCCGGCGATGATATTTAGAGAGATCCACTTTGAGTGTTCCTTTTTGAAATTGACCTGTTGTTGGAGTAGGGACAAAAACTACTGAATTCTTCTCTACGGATGGTGGGCCAGTGTTGGGTTTCCCAAGCCCAAAAAAGACCTCCAATGGTCCCACATTAAGCAAGCCGTGTTAGGAGACCAGTGTATATTGTCCTGAACCGTGGAGAAAGCACTATGCCTCAGGGAGTGGAAAGTTTGAAAAATCAGCTGGTTGAGGATCCTGATGTTTTCGGTGGGTTTGAGGGTCAAGTTGGAAGAGATATTGATCATGGGAATGTAGAAAGCCGCATTGGGGAAAGTGTCCTTGGTCGATTGTAAGAGTTTTTGGAGTTTGCTTTCCAACAGGGTAGTGTTCCCTCGGTCCCTATCATTAAGGCCAAAGGACAGAATGACCTTATGAACCCCCGGAGATGGCGTCTTTTTCCGAATCATAGCGGTAGCCTGGGACAAATTAGCCCCTGGGTAGCTATCCACCTGAACCCGTATATCACGGATCAGGGGCAAACGGGAGATGTTCGAGGCTCCTACAATAAGGATTTCCCGGCTCGGCGTAAGGGACCAATTTTCCATTTTATTCCCCCCGTGTTCATGGCGTGTGAACAAATGGAGTGGGGGGGAGGGAGGGGAAGGTGGGAGGTCAAAGTCCTCTACCCTCAAAGGCCTAGAACGACCAGGGATGGGTGCCCCGGTATTCCCCATGATCTCCGAATGATTTATGGAAACACTGCTATCCTCTGTGTTTTTTGATCTCCCAGGAACTACACCCGACCGTGGGGGAGGAGGACTCCTGGAGTGGTGTATGGGAAGCAGTCTCGGGAATGAACCCCGTCGTTGAACCGTACCACGACCACCAATAACCCCAAATCCGACTGAGCCAGGCTGAAGACCTGGTCCTGTACATATGGATACTTCAATCCAAGCCATTTGGTAGCCACAATCCAAGCCCTCTCCCCATCCTCCTTAGGGAGTAGGGTCAGGCCTCTACAAAGATCGGCAGAGGTACCATCATAATGTTCATCCAAGATCTGTAGACCTGTATGCAACCAATTAGTCGCATTGCCCGCAAGAAGGTCCGAAGTGTTGCCCTTTGGGAGACAAGGTCTGAGAGACCCCGCGAGCCAATCTCTGGTCTGATAAGAGATTTCGGGATTGGGGCATTCCCCACGATGGCTCTTTTAATTGGAACCCAGTTGTGATACGTCCGTAAAAGATTGAAAATTGCTCTAATTATTTTCTGGAAACCGTAAAATCTTTTTCTTTTTCCATGCTATATGGAATCTTGAATCTAAAGAGGGATACAACAGAAGAAAAAAAAAATGTAATAATAATAATTTTTCGGTTTTAAATGAGGCTACACCTCCAGGTAATAAATACTTTGAGAAAGCACGCAACTCTGGGCGTGGTGGAGGGCTAGCGCTTATTTATCGGGAAACTTTTGGCATGGATGAAATCCAGGTTCCTGATCTCCCATCATTTGAGTGTCTAGTTGCTAAATGACTAGCTCCAGAACCCCTACTAATCGTCTATCTATAGACCACCAACGGCAAATAAAACCTTAATCTCAGACTTCTCAAGCCTACTCACAACTATATGCCCTACTTTCACCAGGCTGGTTATCCTTGGGGACTTTAACATTCATGTTGATGCCCCTAAGTGCTCACTTGCCACAGACTTCTTCAACCTCCTGAAATGTCTCCCTCTTACCCAAAATATACAAGAGCCTACTCATAAACATGGCCACACCCTTGATCTTGCCATCAATGGTGATGTCACGGTTACCAAAACCCACACTCTTGAGCTTGGTATGTCTGACCACCGCATGGTGCTGCTGGATGTCATGTCTTACCCATTGGATCCTGGCAAAAAAACATACCATAACCTTCCGTAAGACCAAGGACATAGACCATAGTCAGCTAACGTCTGCCCTCTCCAGGCCCCATGCTGCACTCTCACTTGAAGAGCATGTGCACCGGTATAATAACACCCTGCATGAGAGCCTAGACAGGCTGGCACCTGAAATAACCCGAGTGGTGTCTTTCCATCGCTCTGCCCCATGGTACACTGACCAGCTCAGAGCGCAAAAATCTGAGAGTCAGAAGATTGAGCGCAGATATAGGCAAACTGGCCTAACTGTACACCTCCTCTCTTTTAGAGATCACCAGAAAGCCTATTCCTCGGCATTGAGAGCAACCAGGTCAGCCTACTACTCCAATTCTCCACAATACATTGGTTGCTCAAGCCTAGAGATCCCTCATCCACCACTCCTACAACTGATGACTGCAACCGCTTTATGGAACTTTTTAAAACAAATACTGAAAACATCAGGCTTAACATCGCCAAAGCCTCCTCAAACCAACCTGTCTTTCCCCAACACCCTGTACTTGCTCCGTCAAATGCATCAACCCTTAACTGCTTCACGGAGGTCACGCAAGCTGAGCTTTCAAAAATCATCTCAGCAATGACCTCATCTAGCTGCGCCCTTGATCCTATCCCCACCTCCCTACTGAAAGCCTGCTCTCCATCCATTATTCCAACTGCCACCATCATAATAAACAAATCCCTGTTGAGTGGTGAGGTCCCCCCCTCCCTCAAGCTGGCAGCCATCAGACCTGTCCTGAAGAAGCACAACCTAGATCCTGAGGTACTCTCAAACTACCGCCCCATCTCAATCCTGCCTTTTTTAGCTAAAGTTCTGGAAAAAGTTGTTGCCCTTCAGCTTCACGAACATCTACACTCTCATGAGCTCTATGAAACCTTCCAGTCTGGTTTCAGACCAGCTCACAGCACTGAAACAGCTCTGGTCAGGGTTCTAAATGACCTGCTGATGGCGGCTGACTCTGGTTCCCCAAGCCTACTCATCTTGCTGGACTTAAGTGCAGCATTTGACACTGTTGACCAATGCATCATGTGTTGGTGACTCCAGGAGGTGGGAATCACTGGGAAGGCTCTGGACTTTTTCCACTCACAGGAAGACAGGAATATGTCCGTCTTGGGAAAAGCACCTCCGACACAAACTATGTGACCTCTGGTGTACCCCAAGGGTCAGTCATTGGGTCACTGCTCTTTTTAATTTACATGTCCCTGGGACAAATACTAAGGAGCCATAACATCAACTTCCACATATGCTGATGACACAACGATTTATTTCCAAACTGCCCCGGATAAACATCTGGCCCTTTCAAAAGTCTCAAGATGCCTGGAACACATACACCACTGGATACACCATCAAATACAAAAAACCGATATCCCTCATATCATCATCAATGGCCACTCCATTCCCCTCTCCCCACTTGTAACGAGCCTAGGTGTGAAACTGGACTCATCCCTTTTTATTCCATCATTCTCAGTTTTTAGGAAATGCCTCAAGACCCACCTGTTCCGCATCGCATTTTACTGACTGTCCTTTAATTTATTTATTTTATTTTAACCTTTTATGCTCTTAACCTTTTATTTTTTAACATTGCCATATTTTATTCAATATGCTCCTTAGATATCTTTTTATTTTATTATTTTCTCCTTATAGCTTTGTGAAGCACCTTGATATGACATTGTTTTTAAAGTGTTCTATATAAATCAAATGTATTATTATTATTATTATTATTATTATACTATTTTATGTTGCAGCCTCAGCAGCCGCAGTTGACATTATTTAGACCTTGTGTTAATTCTTAGTTTTTTTGTTGGGTCTGGTTTTCCGGTTTTCGTGGCTTTATTTCTTGGGATGGCTTTTATTTCTCCTTATTAGTGTTATCACGATACCAACATTTTGGTTTCGATACCGATACCAAGTCAAGAATTGCGATTCCGATTATTTTTCAATACTTTTCTTAAAAAAAGGGAAACAGTCTTAACACTAGGACCGCCAGAGGTCGCTGTATACCTAAAACCGCCAACGGGTCAAATGTACCCGCTATAGATTTTCAAGGTACAATGTTCTTTTATTTATCATACAGAACAGTGAGTTTTGATCGCACAGGGATGAAACTTATACCAATAGAATCTTCGGACTCTCAGCTTTTCATATGATATAGGTTGTGCAGATAGCATGAAGTTTAAAATATCGCTAAGAGTGCTGATTTAAACGCTTGGTGTTAGACTTGTGTTTTGTTTAGGTCCAAATCTCTCTATCTCTCTCTATCGATATATCTGTAATGTTCTGTTCTATGAACATATAATTGTCTACATAAATAGACGACGCGGACTACTTCTCTCATTCCGAGTGTCCATCTTTATTCAACTGGCACGTAACCTGCACACATGCATTACGTCCTCAACGTGAGCTCAGTCATCCAAGATCTTGTATTCTCCAAGATGTTACACTATCTATAACTATCTATCTGTCTATCTCTCTCTCTATCCATCTATCAATATATCTAATCTATCTATCTATCTCTCTCTCTCAATCTATCTCTCTATCTATAAGGAACCGCAGTAGACAAAAGGCGTTGCTATAGCAACATGTCATGTTTACGCTGCATTTTCTATGAGGTAAATATTACCCGCTGGCGGATATAGGTATAAATGGCTTTTTTTTTGGCGATTTTTTCAATCTGACTTCATATTGACAATTGTTAACAACAGAGGGTGCTACATAACACACTTTCAAGAAAAGTCACAGATTGGGAGACTTTAATATGTTATTGAACAAAAGTTACATACAATAAAAAAACAGCTGCGGGTAAAATTTACCTGTTGGCGGTTCTAGTTTTAAATGTAATTATTGTGCTTTATTTCACACCAGAACCATAACACAAACTTTTAAACAATGAGAACAATAAATTAAATAAATGACTTAAATACAATTAAGCATCATCTATAAACAACTTTTTTTTTTTCCGCTTCTGGCGTCTTTTTTGCCAACAAGCCGAGGCGCAGCGGCAGTTGCACTCCCACTTGCAGCCATGCTTCTCGTTTTCTCAAATGCTCTGGCAGCTAGCGCGAGCACGAGAGAGGGGAGGGACTTAGAGCGTGCTTGAGAGGGGAGGGACTGCAGGCACGGCTGCAGTGCAGGGAGTGGAAGCAGAGCGCTGAACACACACGACTCTTATTAAAACAGCGCTTTCTCACAGGAGTACTTTTCCCCGTCATTCTTAAAGTACCGATACTAATGAAACGGAGGAACCGTAACGTTTTTAACGGCAGGGTATCGCGGTACCTTTCAAGTGTCGGTACACCGTGCAACACTACTCCTTATACGTTTAGTTTTTGTGTTCAAAAGTCTAAATCCTAAAGACCCGAGTAAACTAGATTTGTAATGTGTTTTTTTGTGGTTGCTTATATTTAATGCCGTCAAAATTATCGCGTTAACGGCGTTAATTAATTTTTTTAATTAATTGTGTTAAAATATTGAACGCATTTAACGCATGTGCAGAATGGCCCGCCCCATACATCCCACCAGTGGCAACGCTGGGGTAGGCTACAGCCATACCAAGAAATGGCTTAGCCCCACCATGAAAAATTATGTTAAAGTAAGCAAAATAAAGTCCGCCAACTCGCGCCGAGTAAATTGTACAGACAGCAGTTAGTAAGATTGATTTCAGTAGCCACTTGTCTGGAAATACCGAAGACTAGACGGTTTTGAAAACTTTTGTCACGTAGTGATCGTCTTCTCAATAGAACATCTTTGATAATGTCTTATGGCCAATCAGAATCACGATAACGGAGTGGTGTTGTTGCAGGAAGTCCCGACGGAGAATACTTTTGCTGTAGTACATCTCTATATACATCGGTACAACTATAAGACCCCACGGTTTGATGATTGATAGGTGTGTGGGCTGTCTTTAATTTTGACACACAGAACAATGTTATAATAAACATACATACATAGGCTACTGTATGTTAAATGGATATATCCGCCTTCTTTCATTTATCTTTCCATTCCCACAACAATATACATAAAGAAATGGCATATTTTGGACATATTTCGAATGGTGATTAATCATGATTAATTAATTTTTAAGCTGTGATTAATCTGATTAAAATGTGTAATCGTTCGACAGCCCTACTTATATTGTTTGCAAATTGACTTTTTCCTTCAACTTCTCAACTGCTGTGTTTATGTTGGACTTCTTTTGTGAAGATGATGTGGGTTCTAATTCTCTCAACACTGAAGCCTCCAACACCTGTACAGTCACCACGCCACCATTTTGATTCAGTTTACTCCTCTATTCCACCACCCTCTATAATAGCTCACTTTAAGTGCCCCTAGTGGATTTTGGAAGCCAATGCAAAGTCTCCTGATGAGGTATTCCTCCTGTATTCTTCACTTTGTTACTAAAACATTGTACATGCTTATTACAATAAATGCTTTTTTAGTATATCTATTTTGAGCAACATATGCACCGTGGTTTCAACATTTCGGCACTGAATGTGCATCCAGAATAAATTTTTGTTTGAGGAATGAGGATGAGTAGAGAGAATGAGGGGGCGTCTTCCAAGATTTACTCAAAGCTACGCAATGGCATGCAATTCACTTCAAAAAGGAGCCAGTAGATGTCACCGGCTATTTTTTGGCTTCAAACAAAATATACTACTCTCTTGCTCCTGGGGGTATAGTTTAGAGGAGCAGCCCCAATGTGTGGAGCACAGTTATCTCAGTAGATGCCTGCCTGGCTTGCCTGTCTCTTTAAACTCTGAGGAGAGACGGATGGTGACAGACACTCTGATCCACATCAGTTAGCATTAGATCAAGCCAGCACAAAGAAAAAAAACATGTGCTAGATGTCTCACGTTTGGTTCAGGGCTGTCAAAGAGATGTGAGGACTACATTTAGAAACCTGCCACTGAATGCTATTTTTAGCTCCAAATCTTCCAGCATTAGGTCACAGATGACAATGACCGTGATTAGGGATGTCCCGATCACCTTTTTTCGCTCCCGATCCGATTCCGATCATTTGATTTTGACAATTTGCCGATACCGATTTTTCCCGATCCGATCTTTATGCAATGCATTAAGAGAAAAAAAAGAAAAAAAGCATTCAAGTTGTCCCATAAGGTTATTTTTTTATTTAAATTTGATATTCTATCCAACATGGATATAGCTTCTTTTTTTCACAGCAGCATTGGATCAGTTCAGTTGTGCAGCATTGGATCAAAACAAAATAAAGCTTATCAGTACTCGTTAGCTTACTGCTACAATTAGACACTGCGCCCTGCCCACTCTGTTGCCAGATTTGAGAGAAATAAGCAAGCAGGTCTTTGAAAACAAGCCCCAAAGAAGCAACACATACATGATGTTGTGTAATTTTAAACCAAAACTAAGGCCTCAGGATGACTTTAAGACTTGAACATGCTCATTTTTGTTTTGTAACATTGAATAAAAAAATAAAAAAAGGTATTAAAAAAATAAAAATAAAAAATCCCGATCCTCGATTTTTTTCTCCCGATTCCGATCTTTTGAAAATCACGTGATCGGCTCCGATCCCCGATCACGTGATCGGATCGGGACATCTCTAACCGTGATGACGTTGTGTTGAGTGTTTCTGCACCTTCTGAAGGAAATGTGATTGTAAATGACCGCTATGTTATTTAGTATGCATGGTTGGGGGCGGGCGTAGGTGTGACGCTGCGAACCCCGGAGTCATAACAACTCTTGTCTAAATTATTGCCGTAACTGTTGCCGTAATTGTTGTCGCAAAGGTATCGAGTGACAGGGTCGCTGTATAGTTTAAATCTTCTAACAATGTTGTCCATTTTAGACATAGGCTTATTATATTTACAGCCCTTAATAACATTTGTTTTCTGGGCTAAAAGTGTGTCTTGGCCATTTTCATTGTGATCGCTAAATTCCCCTTGTTTATAATAATCACAGTTCCTTCAACAGGATATTCTAGTGACTCAAAGTGTGATATTAGCATAGCCTACGAGTGCTTTTGTTTTGAAATCACATCCGTGAGTTTCGTCTGCGCTCTTATTTTGTAAGATAACTTCCGGTAGCAGAATATGAAAAAACTGTATTTTTTTTTGTTTCTGTTTTCAAGTGATTTTTGTTTTGTTTTGAGAAGTAGAAAATGAAAATCATCCAGTTTTTTAAGTTTAGTGAATCCCTTTTTGACTATGATAAAGAAAAACGCTTTGTATTTCAATTTTGGTTTTTCAATTTTAAATTAAATATCCAGTTGTTTTTAGTTTTTGAATATCCATTTGTGAAAAGAAAATCCAATGACCAAAACATACACTGATCTTCGTGTCAGGGACCTCTCGAATGTACTCTGCCAATTGAGAGAGTCACTGCATACAAGGACTGCCACGCTTGATGTCGCACGTTTTTGCACCCTCGGTGAGCAGAGCGAGGTATGTGGCACTAAAGAGACTTTGTTATACGTGTGTATTTGATCCCTGATTTAATACAGTTGTGGTTCAACTGAATGTTTTGTTATGTACTTGTTGTAATATTTTGTAATGACAATTAAGTATTTATGTTTCTGTTTATTTTTTTGTTTTCACGATGCTTGAAAGAGTATTAAAGGAACTGCATCTGTAGAGACTCTGCTGTGTGTATTACCGAGGGCAGCTACAGTGAAAACTATAGGTTACTTACGTAACCCCAGTTCTCAGAGTAACATGAAGTGAGATGTCTCACTATGGGATGCGCCTCAACGCATATGCAAACAGAAGCATCAATCTCATTACGCCAATCCTGATTGGCTGGTGAACTTGACGTCTACGTCAGGGAATCCACCCACCCTATAAGTAGCTTGCGCTACAACGCAACGTCATTCAAAAATAAGCACCTCTTCTCGCTTCGCCTGAGCAAGAAGGGCTGTCTGGTGAGACATCTCACTTCATGTTACTCTGAGAACTGGGGTTACGTAAGTAACCTATAGTTCTCATTCATAACACTCCGTTCGATGTCTCACTATGGGATATTGAAACTCCCGTATTGCCAGATATGCTTATCTCGATAATCACCAAAACAACCAGAACTTAACAGGTAGAACCCTGTCTCAACACGGGGCCCAGCACTGCGCGGGCCACACTTGGAGCAGAGACATCTAGCCTGTAAAAGCGGACAAAAGTGAGCGGTGAGGACCAGCTCGCTGCTGCACAAATGTCTTGGATGGAAACACCCTTGAACAAAGCCCAGGATGTAGCCAGTCCACGAGTAGAATGAGCACGCAGGCCTGTTGGTGCCTGCAAACCCTGACTCGTATAAGCCAGAGCAATCGCTTCCACAATCCAGTGGGAGAGCCGTTGCCTGGTAACGGGCTTGCCCTCATGAGGGTTAGCCCAGGATACAAAGAGTTGGTCATTGCATCGAAACTCTTTTGACCTGTCCATATAGGTGCGTAAAGCACGGACTGGGCACAGCAAATTCGGCCGCTGTTCCTCAGAGGAACACAGTGGCGGACGAAATGCCTCAATGTCAATGGGGGTACATGAGCCAACCACCTTAGGTACAAAGGCAGGGTTGGGCTGAAGCAACACTCTCGTTTGGCCCGGGCAAACTGAGTGCATGAAGGATGTACAGAGAGCGCATGAATGTCAATGACTCGCTTGGCAGATGCCAGAGCCAGTAACAACACTGTCTTCAGTGACAGGTGTTTCATGTCAGCTTCTTCCAGGGGTTCAAATGGAGGTCGAGTGAGCCCATCCAAAACCACTGCCAAGTCCCATAAGGGCACCAGTGACCTGGAAACAGGGAGCAGCCTGCGAGCCCCTTTCATAAAACGGCAGACCAAGGGATGGTGGCTAGCCGTCTTTCCCTCAAAGCCCACATGGCATGCAGCAATAGCAGCCAGGTACACTTTGATTGTAGAGAAAGCTCTGTGTTTATCAATCAGGTCCTGTAGAAATGATAGAATCACCCCGACAGGACATTGAAAAGAGATGTGTCGCTTTTGAAGGCACCACTCCTCAAACACTCTCCACTTACAGTCATAGAGGGACCTGGTGGAGGAAGCTCTTGCACTCTGAATAGTGTTTATCACCTTTTGAGGGAGTCCCACTGTATTCAGTTTATACCACTCACGGGCCAGGCCCATAGTGCCAAGCGCTCTGGGTGTGGGTGAAAAATCGTCCCCCCCGCCTGAGACAGTATGTCCCTTCGTAGCGGGAGCTGCCACGGCTGCCCGCACAGCAGCTGATATATCTCCGCCAGCCAGTACATTGCAGGCCAGTGCGGAGCTATCAGGATCAGTGTGTGGCGTTGTTCTCTCACTCTGGCCAGAGTTGGGGGTATCAGAGCCAGGGGTGGGAACGCGTACAGAAGGACCGGGGGCCAAACGTGCGCGAGCGCGTCCACGCCTAACGGTGCGTTTAAATCGCGCATTGAAAAGAACAGCTGACATTGAGCGTTTTCTTTTGATGCGAACAGATCCACCGCGGCCCGGCCGTAACGCACCCACAGCTGACTCACAATTATTGGATGTAGAGTCCAGTCTGCATATAGTGGTGCACCTCTGGAGAGCAGATCTGCCTCAAGGTTCATCACTCCTGGTACGTGCGTCGCTCTCAGAGAGAGGAGACGTCCGCAGCTCCATAAGATCAGTTTGCGTGCCAGCATGTGTAACTGGAGAGAACGCAAACCCCCTTGGCGGTTTATATACGATATTGTGGTCGTGTTGTCTGTCCTCACGAGGACATGATGTCCTCTGAGAAAAGGCAGAAAGCGTTTCAGGGTGAGGAACACCGCTAAAAGCTCCAGATAATTTATGTGTGACCGTTGGAGGTCTCTGCTCCAGAGACCCCTCACAGGTCGACCTTCGTATATACCCCCCCAGCCCGTCAGAGATGGGTCTGTGGTGACCACCTTCCGCGATAGGACAGCACCCATAGGCACGCCCCGTACTAGAAAAGCCGGGTGCAGCCAGTGGCGCAGTGCCATTACGCATTTCATAGTGATCATCACTCTCCGCGCGCCATGGCGCGCGGGGTCCAGTCTGAGGGCAGCTACCCAGCGCTGAAACTCCCTCATGTGTAAGCGTCCCAGTCGTACCACCAGGATGACTGACGCCATGAGCCCCAGTAACCCCAGACATGATCTGAAGAGAACATATTTGCGTGACTGGAAATGAGCGAGGCAAGCCCTGAAGGCTTTCACTCTCTCTGCTGACAGGCGGGCTGTAAAGGGCACCGAATTCAGGCGTAGGCCCAGGAAGAGTACAGTCTGGGCTGGGGACAACATGCTCTTTTCTGTGTTTATTACAAAACCCAGCTCAAGCAGGTGTTTTACGAGGACATTCGTCTGCGTAATAGCCTCTTGCTCCGACTGTGCGAGAAGGAGCCAATCGTCCAGATAAGTTGCCAGGCGAATACCCTGTTGTCTTAACGGGGCTATCGCGGCTTCCGTACTACGTACAAACACTCGTGGGCTGAGAGACAGACCGAAGGGAAGTACTCTGTACTCGTAACAGACACCCTGAAAAGCGAACCTCAGATATTTCCTGTGTGGATTATATACTGGGATGTGGAAATACGCGTCTTTCAGGTCGACTGATGTGAACCAATCGTTTTGACGCACGAGACGCAACAGAGATATGTGAGTGAGCATTCTGAATTTGTTGCTTTTGAGATATTTGTTCAGAGCCCTCCAATCTAGTATAGGCCGAATTCCGTTCGCTCCCCGTTTGGGAACGAGGAAATACTTGGAATAAAAGCCGCTCTGTCTCTGTTCGGAGAGTACTATATATATAGCCTTTTTTTCTAGTAGCGAGAGAATCTCTTATGGGAATAAGAATATGGGCCGACTCTCCCCGGGCTTGCTAATGCAGAATGCCCGAAAAGTGAGGGCGGGTGACAGCGAATTGGAGTCTGTAACCCCGTGCTATTGTCTTGAAAACCCAAGCAGAATCTGTGAGCATCCTCCACTTTTCGCTTCTCAAAGCAAGTGGAGATGTCACATCCCTGTCGTCTGCCCTCTGTGTCTTTATTTGTTGTGTTAGGGTTACCCTCTAGTGTCTGAACACGGTGGTACCCCAGGTTGACAAACCCGGTCGACACTGCGCATGCGCGTGGTGGTGATGCCTTCACAGTCCCGTCCATCGTCCTCCTTCTGAGAGAGGCAGCAGCCACTCTTAGAAGGGGGGTAGACTTCAGACTGTTTATTGTTTTTATTGTTTTTCTTTTCATTTTTATTGACTGCGCCCTTGGCTTTAAGCCTGGAAACGACAGTGGAAAATGATTTATTAAGAAACAATAGTGATGACATGTGTTTGTGTGACTTAAACAGGCAGCGGAACTTGCTGTCTCTGATGTTAAGTCCATTTCCCTCATGGGGCGAACTTGAGGATGACGTTCTGACATCACTCGAGGCGGCGGGAAGATGGGGACATGGTTGCACCCCGGAAACACATGAGCATCCAACACTGGAACGTGTCCTGGAGCTGGAGAGCAGGGAACTCCCAGCTCCTTTATCGAGAAGAGGAGAGGAGGCTGTCAGGCCGCCCTTTTCTTCTTCCTCGCCTGGTGGCTGAAGGTCTGGACCGGCTGCTGCCGGAACCGGAGACTTTCTTGGCCAGCTCGTCCTCGCCTCGTGTCTAACCTGGAGACCCGGGTCGAGCTGGGACCTCTGCAGTTTCGGGACCTTGAAACAGGCAGGACGTGAGGCAGCCTGAGCGAAGGACTGCCGCGGGGCCGTTGAAGGCGGCGGCTGGACGCTTCGGGGAAGACAAAGCTGGAGAGCCTCATCCTCCTTCTTTTTGGACTCACACCGCTGCTGCATCGAAGCTAGAACGGAGCCAAATATGCCCTCGGGAACAATAGGCATGTCCAAGACGTCCTCTTTTTCCCGGTCTGGAAGGTTCGTCAGGTTAAGCCACATGGCTCTCTCCTGTACAACCATTATCCCCAGTGCTTTGCCCGTGGCTTGGACTGCACAGCGCTGCACACGGAGGCAAATGTCCGTGATCGCTGCGATTTTGTCCCACACGGCAGGCTCAGGTTTGACCGTCATGTCCTCGCAGAGCTCCGCCTGGTAGGCGGTCAGCAGCGAGGAGACGTTGAGCGCCCTGGCGGACAAAGCAGCGGCTCTATAGGCTTGTTCGGTCATTGCTGACTGGAAGCGGTCTGCCTTTGCCGGTAGCGTGGGGGTTCCTGCTGGGTGCCGAAGCCAGCCGCGGTTGGAGGTGGGCTGCCACCAGAGGCTCCATGGGCGGCATGCGGAGCAGGCCGAGTTTCTCCATGCCGTCACAGTCCAAAGAGGAGGCACCCTGGATTGGGGCCTTGTTGCTGAAAGGGCGGTCTCTCCACGAGACCGACACCTCGTCCAGCATCTCTGGAAAGACTGGGAGAAGCTGCCTCTTCATCCTCGCTGCTTGGGGCAAGGTCTTCCCCTCATAGCGAGATCTGGAGGTCTCCTTGGCCACTTCAGGCTAGGGGATGTCCAGCCTGGACGCAGCGCGTTGGCACACGGCCTGCAAGTCCGTCGGCGGAGGCTCTTGACGGTGAAGCGGGCACAATGCCTGCACGAACCGGGGTTATTGATAGCTTCCTGGGCGTGTTTCAGCCCAAGGCAGGACGAGCAGACCTGGTGTGAGTCCGTGCCCGAGATCTTAAACCCGCAGCCGCAGAGCCGAGCCTCCGAACCTCCGAGCCTCCGACTCCCCTGGTGTGAGGGAGAAAAGGGTCCATCCTCGTTTGCCGGGGTGTCGGTGCGGAGGGACACGCTAGTAACAGGTATGTTACCGCTTGAAAGAAAAATCTAAACCTTATCGTTATTCCGAAAGGAAAAACGGCGGGCAGATTTTTTAATATTAACTGGAGTGTTAATATCTTTTATCTCCGTCTCCTCTGGTGTGAGGGAGAGAATAATCTGTCCTCGCTTGCCGTGGTGTCGGCACAGAGGGATAAACTAGTAGCAGATATGTTACTGTTTGAAGAAAAAAATCAAAACCTTACCGTTATTCCGGAAGAAAAAACGGTGGGGCAGATTTCAATATTAACTGGTGTGTTAATATTTAATTCAATCTTCTGCAAAGCGAAAAGTAACCGGCAAGCGCCCGTCGACCGAATGTTAGCTTGGGTTCAGTCTGTGGACAGTTAAGCTAGCACGGCTACTGATATTTTGAAATGTGCTCCGAAGCGAGAAGAGGTGTTTGAATGACGCTGCGTCGTAGCGCAAGCTACTTATAGGGTGGGTGGATTCCCTGATGTAGATGTCAAGATCACCAGCCAATCAGGATTGGCGTAATGAGATTGATGCTTCTGTTTGCATACGCGTTGAGGCGCATCCCATAGTGAGACATCGAATGGAGTGTTATGAATGAGAACTCGACACTACATCTGAGCCATCACCACGTTGTGCCGGCTCAGCCAGCGGATACTAGACCATCTGATGTCCTGCTTGTCAACGTACGGATGCCAATGCTGCAGTAGGAGACTTTGGCTGAGTAAAGGGTAAAGCCAATAATAAATAGAAGTACATGTTCAAAGTTAATGTGGTAAAACGATGTAAAGCTACTAAATTAATTCATTGGAAGGAAAATTAATGAGCTTTGAGTCCTGCATCCTGAGTCCTGCATCCTGAGTCCTGCATCCTGAGTCCTGGATTGCGAATCATGGCTGAACCTGTCACTGTGGTCCTGCCTGACTCTCACCATACTACTTCTCTGATGGCGCCCACAAGTTTGTTGACATCCTCGTGGATTCATCTTCTTATTATAGACGTATGCATTTCCAAGCATTTGGACTACCTATGTTGTAAATGTATTATCTTTACCATTTGCATACCGCATCTATTGCACGTCTGTCCGTCCTGGGAGAGGGATCCCTCCCCTGATGCTTTCCTTGAGGTTTCTCCCATTTTTCCCCATTAACTGTGGGGTTTCTTTGGAAGTTTTTCCTTGTACGATGTGAGGGTCTAAGGACAGAGGGTGACATATTGTCATATTGATATTATGTACAAACTGTGAAGTCCACTGAGACAAATGTAACACTTGTGATATTGGGCTATATAAATAAACATTGATTAATTGACCACGAATGCTGCAGGATGCTCAGCCGTTGCATATTAATTTAGTAAAAGTCTGCAGTTTTACCTCATCTGCATATTTCACTTCTTGTGGTATGATCTAATCTGAGCATCAGTTTAAGTGCCAGATTTTAATCAAAGCCATTAAGTTGGGCAATATGTGATTTCACTAACGGCTTCCTTAAATCTGCATTAGAGGTAATGATACATTTGTGCTCAATTTGTTAGGGGACTAAGTTGAGTTGTGTTAAGAGGCCTGTAGGCCTAATGGTCTGTGCTTACCTATGCTTTAATGTGCGCTGAGTAAATCCCATTTCCATCAGACCCTTCTAATCAAAGACAGAGCTAAATGGATGCGTGATAAATAGACTCTTACTTCTGTCATTGCACACTGACTAAAGTGGACTTAATGGCCAATCGCTGCAAAAACAGAGATGTATCCTCCTAAAATCAACATTTTCAAGCTATCAGGATAGTTAGCTTTCTCTCCGCCTGCCACCCTTTTCCTCAGAAACAAAAAGCAGACTTGTTTTAAGCAAGCCCAGTTATTGCAACGTCGTACAGAGCCTGCAAAAACACAGGCCTAATAATGCCAACAGTCACAGAAGATTAAAAAGCTTCTCTGTGTCTTGTTTTTCTTTCATCATGGCAGATACAACACAAAGGTAGGGAGGGGGGAGTGTGTGTGTGTGTGTGTGTGTGTGTGTGTGTGTGTGTGTGTGTGTGTGTGTGTGTGTGTGTGTGTGTGTGTGTGTGTGTGTGTGTGTGTGTGTGTGTGTGTGTGTGTGTGTGTGTGTGTGTGTGTGGGCAAGGGAATGGCGACTGTTTCTTTTTTCTTCAGAGCGCAGATTCAGAAGTTGGCACCACTTCCCCTCTGCTGAGTCCTCCCCCTCACAAGGCCTTTCTCTATTTGATGTCTGTGTCAGTGTCTCTGTCTTTCTCTAATTTAATAATCCTGCTTTGAACTTTATCGTGCAAAGGCCTCACTTTGCTGGCTGAGCAGGCAGGGAAGGCATCAGTCACAGAGTACGGTAGGGGTGTGTGGTTTTTTGGGGGGCAGGGGGGGTAACAACACATCTCGCCCATAATTTGTCGCAGAAAGGGAAAAGTGTGAGGACTCCTGTGGTTTCAACCTTCTGCAGCTGGTTTCAAACAACAAAGCACTGGTAGTCTTCCGATCACTGGTGTCATTAAAGAAGGTTACAAATGATGTGTGCAAAACATGATATTTGCATCCGACAATTGTATGAAAATTATTGATTATGATTGTTTTTATTTGACATGAATGCTACCTGCATAGTACACTTCCTGGCTGCTTTCCAAATCTGAAGAGTAATATACAACAGAGAATAGATTGACACAAACGGAAAAAAACATATTTTTGGTCTTATTTTGATGCAAAGATTTGTTAATTTTCACTGTGTCTAATTTCCTCTATACATGATTCCTCTGTGCATTATTGAGCCCTCTTTGAAACACCAGCCTGAGGTTATTTCAGGGGCAGCGGGGCACCTTTTGTGAATACAGCCAATCAGACAGATCTGTGCTGGGGTGTGTGATGGCTCTGGCCCAATCCATGACCTTTTTTTGAACATGTGTGTGTGTTTTGGTATGTGTGCATGCAAACACTGCGCCTAACACAGAGTGTGCAATTTGCAGAAAGGGCCGAAGATGAAAGGAGCTTGATCAGAGACAAGAGGTTAAAAAAAAAAAAAAGGAATGAAAAAGTTGGAGTAAGGCAAAACAGAGACTTCTTTTTATGAAGCGGAGAGCCAAAGACTCTGTGACAAGGGAGCAGACATGTAATAAAAGAAACAGAGGACGCAAAAGTCAAAGAGAGAACTTCAAAGACTCTCAAAGGTGCAGCTTTCTTCTCCGAATATAACCAGAATGATCTTTGTCAACAACATTGCAAACTGAGTGTTGATGCAATTCATTTATAACTGAATCTTTCATCATGTACCATCCTATTGCCTTTCTTGATTCACTCACTTTCCAAAAGCTTCTCTGTTGGACTTTTTTCAATGTCGAAAGTAATTCGTAAAAACAACAGAACTAGTATGCACTGTGTTCTTCAGTTAGATATCGACATGCATCTTTTATTTTAGTCACGTCTGCATAAAGGTACCGGTAGATGACGCGCAACCTTGAAGGGTACCATCAAGATTAAAAAGTCACAACATTCCCAAACCACATCTAAAATCTACCCCGCCATCATAAGAGACATTTAAATCCCTTCGTATAGGCACTGATAATATGTGCAAAGATGTTAAAGTATTAACAAGCCACAGATTTGACTGACATTGCCCATCAAACAAACAAATGTGGCTCCGCAAACTAAGTTTACTGGCCTGAGGATAAATGTCCCTGATTCACTGCTGACAGAGCGGGTTGGTTCTGAATCTGGAGCAGACGGGATCTCTTCCAGTTATTGCTCTCTAGAGACTCCAGCGCTGTGACTGAGTTCATAGAGAGTACGTTGGCAATCTCTTAATCTGGATTTTAAGAAGTGCTGATGTTGCATTTTTAACTGCTTGCTGATGTTTCGTCTTGTAGTGCAAGTGCAAGCGGTCTGATGGCCTTGATTTTACTCTGCTGTTTTTATACTCTCACTCTTTGTTGGTGTATTGTGCTCTTCCGGCCAAGGTAATGCTTTTTCTAATGTTGCAATATCATCCAGCGTGGTAAAGCAAAAACATGCACTACTCCTGTGTGTAGAGCAGGGGTTTTCAAAGTGTGGGAAGGTGAGCCTCCCCTCAGAGAACATAAGAACAGCCGCGCCCCCCCCCCTCTTAATTATTATTGCTATTATTATTATTATTGTTGTTGTTGCCATAATGCAGGGGCATTCAATTGCATTTCAAAGAGGTCCAGTAAGAGAAAATGTAATTAAATGCTCTGTTTTCGCTGTCTACCTTTCTCTTTTCTGAAATGACCCCGACTGTTTCTCTCTTCTTGTCTCGTCTCTGTGTGTGTGTGGGTTTGAGTCTATCGTGCTGACTCACTGACTGCACCGATTTGATTGGCTGAGTAGTGTCACCTCCTAAAAACATTAAACAATAACTTTTTTAAACCTTTTTATCTTTATGTTTTACATTTTTTTTACATTTTCAACATTTCCAACTTCGCGGATAAATCTTTATATGCTCCCGGCAACACACTAAAAATCAACTTTGCCTCCTTATTACACTCAGGACTCAGCCTTACTTTAGTGGAATGAGTCTGCGTCTTTGAAACCTGACAGGGATGCAATGTAAACGCAGATCATCCTCTGGCTGCAGCCTTGACCGGTACTTGCTTTTGATCAAAGTCAATGTGGAAAACCCACAGGTACTGTAGGTGAAGGGAATGAGCACTTTTACAGCCTTTTTGGCGAGGTGGGGGAACTTGGTCTCCACAGACAGCCAAAAGTGACACACAATTTCTGCCAGACGCTGTCTCCTCTCTTACTTTAGGTAACTTCACAAAAAATCGATCCATGTTGCCGCTCGCATAAAGTTAGCTGAAGTTAACTAGTGCAGAGCCGATGAATGGGAGGCGGCGTGTTTAGTATGGAACTCCACACTTTATTTCCCATAAGGTTTACAGAGGAAATAATAACTTGCTACCTGCTACTGTCAAGTTAGAATGATAACAACAACAAGGTACACTCTCTAACAGGTCCGTGGTGCAACACACACTACACGATGAATTATGTCCCATAATGTTCCACCACACAAGCTAGATTTCACTGTTTCTCGCTATTTTTTTCTCACGCTGCATCTCCCCTGAAGCTCTCAAGCGCCCCCCCGGAGAGGCGCGCCTCACACTTTGAAAACCGCTTGTGTAGAGCTTTAGTAACAGAGCAAGAAGCGAATTTAAACAATGACAGCTAGATCTGAACGGGGTAAAACTTTAACAAATATTTGTCTTGAACAGCAAAATTGTCAGTCACACATTGAGTTATAAAAGTCTGGAGAAGCACTTTGCATGAGACCCAGGAATGGCATTGCATATAAAATTCACATGCAAAGTAATTGATGATATGTTTTCATTTGGGACTAAGCCATTTTATCCACACCTCCAAAGTCTGAAAAGTGTTCAGGCTTTGAGACAGCAGGGTCAGGAGAGCGACACTTAAGCAAGTTTAGAGGGCCACACAACATGGGGGCAAATTAGGAAAAGAGACTTATGGGTATGCGCACTGGCTGATAAAGTTTAATTGCATGGAAGTTTGTAGGAACATACCCTTATCAAGTAACAAAAGCAGTATGCAAGCACACTGCAGATTGAAACAAACATACACAAGTGTGAGAGCAGAGCAGCAGGGTTAGGAGCAGGGTAGACGCTCAAAACACATTGCAAATGAAACAGCATGAACAAGGATCAGTTCCACCCAGATATACTACATCATCATATGGCTCTTAAACTGCAGCAGGCCCAGTATATGTCATACATACAAAGATGCATTGAATATAGGCTTAATTAATTAATTAACGATCAATATCTTTGGTTTGCGTACAAACGCATGCGTGTGGTGGTAACCCATTAAATTGTCTCCGGCACGCCGTACACCCAGCAGTCATCGAGTGAGCAGAACTGACGAGAACAGGCAGAGCGATTCAACACAGCCAGAGCTGACGGCTGGAGGTAAATGAAAGGTGATGTGAGTGCGTATAGATTGTTTTGTCAGAGCGGAGATGCTGCAGATTCTCCGGAACGGGTGCCACGTTCATTCTCCTCCCTCAGTCAGGTTGACATGTCGGAGACCCGACTGTGAAATAAGTTCAACAGCGAGATTAACAGAGATATACCGGCAGGTGGGGAAGAAGACATAAATACTGAGAGGAAGAAGAAGAGGGTGAACCTTGAGCGAGGCGGTAACACTAACACCGCGAGAGGGTTCATTCCCACTGAGGATAATGCTGTTTTGTAAAGACTTTGAAGAAAATGCCCATCAACATTTCCCAGAAGCTGAATTGACATCTGTAAGCCGCTTGCTCTGTCTGACAAAAACTGAAATAAATTGATTTTACTTTCACATTTTCCACATATGAGGAAATATGACGTTGTTTTGTTGCCTGATGGATGATGACTTGCTAAACAATTAGGCAAACTGCTATTAATTGCAACAATAATTACCAGACTATATTTTGCTCAAAATAAACATTAGACCAAATTCCTGTATGATCAAGTGGGAATGATCATATATCCACCTGAGTAAGAGCATCATTCAGAAGGTCCAAAATGGTTGGGTGCATATGGAGTTGACATTTAAAAAGGAAACATATTTTTGCAGTGTAGAACCCATTGTGAGACAAAAACTAATCTAACAGAAAAAAGGCCCAAATCTGTCCACGGCTAGCTCTGATGCAGCTGGATTGCATTCCTACATGGCAACGTAATCCTTCTCTAGCATGTGTAAAGAAATTGGATTTTCCCCTTCCCTCTCCAAAGCAGATTGCCAAGCGCATCACTTTTCACTCCTCATATTTACTAGGGCTGCAACTAACGATTATTTTGGTAGTCGACTAATCGGTCGATTATTTTTTCGATTAGTCGACTAATCTAACGATTATTTCTGTCACACCCTCAATCTCTGCTTCCTGTGGGCACGGCTCCTTTTCCGGGCTCCAGTGCATGTTTTACCTCAAGTCTGCACACCTGTGAATGTCACCCTGTTGTCCAGTCCCTCTGCCTTAACATAACATGAACATCATTTATTCTTGTCATTTCGCAGACCCTTGTTAATTATTATTTTAAGTTTGGAATTAATTACAGCGTCCATAAAGCTCTAGTGTGCTCTACTACGCTGTAAGCTTGGCGCTGTTTAGCAGCTCGTTGGTGGACACGCAGCCTCAACATAACTGAAATAGCGTTTGCTTAGCAAGCATTAACCATGAGACGTTCTGTTTTCCAACATGTAAGCTAACGTAAACATGACTATGGCTAACTTGCTCAAACTTACCCATGATCCAAAGTAGCAGTCCTCACGGTTCCAGGGTGCTTGCGTTTTAAATGCTCGTGCATCACTGTAGTGCTGCCGTGGAATGCCAATTCCCCTTTACAAATTCTGCATTTCACTGACTTCTTTGGCTTGTCGACTGTGAAATACTCCCACACTTTCGAAACTCTCGGTCTCGCTTTTTTGAGCTCTTCATCACCCTCATTCTCTCTCCTTTCCGCCATCGTTCGTATTCTTTCTTCTTTGTTGTTAGTACAGAATGCAGTCATGGCAGACAATGGAGAGTATACTGCCCCCAGCACTTCCTGTAGTGCTTTGCATTTACAAATGAACATTTGCGCAGTTTTGAATTAACGTTACCGGCTCTCTGATTGTTTTTATACGACGCGTCGACACTAAAATTCCGCGTCGACGAATTTTTATGATCGACGTCGTCGATTATGTCGACTAATCGTTGCAGCCCTAATATTTACATGCTTCCAATCCGTCACTAAAACATCTCGTGTCGCTTGTTACCTATCCTGACTCAATTCTGACCAGGTTGTAATAACGTCAGCCACGGGTAGGATCCTTTGTTTCTGTCGTGCCTAAATGCATCGCTTGCTTCGCCATCGGATCACACTACCATAAGCACAGCGAGAGTCATGTGACATAAACCACGATGAGGGAACATCACATGGAATAAATCATGTGACTGTGATGACTGCACATGGGTTATTTCCAGCTCTGCCTTTAACCTTTCCATGCAGGTGCTGAGATGTCTGACCTTTACACCATGCGCTTCCCTGCTGCTTTTGAGAGCTTCTGATAGTTATGGAGTGGAGCTCTCTAACATTTCTGTGTGCGTGTTCAAAATGCACTCTTTGTTTTTCAAGCATGTGCTCACTTGTGTGTTTCAAATATGTGACCTTGTGTGTGTGTGTCGTGTTGATTGTGAGAGTGCTGCAAAGCCATCCCGGGTCTCGTGCAGGAAACTGGATTTGACACGAGCATAGTGAAGATTACCTGTGTCCAGACAGTTATTGCTTTACAGACAATAGGAACCGCCATCACTCACCTTTAAAGGTCAAGGTGCTGAAACAAGGGGCTGTGCAAGCTCGGAAATAACCGTACAAAAGACCCACAGGGGAGAGAGAGGGTGGGAGATGGGGGGTGAAGGTGAGGAGATACAGAGATGAAGAGATGGTGGGGGTCTAACCCCAACACAGTGGGCGTACATCAACCCACTGACCTCTGACCCTGGCTTTACCTCCTGCTTCAGCCACCTCTCTGTCTTTCTTTACATCACCTGGTAAAGTCAATGCTTTGGTTTTTCCTTGTGATTCCTGATTCTGTTTATGTGACTCTGGGTTAAGAGCTTTTAACAGGGGACAACCTGATTTGGAGTGTTCCTTGACCACATGGGGACAGTGAAAACAAGTTATGAACAGAGATTTAGCTTATCAGCACCTATTTGTTTAGTGTGCTACAGCACTTTCGTATCTCCAGACAGAGTAATAACTGTTGAGTGTTTAGCCAGTGTTCCTAGGAGGTAAAGAAAATACTAGAAGTACAAACAAAATGTTCAACAAACAGCCATACAACAGGCTGTCTTCCTTTACCTGCACACATTCAGTGCAATGGAGATAGCTTTAAAAGTAATGTGGTACTTCTAACAGCAGTTATACCTGAAGCACTACAATAAAGAAAAGGATCAAAGAAGGCCTTAAAAGGCTAATAATAAACCTTTAGCATGCCACGATTAGCCGAATCAGCATGGGATATAAAATACTTTCTGTGGAGAAATGCATATGGTCTTTATGAGTCAACATGTTGTGATATATGAAGTGAAAAGGACAACTGTTGTATTAAATGAAATAGAGCCACTTGAGTATACCCAGAATCTGTGTTAAAAGCTATTATATATCAGGATCAGAATCAGTTGGGTTTATTCCCAACTAAGATGACACATAGGCTACACATGGAACTTGCTTCTATGTAAAACGGTTCATATATAAATACAGTAGAAGTTAAGACGTATAGGATAACAAATATTAGCTAAATAAATATAGAATGTTTATAAAACTATTACAAAAATTCAAAAAAGGAAAAAAAATTCAAAAAGGTAAATACAGTCAGATTATGACAATCAGAAAAATGTAATATGTATATATTCAGTCATTCATCAGTTTCTGTAACTACGATTCAACACACACACTAGAACTACCCAAATACAGTTCCCCGACCCTCCTAGTAACACCCACCTTCATGCATACACACACCCACACACAGATACACACAGCCATGCAAAATCAATACGTCTTTCGGCAGGCTGCTGTTGTGGCTTGAATGTGAATAAACAGTCGTATATTTCAGCCGAGGATCGATGAGTGCAGACAGATGAATGGCATACAAAGACACCTCTGAACAGGACAGAGACCTGAATATGTGTGTGTATGCATGTGTGTGTGTGAGAGATTTAGTGCTCCCCCGCCCTTCCCTCCTGTGTCCAACTGCTCTTTCACTCTCTGAGGATCAATAGGTGTGATGGATTAGTGACAGGTACCACACACTGGAGACACACGCTATCTAACAACAACACTTCCTGTTCAGACTCCTTTCAATCATTCTCTGCCCGTCAGAGCTTGTTTTCTCGCGGCGTTAAGGCCGCTTCACTCCCTGCGATCGGCCGCTTGATTTCTACCTCAAACATTTACCCTCACACACACTCATACAAAAGGTTGAACCCCTGACATTTGAGTGTGTTTTTGTGAAGTTGGCCACGCTGTGTGTGTGTGTCTATCGGAAGACGGCGTCGACTCTTCAGACAAAGGGCCTGGCGACGTTAATCGATGATATCTGTGGTGCCAGGCAACAGCGGCGCAAAGGTCCGGGATTACAGCTGTGGACCCCAGACTGTTTTACACACACACACACACACACACACACACACACACACACACACACACACACACACACACACACACACACACACACACACACACACACACACACACACACACACACACACACACACACACACACACACACACACACACACACACACACACACACACACACACACACACACACACACACACACACACACACACACACACACACACACACACAATGAGTTGACAAGTATCCCTTATGCACAAGACCTATAGATGACCCGGTAACACCGCTAAAAGGGAGTCGATATTAGCATTGTAACATCACGTCCTTGGAGAATTAAGCTATTTTGTTTTTTAAGTCGTGCAGAGATTTAACAAAATTAATATAATTTTAGGATTTATTATATTGGAAATTAACAAAAAAAAGTGTATTCCATTATAATCTCAAAATGTACCTTCTTTCTTTCTTCTATTGTCTTCCTCTTGTTCTGATTTGTGGCTTAATGTTATGTATTCAGTGTATGTGAAGTTAAACTGTTCAAAGCTCCGGCCATGAAGATGGTGTACCTATGGGAGTTCATCTTAATGTTTGCCATCATTATCTCCTACACACAGTTTAGATACTAAACTGCCTTTTTGTTTGCAGACTCTTTGATCCTTACGTTACATCCTGCCCTGTTTAACTCAGTGAGTCATCTGCACATCTAAGCAATGTGTCTGTGGACATAATGAGAGCAAAATACTGAAGAAATAAGAAATCAAGACCCGAGAAAATATATTAATAAATCATACAATAGCGGTGACGGTGATACGTTCAAGATAGAAACAATAAATAAATAATTTCATGGAATCTTTTTCTGGTGAAGTCTTGGAGGAGGCTGTGCCCGGCGCCTTCCTCCCCGAAAGAGACGCTACATGTACGCAGGCCCTAAACTAAGCTAATTAAATTCACATGGCTCATACCAGGTGCTGGCGTTGCGATGCCCCTAATGGCTGCACAACACAAAGTCCTGTTTGAGGCTGTCACTTTGATCGTGGCAGCACGGGGCTTCTGTGCCTCTGCCACACTGAAACCTTTATTAGCCATATGCTGGGGACATCAGAAACTAGTCAATCCGCATTTAAATCAGCACAGAAAAATAATCAAATCACAGCGAAGCACATTACATGACCAATATTCAAACAGCCCAGAGATGCATTTCCCTCCCAAACTTTCCAGAAGTCATTCAAAAGGCAAAGTCGACCCTCAAGAAGGTATTAGATATTCTACATTAATTGCTAAAGACTTGTTGTAAACAAGCTGCAAGATTTTGCACTGCCTCATTTACAGTATATTTGATTCCAATTGGATAGAGGGGCATTTTTACATTAAAAATAACTCTTTAAGAGTCAAGAAAGAGATTTTGAAATATTTGGTGACAGTACTTTCCCAACAGCAAGCAGCAGCAGCGGCACAAAACCAGCACACCCCGAGGAAAGCTCTGGGACATGTCAGCTGTGTTTTACTCTACATATATTTAAAGGCCCTATGACATGGCCATTTCTAATGATCATAATTCCATTGTTGAGGTTTACTAGAATAGATTTATATTGTGCAATTTTCCAAACTCACATTGGTTTCTCAAACAGCGTCTCAGTATAGTATGTGTATTCACTCTGTCCTAAACGGCTTGCTGGAGCTCCTGAACCCCCCCCCCCCCCCCCCCCTCCCTGTGAGCCAAGTGTGCTCTGATTGGTCAGCTCGCCCACTCTGTTCTGATGAGTCCACCACCGTTACAGCGGAACATCAATGATTATGTGTTACAATGGCGTTCGTTAGCAACCAGAAAATGACACCAGTAAGGACAAACATATGAGAATGCTGCGTGGGGTCTGGGTACCGTGTTGGCGGGACGTTGCGAGGCTGGTGTGGTTTCCTGGTGGCTGCGTGGGGTCAGCAAGACACAGCCGTTACGTTACGTCCACGGACACGTGTGTGCTCACACACAGACTCACAGCCTCGCTGCGTCCCACCGTCTCAGGCTGAGGAATCCGCGGAGCTGCAGCTGAGAAAAGATTGAGTTTGTGTGAGGTGTCTTAACCAAGCGGCAAACTCTGGGGAACAACCGGGACACCAATACGGAAGTGCAACACACTGCAGTTCATACATTGGCCGCAAGGGACTGACTGCAGATAGGAGCAATTTCCATAGACCCCCATGTTAAAATGCCCAACTTTACAGCAGAAAAAAACATGTTTCTACCCATGGATGCAATAAATATTATTATCGATATAGTTAGATTCCACCTTCATGATTATGAATCTGTGAGTGAATTGTTTTCTAACGCGACCTTTTTATTTATATTAGGTCTTAACGTTTTTGCATAAATTAGGGCGTGGTCACTTTGATGGACATGTACATGCCTCACTGTCAGCTAACAGAAACTTGTCCACTCTGCTAGGCTACAACCATAGAGGCTAAAACGTTAGTTAGTCATAGTACTGTACTTGACCCTTTAGCTTTAGCCGTGTTCGTGGTGATTGTGTCTTTTAGGGAATATTGTTACAAATACCAGACAATTAAAATGTTGTGCTGTGCGCTTGAATGTACTAACAGAACTTCCAAGAAGTCTAAAATGATAATATTATACATGTTAATCCCGTTCGCAGGTGTTTGTGTGCTTGGTAGCTTAGCTTGTTACTTATTAGCCAGCTAAGGACGTAACCCTTTATACATACATATACATTTTAGTTTATGATTCAGCCTTGGGTAAGACTTTTATAGTCTATGGCTATGACGCCCATAATGCTAAACGGGAGCAAATGTTAATAGGGGACCCAATTATCCCAGTGGTGGCCGCCGGAGCTAACGGAGGCGCAGGGGGCTAGCTCCAGCCGGCGTCCCGGAGCTAGCCCACTGCGGCTCCGTTAGGTCTGGGCGGTGGAGTCCGTCGTTATAACTGTAGATCAAGGAATGCAGCGAAACGCAGACTTGGTTCGCCTGCTGTAGTATTAGCTAAATAAATGATGTTGAACAAGGCTTATTAAGCTGAACATCGTCACAATTGTTCTGCTATGTATCAGTAATTATTTTCTTAACGTGTGAATGACAAGCATTAAGAATAACAAAATATAGCTAATTCTCTTGCAGATTGTCTCATTTGATTATGAATGTAACGTTTATATAGGGGAACTACACTGTTAGCAGTAACTTGGTATGCATGTATTTCATGTTAGCTTAGCTTCTTAGCCTGAGCTAGCTCTGTTTACTTCCAGTTCGGAGGCAGCAGGTCCCGCCTCGGCTCCGCCTCTTTGCCCTTATTTGGAGCAGGCGGGATTAGACTCTGACGTCGCTGTCAAGCGTTAGTGGCCGACTCCGCCTACTAAGGGCTTCTCTGCAACTCTGCAGAATCCTATGGGTGACGTCACAGACACTACGTCCATTTATATATACAGTCTATGGTCTTAACGTAACAGCTCCGTGGATTGGTCCATTTGGACCAATGGGTCCATTTGGGTCGTCGCTACGTCACTTAATACCAGGAAGAAAAAGAGAAATCTCCAACGAGGCGTTCTGGGGCAGCATAGCCAGGTATTTTCTGTGTTAGAGTTTTACTCGCTACAGGGTGTACTTTGAGGGTTTGTGACTCTGCAGACCGTTTACATGCAGAAAAACCTTCATAACACACAAGGGGACCGGAAAAGCATGACATGTGACCTTTAAAATAAACCCTGCATTATTTGTGTCACCGTATTTACTTTATTAGTCGAGTCACTCACACTAGGCTACATTTTAAATAAATTTATATCAATATAATTGAGAATCAGCAGGAAATCAGCAAGAAATCAGCGAGGGAATTTCCACCAGCTCAAATGCATCCTTTGCCAATCGCTAGCTAGCATTCATAATGATTGATTGTTCTGCATTCGTGCATGATGTTTAGGCTGTATACATTAGATGTGTTCTTGTATTCAGAGACTCACGCAAGCTGAAGGTATATCCTCACAGGGATAGAATGAGGAAAAAAGTGCTGCAAATTGCATGATTATTGGTTTATTATGATGGGCATACAGTGTTTCCCACAGATCTGAAATATACTTGGGCGGGTGGTGGCAGCGTGCGGGGATGCTGCAAATGGATCTGGCCCTTCCTACATCCAGGACATGGTTAAACTGTACACCCCAGCACGTGCACTCCACTCTGCATCCGCCAAACGGCTCGCTGCACCAGCACTGCGAAGGGGACCCAAGTTCCCATCAGCAAAAACACTTCCAAAATGGTGGAATGAGCTCCCCATTGACATCAGGACAGCAGATAGCTTACACATCTTCTGGCGCAGACTGAAAACTCATCTCTTTCGGCTCCACCTCGAGCGATAGAATTACTAACAAAGAATTGCTAACAAAGCACTTATATACTAATAAAGGACTGGTTTATCTAAAGCCAGTTGAGTAGCACTTGAAATGTTTTGGCTCAATGAAACCTGATGTACTTATATGATTCTGTTTTCTTCAATTTTGTATCTTGTTAGTCGAATGTACTTATTGTAAGTCGCTTTGGATAAAACCGTCAGCTAAATGCAATGTAATGTAATGTTATAATGGGAAACACACAATCACAGCCCTCAGTCAAACAGATGCACACCGACAACTGGGTGGCGACGAAGCACTGAATGACGGAGAAATGCCAAACAGAGAAAGAAAGAAAAAGAGATATGGAAGAACACAGGCACGATAATAGAAGTCCCTTGGTAACTCTAATGGGCAGCTGATTATAGAGCAGAAGCACCAAAACAGGTAATTCTTCTTCTTATCGTCAGCACCAATAGTCGGGCTCACAGTTATCTCCATAATGACTCCAACTATAATTAATGAGCCTTTTGAGAGTACAGTGACTTGTGCTAAAACTGCACACAAACAGGTGCACACAAATGCAATCAAACGCGTGCATAGGACTCCATTTGTTCACAAAGTACTTTGGTAATGATGGAACTTCTCTGGGGCTTCATTCTACTAAGAAATATTTCCCATCTCTAAATCTTAAAAGTCTGTCCCAAGGACAAGCAGCAGCATGAATGGAGCTGGCCTCTGATTTCTGATCAGACAACAGAGGGAAGGAGAACATTAAGTCTTTTCAGACATCAGGGAGCCTGAATGCAGCGTTGGGTTGTGATCTGGCCCTAGTGATGCCACTGTGCCTTGTGACAAAGCGTGAGATGGTTTCCAGGCCTGCATCTATTTCCTAGGTGGTGGATATCAAAGGGCAAAAGCATCATGCATCTCAGAATGGTGACGGATGTTTTAATGAAAGCTAAAGAAGGTGGCGGGTAGTGGAGGGTAGCAGAAGGTAAAGGGAGGAAAACAAAATTGTTTTGGTCCCTAATCTGAGACATGTATCAGATCAAGTACTTATATCGACGAGTATAAGTGCTGTTGGACTATAGAATAAATATTTCTCGCCGAGGAGCTTTCAATAATGACTAAGACAAGATGTTGACCTGAGGAAATCAACGTTGTGAACACTTACTTTGACTGATTCATCATGCAATGTTGTTCCCAAAAAAGATGACACTGAAATATTGTTTCAGAAATAAAAAATGTAATTAACAAGAAAAAGACAATTCCAAGAAATAGTAATGGATAGCTGTTGTTTTTCTCTCAATGCAACAGGTCCATGTCCTGGGGCCAAGGGGATATGCTGAAAACACTAGATTGACTGAATTATTTAAAAAATCTGGTGATTAAATCCCACTAAAATGTCAATATCCATCAACTCAAACTATACTAACATAATAACATGCCCAGACTTTTATTAAAACGTAGGACTGGTTAGTACTTTTTAAATCAAATAAAATAAAAGAACATTTAACAAAGGACCTAGGCCGAATAAAAAAGGCACAAAATGAACTTTCCGGATGAACAGGACACCAGCTGCAGAGGGTATTGACACCAGGTAAGTTTCATTGTGACCCGTTTAGACTCACTTGCATAATTTACGTTAATTAGCAACTGCTAATATGAACTGCCGCCATGCTGGCAAGGTTTTTATTTTTTATTTGTGGTATATCTTATTTTTACCTTTCAACAGTAATCAAAACTTCTGACTGAGTTTGACTTACTGAAATGCAGTACAGGATAGTGCAACAATAAAATTGCAGGAAGCAAAACATTTGTTAAAAGGCCGAAACTGTTATTAATAATAATATAATATTATTCTGAATAAAGTATTGTGTGTGCTGCAGAGAAGTTTTCTTCACAAGAATCTTTGTTTGGTACAGTTTCCTGTAAAAAAGAAAAGATAAAACGTAATATGTTTTTCAATGATATTGAAAACAATGATGCAAACATTTAAATCCCTCTTATTTTATGAATCATATCGCAATTGCAATCAAATTAATCGCTTTTGTTCTAAATCATGATTTTTCTTCCCATTCATTTATATTTTTTTTTACCAAAGAGAGACTGAAACCATACAAAGTGTACTTCACATGCTGTATACTCTATAAATAGATTTATTTTAAATAGCTCATTTGAATATTAATGTTTGAAATATCTGCAGGAAGTGACTAAAACAATGCAATGCTAAGACCTTTACAACAAATTGCTCCATACAGCAGGCTGTCAGCACAGTGTGGCCCCGCGGCTCCTCGTATATTTCCGCTGCTAGAACTAATGTAGCATCGCTGCAAATGGAGGGGCTCCACGGGTGAGTTGATGAGTAAACCTGCGTATTGATAGGTCCACTGCTGTGTGTGAGATTGGAAAGGATAGGGAGGGCAGGGTTCTTGTTCAAACATGAAGAAACATACTGTTACGTTTTGTCACAAACACACTCCCACTCTGCCAGATCCAACCTGTGGCTTTGACACTTGGCTTTGGGTTTATAGTCGGGGCCCCACAGTTACCCCAATCTCCAGTTAAGGGAAGTTTCCCAGATCAACTCTATGGAGTTATTTTCCTCTGCAGGTGTAATTTGCCGTTACCGTGCATGTGTTGGCAAGGAATGAACACTTTCTTTTAATACGTTTGATGCAGTAGAACAAGATTGTAATCATGGACTGTGACGTCTTTTTTGTGTATTATAGGGGGGGGGGGGGGGAATGTCTGTGTTCTTCCCTGTCAGGAATTATGCAGGCTGCATTGGAGATGACTAAGAAATGGTGCAGATTCAGGAAGCTAATCCCGCTACACAGCATGAAGTACCTTTTGGTACAAGAGGTCAGGGCCTTGATATCAAATCTGATCATGTCAGGTCAAATGAGTGAAGACTTATCACAGAAACACATTTGTGTAGGGGTGATTTCAAAATCACATGAGAACTCCTGGTAACACTGGTCCTGTGGTAAAGGGCAAAATACAGACGCGACTGTTATTGTCCTAACGCTCTCAACTTGATCAGTAGGGGGAAATTAAATTCCTAAATCATCACATAGGGCAGGGGTGGGGAACCTCTGACCCCCGGGCCGTATATGGCCCGCGAGACAATTTGGTACAGCCCTCGAGGTAATTTATAAACACAGGGGTGCAGTTCTGTGCAGTGCACCAGAACGCCACTCCAGCACTTCAAAAATGTCAGTACCCATAAGGAGCCGTACACATGCCGCAGTTTTTGCGTGGCTGTGTCTTAGTTGTAAGCCCAGTGGTGATCTGTTCATCTGACATACTGATCATACAGTCAATAACTTTGTTGTTATTAGCATCTGGTTAGCTAGCTATGCTAACGAATATAAGAAGCTTTTTCTACAACCAGTGAGGTAAAGGCACATCTTTATATGATCATTATAGTTATAAAAAGATAAGAGAATAAAGTAAACAGGTATAAAATACTATATGACAGTAAAAAAAGTTGTTATTAATAAACAAGAATACAGTTTGAAAGGGGAGTGATTTGTAAAATATCCATAAAGAAAAATAAATTATGCTTACAATTCTGTTTCATATGGGTGTTGAGATCTGTATCCATAGATCTCTTAATGTTGCTCTCAAAGTGCAGCAGCTTTTAACTTCAACATTTTAAAAAAAATCTTCCCGGGGGAGCATGCCCCCCAGACCCCCCTAGAGGAGGTTAGGTCCCCCACCACTCAAATCCTGTTCACATGGATATGAAACTAAATACATTTGCACACATCTTGTGTCCATATCTTTCTGTTTTGGTGGTCATGCCACAACCGTGCACGTGAATGAATACACATATAAGATATCTGGATTAAGAGGTTGCTTTTTCTTTGCACAGCATGAAAGAAAGGCCAAATGAATGGGCTGTGATTTTAGTATGTTTAAGCAGAGGTCAATAACTTGTACGGCCCTCGGAGGATATTGTAAAAATTGAAATGGCACTTGAGAGGAAAAGGTTCCCCACCCCTGACAGGGGATATCTACCACCAGCACAAACCAGTGGCCTCTTTTTCTGATAATAAAAACCCCAAACAATGGACATCCATTGATGTCCTGTGCTCAGCCAAAGAGAGAAAGGCTGGCTGCTGGTTGCTGGTCGAGTTAGTATCAGCTCAGGTGTGAGAGGTGTAGAGTTGGAACAGATGCTTCCACTTTAATTACCTCACAAAGAGCTAAGTTTGCTGTGATGGAGGCGACACCAACACAGCTGGGGCCTGAAGGATGCCAGGGCCACAAACACACAAACAATCACATGTTTCACGTGCAAAGAATCGTGCCAAGATATATTCAAATATATTCTGATCCGTCAAATGTCAAGTGAGCTAATCTGGGAGATGGAATTGCTGGCTCTTGTGATGAAGAAGACAAAAATGAATCTGGAACATAATGAAAATAAAATCCAGCATTGTTTTTTTAACCAGAGGGTGAGTGTGAGGGGTGCAGACTGTCAGCCAATTCAAGAGCCAGGCAAATGGTCTCAAAGTCAAACAATGATTCAATGATAGTCACTATTCATTATGAATTCATTTGTCAATTAATTTGTCAATCATTGGATTTTGTGGTTTATAAAATATCAAAAATTGTGATTAAAATAAATAAATAGGAGAAAAGACTTAAAGCCTCACATTTCAGAGACTGAAACCAAAAAGATATTTGGTATTTTTGCTTTATAACTGAGTCAAAATGTCAATTGTCTAACAAAACTGGGACAGCAACAATTATTTGTATTATTTATAATTATATTGATCTGCTGTAAATTGTCTAGATTAACGGCCCGTCCACACAGCAGCGTTAAAAAAATCTTGAAAATCTTGGAGGTGGGCGTGTCTGAAAGCTTGGGGATTTTTTGCGAGCAACGCGACCAACAACCAATCCCATGAATCTCCCGCTCCCGACATACAAAGCAATAGCAATGTTAAAACGAAGTAAACTGGATATAAAATCCCCAAACAAGCGAAAACCTACCAGTTTCACCCACTGTCTCTGCCACCTCCCTCCATGCCTGGTTCCTCCGGTTTGTATCCCGGTAAGTTATTAGCGACTGGTCATAAAGAACCGGGTGATTTGCTACCGCAATAACTAATTTCTCCTCCATTTTCAGGAATATAGAAAATGAACTGCGGTCTGGCTCTCCCAGCTTGCACGCGGTTTGATTGGCTAGCGCTTGTACTGTCAGATTTGCATAAACGGGATTTGAACATTGCTCAGCTTTTGAATCCTGAAAATCCTGGAAATCCTGGAAATCTTCGCTTTGCTGCCCCACAATGCAGTTCGGAAAAAAACGAGGCAACGTGACGTCACCCCATTCAAAGTGAATGGGCAGAAGCGGGGTCAAATACTTGTGAAATGTATGAAATGTCTTCTTTGAGCAGGAAAAAACCTGAAGAATGAATTCAATGATGTGAAGCTGATAAAAGCAGGAAACCTTCTTTTGAAGAGGCTGAAAACATGATTTCATGCCATTATTGCAAAACATTTTTTTTTAAATATGACAAATGACTAATCATTGTAGCTGTAATAAAAAAGACGGATTCATCTTCTGTCACTGGGCTTATAAATGATTGTCTCTTCATCATTCCATCAGAGATTTTAGAAGGTTTAGATAACCACCAATTAGTACCTAAATAAAAGAGCAACCTTTGACTCGCCTGACTTATTCCTTTCTTCATGTATAAAACTTGAATAAATAGCTCAGTCAAATGAAAAAACCTGGATCAGTTTAATCAGAAAAGTGTATTATTCCATGACTACCTGATCTTTTACTTTTATACCTGATCTATCATTCTAGAAAACACATTCAGCGAATATATCTGTGCTGCTCATGTAAGGGCACATGAATGAACACAAAATATGATCCAATCAGACTTATTATCTGAGAGAGAAATTATTTCATTTGACTTCCCAATCCTGCTTCAAAGTCATATTCACTCAACTTTATTCAGAGCTTACTGTTACATAGGTAATACTGTTGCATATTACTAGTATAGTACGTTGTAGTAGCTGATGATTGTATTGTGCCAACCAAACATTCAGGGTAGAAACCAGCTTGAAAATAATGCCACATCATTTTCTTCCCCGTTTTCGCTTCCTGAAATTGTTCTCAGATGAAACTGGCTTGTGCTCTGAAATGAATTTTAGTGCTATGAATGGAGAGAAAAGTCCACTGAGGATAGATATTGTGTGTAAACAGTGTAAAGAATATAGGAAACTCAATATCTTGCGCAATAAACGATAGATTTTTGTATCCTATTTTTCAAAGCATCAACCACTGGCATTAACCAACATCTAGAATTGAATACTGCCAAATGCACTAAGTTAGGTTTATTTTCAAGAGCTATGAATAAGGACCAGGGGATTAAAACTAGGGTATCATCCAGCAATTCCACTAAACTCTACAAATTTGACTGGATTTCAGTCCTGCTGTCTACTTTAAGCCACACCAGCTGGCTATAAGTAATGATCTGTCATCGGACAGCAAGCTTCACAACGACTCAATCTTTCCCCACAAAATGGGACATCACATGCTAATGCAATTCCAATGACATGTCAACAACGCAGGCCATATGAAATGTAACACACTCAATCACAATTTGTGACATTTAAAATTGTAATTCTGGTTGTACCAAAAGCCGATGGAACAAACAGCAAGGCCCACACTTTTTGGGGAATTGCTTAAGAAATGTGTGCCAGTCAACTACAGTATGGTTAAGATTGTTAGGTAGCATGGTAAGGCAGAGGAACAAATAGGCAATACAGTGGTGCAGGAATGAGAGCAGAAGCCCAGAAAGCTGAAGAGATTCTCACATTTATTCTTCAACATTAAACTATGCGCTCAAATACCCCACCGATGAATGTCTGAAGCTTCTTTGCGTCATAAAAACAGCGCTTGCTAACAAGTGTCCAAATGAAACTACTAATCGTCATTACTTTAAATATTAGCTGCCTTTAGCTTAGCAATTTTGACATGAAGCCATGCATCAGTCATGTGGTAAGCCTTTGACTCTGGCCATTGCATTTACGCTTTAAAGATCATAATAGTGATGTAATAATTAGAAATCCAACGGAAAAATCCCATTGCTTTTTGTCGGCCTACAAAAATACTTCATCACTGCACCACTCCATAGCGCTGTAACAATTGCAAAAAGGAGATCACTGAGAAATGCCAAATGGCCTTAGTGTGGTATACTTTTTGGGGGAAATATTTAAAAAAATGTAAATTAAATGTTGTCAGGACATTGAACCAATCATCTTCTGGAGAATCAAGACTCAATAGTTTCATAATGGCGTAACAGTCAGTGGAAGATATACTCCTGCCATCCTGACTCTGTAATATAAGTGGACTTTTCTGCTCTGTTTTTCAGTTGCTCTTTATCACCCTTACTTACAGCTCCCCTTATTGTCTAAAAATGCTATGACAAAATCAAAAATAATGGTCAAATGCATCATTATCCTAAATACAATATGTCCTGACAAACAATGTATTTGTTTTTTTGTTTTAGTTTTTAACAATGTATGTAGTTTTGCAATATGGAGCCTTCCAAAGCTCCCCCTGCAGACTTGTTGTTTGAGGCCGAGGTTGGGCAAGACAGCCCTGGACTGAATGTTCACATAAATGAGCCAATTTAGCTGCATTTCAGAGAAATGGACCAACTGGCTGCGTTAACTACACACGGACATGGATGGACATTGACAGAAACTCACAATAAATGACATAGCAGAGAACATAATCCAGTCCGCTGGACCCTGTAAACAAATTACTATGCTGCTAGATGCAAACAGATATCTTAATCACGCAGTTGTGACAGTGGAGGTCATGCTATTCTCAGACATTTTAAAATGAAGGAGACAAATTAACAAGTTAACAGAAAACAGCATGGTCCAACACAAATATTATAACAGCCAGAGAGAGAATAGCATTTTAGAACACAGTGGCTGTGCTTTGGCTGAGAAATCCTGATGTTTCTGCTTCTTAGTGTCACTGTCGGCTTGGCCTGCCATGAAAGAAGAGCGACGGATACTGCACTGCACAGGCAACCCAAGCCAGGCCAGGCCATGACAGGCCAATGACTGAGGAAACGAGCAGGCTAGAAATATGACAAAAAGAAGAAGCAAACTGAAATGGGCACAAACACTCGGCATACACACACACACACACACACACACACACACACACACACACACACACTGTTTGTGCCAATCTGGTGCCAGTAAATTGCTCTGTGCTGGAGAGCTTAGGGAGGCATCAGAGAGCCGGGCAGCATCCCGCTCTGAGCTGCACATCCCAGGCCGACTGAATGTGGACGCTTGGCCCAGTCGGCTGGATCAGCTACTAATACACAGCCTGGGACCCGGGAATTACTGAGTAAGCACTGAGCCCCATGCAGCCCCTAGCAACATGTGTGCACAAACACGCACATAATGGGGGGTATGCTTGATCACAGGATGGAAAAAATGCTTGCAGACTTTCACGTACTGTAGAGAGACAAAGGTGCAGCCAGCTATATTGTTAGATATTGCCATGGATGCTATGACTTGGCAAAGTTGTATACATCATATAAACATTTCTCTATAAAAAGCAGGAATTAGCCCTCAACCCAGGAATTAGTTAGCTTTGTACCACTTCCTGTGTTCCTTGGCTCCAAGTCAACGGTTTTTGGGAATCATTTTTTGGTTTTGTCTGGAAATAAGGTCTGATGTTATAAAAAGCATACGAGATCTTTGCGTTTTGTTCTAGGACATTCAACATGTCAGTTAATATCCCACTGGTTAATGTCTTAAGCTGTAATAGGTCTTCAAAAAAGCTGTTGCTGACAAGTGGCTAAATGAGACAAGTACATTTCATCACGCTGAAAATGTGTCGGCCAACAAAACACACCATCAATGCCCCGCTTTATACACATCATTGTTGAGTGTGGCTAGAGGAGCAACAGCCTCAACACATTTAACCAGAGAGGCAGTGAAACCCCTTCTTGACAGCCTGCTTTTAAATACAATGAATAGTGCGAGTGCATTAGAATGTGAACGCTTACAGCAGCCGTCTTTCAGAAGCTTTGAACACTTGATTTTCCGAGTAGAACAGTTAGCGTTTCACCAAAAAGGAATTGCTCAGTGTATGACGGCCCCCCGCCAACAACATTTGAAGGCTTCATCTGGTACAATACCCCTGAAAATAACCCAGCCTCCCACCAGGAGGCACTGTCTGGCCTACTTCCCAAGGCACTCACATCTGGCAAGAGACATAAAACCCCTGTACGGTGCATTTGAGGAACCCGTGCTTTATTTTTAAAGCTCTTATTCCTTCAAAGTCTCTTGTTCTTGTTTCTACCTTCCTGCAACTCGTTCTGTTTGCATCTATCCGTGTAATACGAGAGATTGTGTGCAAAAGCTTTTTGATTGTGTTCTCTTTATCCGTGGTACGAAGGATCGATAAGATGTTTAACATACTCCCTCCGCTTTTTCAAGCCTGCAGCGAACAAGCCCCTCACCATCGACCCCTAACCGCACCCGCCGGCGCAGATCAAAGGCCCCCCTGCCACGTCCCCGCCTTACACAACACTCACGGGAGGTCCTCTTGTCTCCAGGCCGCCTCCCACTTCCTGCACAGCCGCCGGTTACCGAGGTGAACCATCGCCATGGGCAACGGACCAAAAGAGAAGGAGGAAGAGGAGAAGCGGGAGGAGGGAGGTGAGTCGGAGAGGAGATGTGAATAGATGTGAGAAGAGGGCATGAAATCGATGAGGCCATGCAACAGCTTTGCGGCTCCTGTGCCCACACACTGAGATAGAGATGCAGACAGGAACACACACACAAACACACACACACAAACACACCGCACACACACATTCAGTAAAGTAAAGAGTGAGATGACCTGGCATTCATGACTGCCAACAATCTCGTCCATATTACAGGAACGAGCGAGAATGATACACACATCCCTCCCTCACAAAGTTTAATGTTTCATCCATTTTTAGACGGCCCAAATTAATCTTCTCCACCTCAACTGACATGAATATGAGTTTTAACTTTACTCTCCTATAATTAAAGCAGAGCATTAGCGTTTCATGCAGGAGATTTCTGGAGTTTCATTTTCCACAGCGCCTGTGTTGCAAAAGGTCTTGGTGTTTCTTTTAAATGTCACTCCGCCAAAAACAGGGTTGCATTTAAGCAGCAGTAGAACGAGTGATATTTAACAGGAAGAGAAATTAGAGAGGCTGTGAGAACAGTCTGCTTGTCAACCTCACAGCCGTGGATGTATTTATAAAGAGACATCTATGGCAACAGCTAATACCTGACTGAATTAAAACGTGTCTCGCAGATACAGACATTTAACTAAGTGATGAGGAATCATTTCATCAAAAGTTTCTACATGGAGGTGGAGAATAATTGCATCCAAGATCGAAATTAAAAAGAAAAACAGTACTTTATTAAAACGGCAGTTGAATAAACAGTGTTTTGTAACAGAATTGTATTTTTGGTGATGGAAAGGCTCCTGAAACAACCTTGATTAAACTGTTGACATTAGAAAATACGGAAAGTATACTGTAAGCTTTATCCAAGATCACTGACTTTTTATTATTATACAGTTAATAATGTGTTTGCCATTTTGATGAGAATGTCAACTGAGAGTTATTACATCCTATATTGTTAATCCAAATCATCACACGGTATTGAAACCAACCGACGGCCATTATCGGGACTCTAAAGTCTAAATAAATGATTGAAGGGAAAGTCTGATGATAGATCTTTGTTAGCAGCACACATCTCTGCCATCCACTAAAACATGATACACTATATTACTGGCTTTATGCAGCAGACCATCCTCACTAGATGCAAGGAAGTTGGCAACATGGATAAGTTAAACATCCAAATAAGGGGAGGCGCAATATTTGGCAAAGGAACATATTTACCAAAGCACTATTCAGAAATTGGCAATGCTACAGACCAAACCTATCATCTGTTGACAGTTTATTGATCTATTATACCAACAAACACTCCATCTTTATCTGTTCTTACTTTACTTACTACAGAACTTGGCTGTTTCAATACTGGGAAATATACCTCGCCCTTAGCTCATCGGAAAGATCGTGTTGGTCCTTAAAGGCAAAATCTGTAGAAGCAGAATCCGGTTTATTTCCAAGTAGGTTCACACATACATTAACAGCGAGTGGAATTACGTCGAAATAAATAAGTTAATATAGAACCGAGATAAATTAACTGTTCACAAGAAAAATAAATATACAAGAGTAAAAGAAAATGAAAAACTACTCCATGTGCAGGATATCAGAAAGTAAGAAGAAAACTGTACAGTTTTGAAGAGAAATGTGCAATAAATAAATAAATAAAGAAGATATTTCAACCTTATACCTGATCACATATTCCTTTACCGAGCCACCTCCGCACACTTCACTGAGTGACGGATGCAGTGAAAGCCTTCTGCTCTGCGACCACAAAGCCAGTACAAAAGCCTGCTGTGTTTGGAGCCCCTCAGCGTCCCCTCGGCGGGGGTCACCTCTCCAGCCGCGCAGTTTCAGCTCAAGCCTCTACTGTGCGGTGGGGAGACGAGCGCAACTGCATAAGAGCCTCCATTACGGCTCCCGCACAAGAGCCCCGCTCCATTATGGCGTCCACATAAGGGCCTTCATTGGGGCTCTTAGTCATTCTAATGAGCTGTTCTTTGCAGCTCTGCAGAGCCTCTGACTCGGGCTGTGCCGGGGCCCCGTGTAACAGCTCCCACGCGACTCCATGCAGCCCCTAATGCACGAGAGCGCTCAATGAGGATTGTGATTTTTTTATTTCTGTAATTGTGAAGCTTCAGAGGGCTCTTAGGCAGAGATTTAATGGCGTCTAATGGAATCTCATCACAGAACAACAGAGAGAAAAGGACGGAGAGAGGGAGCACTGACTAATGTCTCCACATACTTTTGCATCGCAGTTAGCCCTTAATTCTGTGAATGCAATTACCTTTTTGAATGATACTTTATATAAAACATTTGCCGCATATTTGTATGTGTGTGCATTAAAAGGGTTAGCCTCATTTTTAAGCTGACATACATTCAATCCTCGTGAAATCAATGGATACAACAAAGGATGGGCATTTCAAGCAAATATACTATTCCATCATCACAGGGAACTATTTGCTCTTTCTTTATTCTTTAAATTGTTGGTATTGGAGATTGTTCATCATTAATAATGGCAGCCATACCTAGAACTGAATTTACCACTACATTACTGAAGGAATAAGATAAGATAAGATAAGATGAATCTTTATTAATCCGCAAGGGGAAATTCAGTTGTACAAAGCAGCAACAGGGTAAGCGTGAAAAAAAAACAGTACAGCAAAGATTCACACAGATCAATAACATCTAAAATAAATAATAAATAAAATAAAATCAAGGAAAAAAATAATAATGATAATAATAATAAAAGACTATGAAAATAGGAGATGAATAAAAATAAGAGTAAAATAACTCCGCATATACAGTATACATATTTGGTCATCATCTAAGTTCTAAAGTGACAAGTGAAAAGTTAACATGGGTTGTGGAAACAGTGATTTAATTTGATTTCTTTTTCATTATTAGCCCCTTATTGTGCAGCCTGATGGCTACAGGCACAAAGGACTAAATACTGAATACGTCAAAATGAAGTTGTTATACAACACATTAGTAGTTTGATTTGGCAACTCATCCAGCTGTCTTGAAACACAAACAGCCTGGTCTTGCTTACCATTATCTTGTACCTTTTTGGCCATGTCATAATGTCATGCACATCAACAGACTGTAAAGAGACATCATTTACACTTTTTGCAATTAGCTACAGGCAACGCCTATGAACATATGCTGGATTAGAACCCTGCCAGGCAAGTTCATGGAGACATAAACTTCTAGTGGTTGTTGAATGTATTCTTCTCTCATCACGATTTCCCTGCAATTCCCTTCTGAAGCAACACATGACAGCATCTCTAACTCTTTCAGTCTGATCTCCTTGTATTCCCTCAGCAGCCATCTCATATTTCTCTCTCAGTTTTGTTTCCAGCTGCTTTAAGTTCAAGCCAGCCACTCGCATCTTAAAATGTGCCTCTGCAGTACAGTTAAAAATGACAGGTTGTTGCAGTGTCAGCGGTCATGGGTAAATGCCAGCCCGCTATTTTGCAGAGCAAATGCACACGCAGGAGAACACGCATCCAGACAGTCGTTGCTCACCGGGAAGATTTAAGTGACCCGTCATCATCATCATCCGAAGGTACAAAAAGGGCACAGACGATATGTATAGCATAAATGGGTAGTCTGCTGCTACTGAGCTTTTAGACACGCTTACAAATAAAGTGTAGGAAATGCAAAGCTCCAAGAAATTCATTCTGCTGGGGAAAGAAATGTCCTCTGTCAGTGGTCATGTAGAGAAAAGACTCAAATAACTATGGCTCGCATCAACACAATGACAAGACTGATCATTACCAAGTTACTGTAAATAAATTCTTGCTGTCTCCCCCTTACATTTTCCAACACCAGCTCAAAAGACATTGTTATTAGTGTGTGAGTCGCAGTTTCAGTGGCTGCATTACCGACAGCATGCACCCTGCTGTGCTTTCCATTCTTTACTACAGCTACAGACACATACAATATAACGGAACCATAAACCGGTAGCTGCTATGAATGGATGACTTTAGCTATTATTGTAAGAGTTGACAGATAAAGACATACATGTGAATGCAAGACATTACACTTTTGCAATGAAGAATAGGATACAAAACAATGTATACTCTATATTTGATGTGTTTGATAAGAAAATGTTATTGTATCCCGAATATCATTGGTTTCTAACAACAGGAATGGGAACAAAAGCAGGAGGATGTTCTGATATCACTTCCTGTATGAGGCTAATCATTTGTGACCTATTCTAACTTGATGCTTCAATGTAGCCGATCCGTGGATTTCCCCTGAAACACAACTGAAAGGTCTCCTAAATGTTTATCTGGGTGTTAAAACCATCATCCACTAGTCCTTATTCCTTTCAGCTGCAGTATGAGAGTTAAGTGTTGAGTCTCCCTCTGGTCCATCCACTCAAGTTTTCACACAAACCAGCCGTTACCTGCTCCCTCCTGAGAAACATCACTGCATCCGTAGAGTCTCCATATAGATGCGCTAATTCAATTATTGTGTACACTTTGCAATAATCTCCTGACCTGGTTTCCTTTCCCTGTAATGAACTATCATTGGTTGAAGATACTCACGAGACAATGTTCAACATTGGCCAATATTTCATTTACAGGGGGATTTAATCAGCAAGGATATTAGCCGAAATTCAATTATTTTGCAAGTGAACCAATGGGAAACATCATCAGTGTAACATTAGAAACTATAAAACATGTGGAAGAGTGCATTATGTTGAATTATAATACAGTAGCAGCAGAATGCATTCAGCAGCAGGATATTAAAGATGAAATACATACACTATAACATTTCACTTACTGAAATGGTATACTCATGTTTTACAAAGAGATGCATCCACGCTGAAATCTACACAAGGCGTAGGGTGGCGTACTGCCTGTGACTGAGAGGAAGAGAGAGGAAGCAGAGGAAGACATTGAGAGCAGTGTTTCCGCCAGACCAGGGCTGAGAGGGCGTCCACCCCGTGACTTGAATTTTGAATTGAGCCGTCACTTATAGATACTATCTCTTTACGTATTAGTGATGGGGAATTCATTTGGCTCGGCTCACTAAGAAGAGCAGGCTCTTTCGTTTCCTAAACGGCTCTTCATTTTAACACAGTTTACCACGGAGCCTCAGTTTCGCCGCTGCGAGGCTCCGGCGCTCGCAGTTCACGCGCGTTCTCCACTAGCACCCCCCGTCAAGGCTCGTCGGCAGTACACTTTCCGTCACAGGAACACGCTTTGCTGGCGGCGAAAATAATCCCACCAGGCTCCTTTGCCCCTCCAACAGAGGGTTGTCCTTTTCCTTTTTCCTTTTCGTCATTTCAAGCGATTAAAAACTTGATCTTCTCTCTAATTATTTATTTTTTGGGACGCCCTCGGCTCGAGTTCAGGGCGCTCCAAGCTGAATAACAGTCCTTCCACACTACAGCTTCAAAAAAAGCTTGCCAGCGGGCGTGTCTGAAGCTCGACCAACAACCAATCACATGAATCTCCCGCCCCTGACACACAAGCAGCGGTTTGATTGGCTAGAGCTTGTACTGGCATATGATTTGATTGGCTGACGCTTCCACCGAAAGCTTCGGAAGCTTCAAAAGTTGAACATTGCTCAACTTTTGCAGCCTGAAACGCCAGGAAAGCTCCGCTCTGCTACCCACAATTCAGTTCGGCGAAAAGCGAGGCAACGTGACGTCACCCCATTCAAAGTGAATGGGCAGACGCGTTGGAAACCGTCTTTGAAGCTGTCGAAGCTGTAGTGTGGATGGGCCGTAAGGGCGTCAAATGACGGCAAGACGCCCCCCTGGCGGAAACGCTGATTGAGAGAGATCAAAGGTTGACACACTGACAGCTGTCTCTGATTCACCTGTAAGCCTCCGTAAGCACACACACTCAGGAATTCATGCTAGAAACACACACACACTTACACACCAGCTCACTCAACAGGGGTGACAGCACAGAGCTGCACATTTACATTAATAAGACTTCTTGTTTTTCCCTCACAAGAGATATTTGAAGCATTTATTAAATTATTAATCTATTTATTTATTCATTTAGTCAGTCAGTCAGTCAGTCATGTTTTTTTCATGGCTGAGAAGCTCAGTGTAATTTCATTGAGCTACCAGATGGTTGAGGGTTTAATTAACAACTTCAAAAGCAATAACTGGAGAGCTGGCCAAATACACAGACACGCACACACTTCCAACAACACACACACACACACACACACACACACACACACACACACACACACACACACACACACACACACACACACACACACACACACACACACACACACACACACACACACACACACACACACACACACACACACACACACACACACACACACACACACACACACACACACACACACACACACAGTATCAGCTGAATGTGTAAAAGTCCTGCACAAGCACAAATGCATATCATCTACACTCCCTTATTAATTCATACTGCACAAATATCAAACAGAAAAGCGGCCATTGTACTCTCAGCGTGTTTATGTACAGTTCCTTCTCCTCGTTATGTATGCCCCCGGCCTGTGTGTGTAGGCGATAGTTGGATAGAAGGGGAGGTGCTGTGGATGGGCTCTGGGTTCCCAGACTGTAAGTCACACCCTGCTGATTGGATCTTACTGGCCTCTCGGGGACAATAAAAACACCCCGTCCTCCCTTCATCTCTCCCCCTTCTGTGGCTTTACTGGCAGCCATTATTCCACTATAATGACATTATTTTTGATTGGCGGAGCAACACTGGGCTTTCATCTGCCTGCATTAGGCATGGTAATCAGACAGCACTGGGTTATGTTAATATGAGTGGCACAGGGCAAAGAGCCATTAACCCAGCCTGGGGGTCAGGCAGTTTCTGGCCCTTGTCTTCAGACACAACACAGACAGTTGCTGTATGTTGGCCTCCTTCAGTACAGTCCATTCACTGATGTAACTGCCCTGAAATACACTCAAAACGTCTTAACTGCTGGTTTTTACAGAAGGTTACGATACTTTTCTAAAGACAGTTCTTGTGATTTCAAAATAATTCCCGCCTAATTGTGCAGCTCTACACGACAGCTTTATAATTATCATTTTGGCATCTGAATACCATAAGTGTGTCCTCCCTAACCAAAGCAAAAGAAAAAATAAGTAGAGGGCATAACTATATTGTATATATTCTCAGTATCTATCTGGTGGTTTACAAAAAGTCTGAGGTGATTCGATTATCAATAAAAAGGAGGAAAACTCCTGAACAACATAGGACCAAAAAAAGGAGTTTAACGAAAAAAAATTGGATTTCTTATTTCAACTTGTTAAAAATGGGAATGAAAACAAATTGTCAGATTTATGTTTTTGCTTGGTGTACTTGCAACCAAGTTTCACAGTACATTGTAAAATGCTGCACTGCATAGGGTGCGGATAGACCATGAAGCACAGAAGGTTATTAGCCTGGCTGTAGTTACTCTCTAAGCCTTGATACAATAAAGTGCTTAAGGATGACTCTGGTTTGACATTAGACGATTATGCAAATGTCCTATTAGGACACTCACATATCCTTGGTTCAAATCTGGCAAAACAACCCACCGTCACTATGGTTTGTTTCTGCTCTCTCTTGCAAGGATTAAAAAATCGAACAAAAATGAAGAGGAATCTAGACAAAAACACGTTCAATTCCCCGACTTGCCATATTGATGCCCACATAAAATAAGTAAAAGAGAGTGGACTGGGCTGAATAGGCTGAACAGTTTTTTTCAGCCTGCCAAAAGCAAGGGACATCTAAAAACTTTATTTGGCAGAAATTGGCGATAGCCAGCCTCCATTCAACATTTGTTACAGTAGCAATGCTAGATCAAGTCAACAGGGAACCGAGACAGTTGGCTCGTTTAAATTCTCCCACAAAAAGTTCTGTTTCTTGTTTTTACCCTTACTGTAGGTCACAAAACCAAATGGCAAGAATTTGTTTGATTTCCCAAAGAAATAGTTTACGTCCCTGTTGACTTTCGTCTGAAGCCAAAAAGAAAAATCCTATCAGCAGGCGCCAGTCCTTTTCTTAAATAAACCACATAAAAACAGGGAAGAAATGTCTTTAGATGTTATGAAGGAACTCCTGATTAACAACAAATAAAGTAGCTTTTGACATTCTGAGTTTGCCCTTTGGATTAGTGAATGTGTCAATGTGTGTGCGTTCATAAAGCCACTGTGCGTTTGGTGTGATTGTATACATATTTCCTCACTGTCATCTATTGTTTGCACGGTAAGCAGGACAAAGAGGATCTTCAGAAGACCCCCAGATCAATGTCCTTCCTGCTGGAAATGTCAGTCCACTCTGTTCATTAATCTTTTGTCACCAAACAAAACAAAGGGCTTTGTTAGATATTGGATCATCCACCATCGCTTTGATGAATAATCCCCCTTTGCTCACAACAAAAAAGGGAAATTGCTTATTGTACAATTTTGCCACCTAAATCAGATTCCTCTGTGCCCACCTTTACTTTGATATTAAGAGGTATATGGAACTAGCCATGCAGGCGGCTTTCCAGGGACTATATGCATGTTGGCCATAATGAACATTTTCACAATTCATCAAACTGAATTTAAACATAAATCTTTTTTTAATTGTACCACCTGGTCACCTCAGCAGTATCATATAAATCATTTTTAAACCTTTATTGCAGAACAGAACTAAAAGTTATTCGTAAGAACAAAGGAAACAGTCCTTTTCAATCAGTTTAACAATTGACCAATTCCTATGAAACATTTGGTAATGGTTTAAATAACAAAAAAGGCAAAAGATCCCTGGCTTAGTGTAACTTATGTTAAACTATACAGGTTGTTTTGGAACAGACGTCACATTTCTTTATGGATTTGCACCAACAAGTGTCAATTGTCTCCCGTTTTGTGTTGCTGTCTGTTTAATATGTTTTTTTGATTACAAGCTATCCAACCGCCCAGTAGAAATACTAACTAGGACAAAAAGGGGAAGCCATTGAACTCCTGTCCTCTGAAAACGTATCTGTTGCTTTCAGAGCAGAATTCAAAATCCTGCTTTTGGTTTACAGAGCACTCGCTGGTCTGGCTCCACGGTACATCTCAGACATGCTGTCAGTTTATCACCCTGGCAGATCCTCCGGTCACAAGGTGGAAATCTCCCCCATGTGCCTAGAGTCCTTTCTAAGTCCTGTGAGATGTATTTCAGTATTAATGCGCCAAAGGAATCTAACGGTTTGCCTGCTGATCTTAGACCTGCTCTGACACCGTGTTCTTTTAGAAGCAAACTAAAGACCTTCCTTTCACTGGAGACTTTTCTTAAATAAACCATATTTCTACAGCACAATTGTTTGCATGCACAGGTGTACTGTATGTACATTTTATGTGTTGGTACATAGTGTTGTATGTTAAGCCCTTAGAACTGCTTTTATAGGGTATAGTGCTATACAAATAACACTGGATTGAATTGAATGTGTCATTTGTTCACACATGAGGTGCTCAAAACAAATGATCTATCTTTATTTGGAATTTGCAATATGGTTGCTGTGAGGAAAAGCCCATCTTCCTTCAGTGAAGACTCTGCTGAATGTCACATGTGCCAATGTTAAAGAAAGCAATTAGCCACTGTTGGCATGTCCTGGTCTGTGGATGAGTAATGGCTGCTGGGGCGGGAGTGTCTAGGCCTGATAAATTCTACTGTCCCCCTGCCTTATTAGTACAATGACTAACTGGGGAGGGGGAGAGGGGAGCTAAGGTGAGAGACCATAGGGGGTGTCAAAGATAAACCCAGATTGACAGCACAGCGCGGTGGCTAAATGCTAATGCAACGGGTGACATTTCAGACGCCAGCCCAGGTTAGCTTAGATGCTGCCGGCTTGCTGACAGATGGAGCTGTAGAGAAAGGGGGGAAATACCCAAAATACCAGAGCACCAACTGTTTCTTCTTCCTCATCAAAATGAAAAGAAGGTGAGGGTGGAGAGAGGGTTGAGATGCTGTCACAAGGCCTTTATCACAAGTTAGCAGGATAAGCTAATAAAGATGCTACACTCATTGATAAAGCGGTAAAGATGGCACCTAAGAAGACCAAAGGGACACAAATGCACAGAAGGCTACGCTGATATTAAGCACCTGCTCTGCTTTCCCATCAGGCACCTGGGGAGTTTAGCCTGAGTCCAACATTTTCCCACTAAATCCCCAGGCGCTGCTTTTGTTGATAAACCCTTCTGCTTCTACGCCCCCCTGTGAGGATGATTTCTATCTATACCCTCAATTTCCAGGAGTTGCCAGACCATTGCAGACAGGAGAAGAACTTTTTGGCTGTTGGTGGGGAATGGAACGCCTGTCGAGGCAGAGCGAGGTCTCATCTTGCCGGGTGATCGGACGTGATGTTGGAGCTGTGTCTAATTGGCAGTATTTTTAACATGGAGTGGTGTGTCAGCCAAAGAAACCTCCGGAGTTATGAACGCCACCTTTAATGGAATCTAATTAGTGGACGGGTATGCTAACGGAAAGTCAGTGAGCAGAACAAGCACTCATGTGTGTGTGCTGCTTATCCGATTGCTCACTGAACAGTTTGGATACCTAATGATTTGTGACACAATATATATATATATATGCGTGTGTGTGTGTGTGTGTGTGTGTGTGTGTGTGTGTGTGTGTGTGTGTGTGTGTGTGTGTGTGTGTGTGTGTGTGTGTGTGTGTGTGTGTTCTTGCATGCATGTCTATGAGAACAAGAGTCATAATAGAACTGAACTTTTTGAAAGATTGCTAGGCCATATATAAAAGCACTATATAGGTGATGTCATTCAATCATTTGTTTATTTCAGCAAACCTTTCAATAGGTTTGTAATTGTGTTCATTAAAGACAACTTTCCTGGTTCAAAAAGCAACCCAACTAATCAGAGAGATTCATTTTTAACATAGCCACAAACATTTCAAAATGAGAAGGGTTCCTTTAGTTATTAGTTAAACGTTCAGTGATATTCGAAATAATAAACAAGCTTTAATTAAAAAAAATCAGTTGAGTCTAAATAAAGTCAGATGATTCATATGTCATACATCGATACATCTTTCATGATATCTCACAAGATATAAGAAGATCTGACAGGAACACCCAGTGTTAGTCAATCCTAGTGTATGACCCTAGTTGGCAGCTAACACACAAACACACAGATTACAGTATTGTTTTTGGAATTAGACGAAGACAGATTCAAGAGAGATTAGTCTTCTCAGGCGACATAATCAGATTTCGTTTTTGGCCCTGAGCATCCTCTGGAGCATTGCTGATCTGATCTGATCCCGTCATTGAGCACAACAGCAAAATCCCAGACTCCACCTAGCCCTCCTCCATCTTAGACTCCTGCTCCTTCCACTCTTTTATATGGACAACTCCATATTTCCTTCTACTTTGCCCTTAAACTTTATTAAACAACCTCATTTATTTTTCATTCCTTTCTTCATATGTCTGCCTCTGTCTTTCTTCTTTCCTCCATACATTTTTTTCTAAGTAGTTCTTTAGCTCATTACTGCCTTCTGAAAGCATGAAAGTGAGTCTAAAACCGACATTAAAGACCACGTTGTTTATGTGTGTATTCAACTAGTTGGCCGGCAATGTCTGTTTCCATGATGAGCCTTCCCATGGAGTTTACACCACACACTGAGTTCATTACAATAGATCAGTGGAGAAAGAAAAAGGAAAGGACGGAAAAACACACACACACTGATATGTTTAATGGGTCTTCCTTTTATGATGAGCAGCAGTAATTAAAAAAAAAAACACTGTGTGACAGGGCAGGGTTGGGGAGCGGGGAAGGGAGAGATGGGAGATGGACAGAGATGGGGGGATGGGGGGATGTGGTCTGGTCCTCTCTTTAATGAGGATCCTAATCAACCCAGCGGAGGCTGCCCTGAGACCCCCCAGGTTCATTAGACCAGAAGAACCAGACTGCCAGTCAGTAAGGGAAATAAGAGAGGGGTAGACCTCGCTGAAGAAAGAAAGAAGTTTTTACTGAGTGATGAAGTGAAGGGCAAAAAAGCAAAAGAAAAGAGCAGGGAGAGAAAGGAAAGGGGGAGAGGGTGGGAGGATGGCCAGCGGAGATAACAGTGTGGGTCATTGGGCGAGTCACGGCTGCCATCGATCCCCTGATTGGCTGTCTGAAGCTTTCAACACGCCTGCCAAACCCTTTAATACAGGGGGCTCCTACTCTCTCTGTGTGTGTGTGTGTGTGTGTGTGTGTGTGTGTGTGTGTGTGTGTGTGTGTGTGTGTGTGTGTGTGTGTGTGTGTGTGTGTGTGTGTGTGTGTGTGTGTGTGTGTGTGTGTGTGTGTGTGTGTGTGTGTGTGTGTGTGTGTGTGTGTGTGTGTGTGTGTGTGTGTGTGTGTGTCAAAATGAGTGCTATCTGTGCCATATGTAGTCCATGTCTCTGCCACCAGAACTGATATCTGTTCAGCTTCCTCAGGAGGCTGATAAGAGCACCTGCACTGATAAAAACACACCATCCTTCTTCCCAGCCAGTGAGACAAAAGGTCTGAGTGCAAGTGCGTGTGCGCGTGCGTGGAGGGTAAGGTTTAGTGACGTGTGCACAGTTTGAGGTGAGAGTGTTACAAAGTGTTATACTGGCCCTCAGCCCTCAGCCCTACTCCCCTGTCCTCTCACATTGATTGGACAGCAGGACGAGGAACACACAAAGCTTCCAGCAGCCCACTCCACTCCTCTCCTTCCTCTAAATGCCAAGACACAGTGTGTGTGTGTTTACACGTGTGAGTCAGGATTAATTTTGTCTTGGAAAATTATATTGCATTAAAAACTATAACACAATACATCATGTCAATACGCTGATGATATCCAAAGCGACTTACATGCATTTCAATACCGTAGACCATTTAGGGTTTAGTATCTTGCCCTGGGACACTTCGACATGTTGATGAAAGGACTTGGGATCAACACTGACCCTCTGATGTGACGTTTTTTACCCCCCTGTGCCACAGCCTAAACAAATAAATGCTCTTTAGACGGTCTAATAATGGCAGGCCCTCGCAATCGAATGTGTTTCCACTAGATGGAGGGGCAGCAATAGACTGATGGAAGCACTAAGTTAGGGCAACATAGTTTATGTGATAAAAGAATCGCAGACAAAACATTTAAGAATTGAGAAAAATAAGAAAAGGGATAACACATACAGTATTATATTACTGTTTTCCATAGTGTATTCACATTCAACCAATCGCTGTCTCTGTTAAGCTTTCCAAACAAATTCCCCATGTTTTCAACCGAGGAGCCAAACTTTAACTGAAGTTATTAAAACATCCTTAAATACATTAAAGGGAAATTCCCTAACGCATATATATGTTGGGGTGTGCTGTATACTGGTGAGTAGCCGGATCAAAGCTTGATGTTAATGTTGATTTATACATTATAGCTCCTTACATCTGTGTTGTGTGTACATGTTGGTTTTAAAGGATATGGATAACATATAATCTGGTTGAAGCTAAACATAGACAGGAGGGAATGCCCACAGTAACCTGTAACTGAGCTCATACAGGTGGCACCTGGAATGATTGCACCCTCGGGTGCTTCTTAGCCTCATAATCCTTGGCTCTTCTCTAACAATGAAAAAACATTTTTTTAAAACACACAAAGACTCCCAGTAGACTCTGTCATCACACAACAGATCCTATCCAGACTATTTTGTACATAAATCAGTAGGAAAAAAACTCCTTTCGCTCAGGGCTTATGCTTTTGCGCTCTTATAAATCATTGTGTATAAATGGCAGCAACAAATAAGAGTTCTCAACACATTTCACTGAAATGTCTCACAGGGTTTGATACAATCTGTGGTATTTGTTAAGGCTGTCATTTTGGGATCTTAAGCATTTGTTGATGTCCAGGGACCCTCTTTATGTGAGGTTTGACTTGTGATTTCTGTTCCTTTAGCGAGTGCAGTTTGAATATTACAGTTGTTAAGCAAGAATTAAAAGAATATAGAAGTAATTGCTAAAGTTGGCAGACGTGGTGTAGCATCTGGTAGTAAAACCAAACCATAAAACCAAGAGGGCACACCATCAAGATGAAAGTAAATAGAACATAATGTTTCTATTATAGTATAAGAGGCTGTGAATATCTGACAAGTCTTTGGTTGTACTGCAAAAAAATATTTCAAGTCTTCTCGTATTGTAGTCTGCTCTCCGAGACATCCAGAAATCCAAACAATATATATTGAGCTTTAGGGGACAGTACACAGTGGCGTTGTCAGCAGGACCTTTACCGTACATGATTTATGTCGACATAATCCAAGACTAGATCTTTGAGTTGTCCTTCTGGCACTGGACTCTAACCTACTGGGGTTCATATTCCTTTTTTTATATTTCTTTGAGCACAGATTTTACAATGCTTTAACACTTCCTTCTCGTTCCTCTGTCTAATCACATCATTTTACAGTATGTGCTTTAGTGTAAGATATGAAAATGTGGATACAAAAGCAAAGACTCCGTGCTATACGGATGCACAGACCCTCCACCTGTCCTGCCCACAGCTACGACACTGTGACTACTCCACACAGATTTCCATGCCAGACAACAAACATTCATTATGCGGGGGACAAACAATTCAAATTCCACTCATCTAAATAGGCATTACAGCTTAGAGGAGTAAACAGGATTCACAGAGGAGCTTAAGTCTTTAGGATGCTGTTGTGCTTTTCTGGCTTTGAGGATATTGAGGCACCTCTCTGTGCTAAAAGTCGCTCCCTGGGTCGTTTGCATCTCACTGCATTATAATAATCACCTGTTTTGTTTAACTAAATTATGGAAAGCAGGACTCCATTATGACTGAGCAAACAACTATTTTTAATCCCAAACGTGTAACTCGATTACACGCAATTTAATGGCACTCTGACGGTGTGGGCGCAGCTAAATCGATACGTACTTTACACAAAAGTTTGCCTCTTAATAACATGTGCGCATTTAATAAGCAAATTATTGTAATCATAAACCTCTTGCCAAAGCAATTAGTGATAAATTATAATCTTATGATAAATTATCTTGTGTTGACAGCCTAGGGGAACGCTGCAATCAAACATTAATTATTCATTGGGTAATTAAGTTCATAGGTGTTTCTCCCCCCTTTTTCTCCTGCTCTCGCTTACTTTCTTTTTGGAGGTGTAGGTTGAGTGTCCAGAGTCTAGACTTCCAAACTTTTCATTAGATTACTGAGAGACGAAAATAACAGTCCAGCCGGTTAATGTGAACCTCAGCTGACCTAATGTTACACAACTTAACACAAACAGGAATTAGAAATAGAAAAGATGCTTCGAAAAAAGCTCGCCTCAACACTGAAATCTCATCAGCGCTGAAACTAACGTTCTAGACAATGATCACATGTATTCATAATTTGTCTGGGGATCTGAGGATGAGTTTGCAGATATAGCGGGTCTTAAGGCTTATTCTCATGTCCTTCGCTGTCTTTAAAATGTGCGATGGACTTAAATAAAATCACTAGATTGAGTATTACTCTACCAGAATTATCTCGCTGGGTGTGGAGAGTCCTTTTCAACTGAATGTAGGCTGTCATATTGAGATATATATAACACTAACAGAGAATATAAATGAACAGTGAAATGAAATTGAGGGCGCAGACTTGCAATAAACAGTAATTTTCAATATTGAAACATCTCAGTTTCTGGATCTACTAAATTCATAATTTCTCATAAAATAGCTAAGTGTGTTAGGTCTAACTCTTACGCAGCGTCCACACGGTGGCGTGTGTTGAAGCTTGCCGGTGGGCGTGTCTGGCTCGCGACCAACAACCAATCACATGAATCTCCCAACCCGGACACACAAGCACGCGGTTTGATTGGCTAGAGCTTGTACTGGCATATGATTTGATTGGCTGCCGCTTCCATCGAAGCTTCAAAAGTAGAAAATTGCTCTACTTTTGAAGCGAGGGAACCACAATGCAGTTTGGGAAAGCGTGACGTCACCCCATTCAAAGTGAATGGGCAGAAGCGTTGAAGCTTCAAACGCACGCCGCCCTGTGGACGGGCCGTTAGTGTGTGTTTTGCTCCGCTCACCGGTCCGTCACAGCGGGCGGAGCTGCAGGATTTCTGCTTCACACACGTTGCATACCGCTATTTTATTGTCATTTTCGGACACCTTAAAATACTGCCAGACTGGTGAAGCCATTTTGGCGAGCTTGTTTTGCTGCGCACAGAGAAAAGTCTCACGTACACTGAACAAAAATATAAATGCAACACTTTTGATTTTGCTCCCATTTTTCAGGAGATGAACTCAAAGATCTAAAACATTTTCTATATACACAAAATAACCATTTCTCTCAAATATTGTTCACAAATCTGAAAGAATCTGTGATAGTGAGCACTTCTCCTTTGCCGAGATAATCCATCCCACCTCACAGGTGTGGCATATCAAGATGCTGATTAGACAGCATGATTATTGCATAGGTGTGCCTTAGGCTGGCCACAATAAAAGGCCACTCTGAAACATGCATTTTTGCTTTATTGGGGGGGGTCTGAAAACCAGTAAGTATCTGGTGTGAGGGTTAGGGTTAGGGTTAGGGTAATGTTGTGTGTCATTTATATTTTTGTTCAGTGTATTTTACGCCATAATTTTACGTCATGCGATTTGCTCTCGCGATCGGCATTCAGTGTCTTCCCACAGAATTTGATTCTATTTGCAAGAAAAGCCAAAGGCCCCTTAACCTATTCGGGTGGCCCACGCATCCACCCCCCCTCAAATAAGAAAATACATGCGAGTTCATGGCTACTGTAGGCAACGTTCTTGTTGCTCTGTGTTGCGTTGTTAATGCGTGAGACACACCGGAGTTGAGGATCTGTGGGGTTTATTCTCCCAAAAATATCATTTACAATTTAGGGATTTAGCAGACGCCTTATTCCAAAGCGAATTACAATGACAGGAACATTCTCCCTGGAGTAACTGAGGGCTAACTGCCTTAAAAAAAAAAAACTGGCATGTTTAGAGAGCACCGATCGATCAGCAGAGAGTGAGTATCGGCCGATATCGATCAGTGGCCGATCGATCGGAGCATCCCTAATATTTAATACCTCACACGGATACCTTCATATTCATTATTTTGTCTAACCATTGGTTCAAAACCCAAAGAGCAACATCTAGGGCATTTTTCCTTTAAAAATGATCATTATAAGATGATTAAAATAGTTGCAAATACATTTTTCTGTTGATTGACTAATCATTTTACATCTAATATGAATAAAAAAGGATATATTGGTGTCAAGGCCCACTTTCTTTGGGCTATACTGATTTAATGTTGACATCAATGCGCCATTGAGTGAAATTATAACCCAGACATTCGAGTACAAAACATTTTCTGACTATTTTTATTTCAATAATTGACTGTTTCATTGTCAAATGTGAAAATGGTGACATGGAACACATCCATCTGCTGAAATACTTATTTAGTATCTTCTTTATTGAATCTTTTACCGACAATCAGCATTTCATTTTTTACAACTGTACAGTATACAAACCCTGCAGCAGAAATCACAAGAGACTTTCCCAGGACAAGATCAAACTGTTTTCCAGACAGAGATTGTTTTCTGAAAAGAACCATCCGGCCCAAATACGTCAGGAGGGGTTAAAAGCACTAAGCGTGTTGGCAAAAAAAACAATACCACATTCATCAAGTTCAATCACAGAGGGAGACATCAAACTTACAAAAATAGACTAGCGATAGTTATAGCTATAGTTTAAAGCAGTGATTCTCAAATGGGGGTACGCGGACCCCTAGGGGTACGTTGGGCTACTGCAGGGGGTACGTGAGATAAAGAATTAAAAAAAGGTTTATTAAAAAAATACCATGCATGATTACAAAAATAATCTTATTACAATAAGTTAAATAGAAAACACAATTTCATATAAAATATTCCTAGAACCACTAAGGCGGTCCTCATATAAACATGTCAAATTTGTGTATTGTATTTTATAGTTTTTCATAATATATCATTTTGTTCATTTGTTTGTTGAACATATTACTTCAATTGAAAAACTCCTTGGAAAAATCAGTTTGAATTTGTTTTCGTTATATTCTTTTTTTTCATGCATAAAGATGAAAATATCCTTAGTTTGTTGTAATTCATGCATGAAGGAGTTAATACATCAAACACTGATGGAACATCACTATATGGTAATTATTTATATAGGCTTTTTCTATCAAAAATGTCTGGGGTCGGTCAGGGGTTACTTGGCTGAGAAACGTTTGCACTGGTTTAAAGGGTTTAGGAATAGGTTTTTTTATCAAAAGTTTATTTCAGTCTCTAGAAAAGTCGACCTGTTGCCAGTAACAACAATTTAGATGAAGACATGAGGAAGATTAAAAACATCAAAAGAAATAATGAGCTCTAACTATTCCTCTTTGTTTCAGCTTTGCTCCAGACTTCCATCAGGTTCCGTGTCTCTGGTTCTTTCTGTGATGGAGTGGCATGCTGCTGCCATCTAAAGGTGTAAAACGACTTGTTCCATGTTGTGTGTGAGACTATCAAACACTTCATTACAGGTTTATCAGACACATTTCTCCTCAGTACTAGCTAAATGCTTAACCTGTGCAATATATGAAACGACCTTCTAATGGCTTCAGAGTGCCTCCTATCACTGAGCGGTAATGCTGATTGGCTGTGGGAGGGTGAAAGGTCGAGAAGGACAAATGTGAGGGATTTAATGAGACAAATATTGCTGCTGTGTCCAACGTACAGGCATACACATAACACAAAGTCATATCGCTGTAATCCCTTGTAAGCTCTGGCCCGTAGAACTGCTGGACAGTCACACGTTTGGTAATGTAATTATACCGAGCTCATGCCTTCTATATAACCTATTAACGTTAAGAAAAACGATGTTACATGAACACAACATGAACGCAGCTGCCTCTGAGATGGTTGGAAGTGCAAAAATCTCCTCTGATAATCCCCATTATCAAACAGTGTAATTCAGTTTCGTACTAACATTAATGATGCGCCATCTACACATATTCAAAAATAAAATGTACAGTGTATTATACCATAGCAACAATTCTTTCTTTTTTCTTTGTTTCCACATCACGTGTCCTAAGATTTGTCTTTGTTGAAGAAAATTCATCTGTTACTAAGAAACAACTCTTCCCACATGTTGAAGTAAGGTTTGTATAAAGTTAACAATGAAAGTAAAACCTAGGCTTAAATCCAAGAAGTTAAATGTCTGTCAATGCTAACGTTGGAATTGCTGTCAGATGGAATGGAGTAAATGGGGACAGAAAATAATGATCAGACGATATTAAATCAGAAGATAAATATAGCCAAAACAACTGCAATCAAACGATAACATTTCCTTCGACAAGGTTGTCAATTAACAACACAATTCAATTTGGTTTTAGCATGGTTGTTTAAAAAGTGTTCTACATGTACTGTTCAACTCTTTAGATAAATAGTGATCAGCATGGCATGAACAGTATAATACATTCTGACCTGGGAAGTTATCCAGAATAATAATCATTCCATTATTTTTCTTATATTCGAACACCTAATCACTTGCAAACAAAAGACAGCCAACTTCCTCACTGCTAATTAAAAGTAGTCAAGCTATACAATACATTTCAGAGAACATCCGTGCACAAACACACACACACTCACACACACACATCATGGTTTAATCAGTGTGGATGTACTGTGGAGGCCTTTCCCCCTCCGGTGCCAGGCACCATTGTGGAGATCACTGCACTGGCATATTGATGTCAAGTCTTTATTGTGTAGGTTTACGGTGGAGAGGGAGTGTTGATTATCTTGTAACCTCTCCACCCCTCTCTCCACACCTCGCTACCTCTTAGCTAACAACGTCAATGTGCGTGTGTGTATGTGTGTGTGCATGTTTGTGGGTTTTCTCTAATGAAAGCTACAGCCTCTGTTCGCCAAAGACTAAATCAGACACTCTCACGGCTGTGTCTATGTGCTGGTTCCCTCTTATCCTCGCTTTTAGAAAAACAAGAGCTTTGAAGGGTGTTTGTGTTGCTCCCCCATGTCTGACTGTCACGGAGCTGCTGCCTCTGTCCTTGTTCTAAACCCAGATATTAAAAGTTACACAGCGGCGAAGACGCAGCGAGAGAAAAGAGGAGAGATGATAGAAGATCTATGCACAAAAGAAGAAAACAAAGCAGGGTGTGGGAGAGTGAAAAAGGAGTTGTTTCTGAACGTCAGACATTCAAACAGCAGACAAGATCACAAACTCTCAGTTGTGGTTAGATCTGCTGACAGCTTCCACGACCAGGCAATGATGCTAACCTAAAATTTGATTTTCTATAATGCTGCTACATCCCCATCATTTAATGTAATGTGTATGTGCAAGGGGCAAACAAATAATAACACCCTACAATGCTATGCTAATTTGCAAAGCTTGTCATATTATTTTTTGTTGACTAGTTGTTGTGTTTAACTGGACTTTTGACTCCTGACCCTTTCTATAATCTTATAAACAGAATGGATGAAGCTGTCAATAAATGCTATGTAGTCTGATCCAACATGACAGGGCTCGACATTAAGGACTGCCCGATGGCCCGGGGCAATCTAGTATTTAGCTCGGGCCATGAAGCCTCACCTGCTGGTTGCCCGATCGGGCAATCTATTATACCAGTATCATGCAGCTCGCGGATCCATTAATGAGTGACCCGACAGCAAAACTAAACATATCTATAACTAGTTCAGGTAGTTTGAGAGGTAATTAAAATAGCTACGTGTGATATTCTAACCTGAGGTGTGTGTTTTGTTCCGCTCACCGCTGCATGTGATCATGCAGAGCTGCGTGTCGACTCGTCAGCAGCAGCTGATCTCTCTCTCCCGTCAGATTAGACTTCACTCGCGTTTATGTCCATGTCGATCAGATCCAGCTAGTTGTAGCTAATGATATGACTACCTGCTTATTAAAAGACACCGTGACCTAAACAATAAGTGTCGCTATGCAACTGGGTGATGCCACAAAGTATAGCGCAGCATTATGCATTTGTTTACATGCCCACCGGAACCCCGAGGCATTAGCAACAGATCAACGCACAATCAACCCATACAGCACATCTCTTTCTCCACATTAAGTGTTACACATTAGAATTGACTACTCTTGTCTGTCACATACTCTTCTTGTCTGTCACATAAGTGGCGCAACTGACGCGGTATTGCGCTAAAGGGAAATTATTTTTGACCGGACATTTTGACCACAGAGATTTAGATTTGCTTGCTAACGGGAACTCTGACGTCGCCATTGTGTGTGCTTCGCGGATGCACTCGGCTGCTCGGGTCTGCTCGGTCAGCTTCTGGATGAGGAGGCATTCCTTCGACCAACTTACAGTAGATAACATTACAAACATTTTTAACAGGGGCCATAATAGCGTAAATAATGTTTATTTTGGCAGTTATAACTGCATGTAATGTGTTCTACTTTTTGAGATCTGGGAAGGCATTTGCCTTCAATAGATGGAAAGTGTCTTGACCAACAACTTAAGTATTTATTATAGCTATGCAGGGCATGCAAGCGAGCAAACACAAACAAGTGACATTAAGAATACAATTGAAATTGTAATATTGTGGTGGTTCATCTTATAATTCAGTCTATAGAATGCACCAGACAGCATCTAACACCTGCAAAAATCTAAATGTTCTAGGGGGAGGCCCCCCAAACCCTTCGTGCGTCATTTCTTCCGCGCGCATTTTTCAGGGCAATCTCTATTGGGCTCAGGGCCATCTGTAAATTAGCTTAGATGGCCCACTATATTAAATCCTTAATGTCATGCACTGTAACATGAGGTGATATTTTACCTCAGATTTTCAAAGCTTTAGGTGTTTGATTGGCCAGTAATATAGCAGTCTGTCAGACCTTAGCATTTGCCACTATCTAGGAATTGATTTGTAAAAAGCTCCCAACAAGCCAATGTCCGCCTAACAACCACAGATGTGTGCATTTTTTCAATCTTTAATGATTGAGTCTCTTTCACCTTGAACAAATACTTATCATTTGTTGGACCTTAAAAAGGGCTCATGTTATGGCTATTTCTACTGATAATAATTTCATTGTTGAGGTCTACTAAAATAGATTTATACTGTGCAATTTTCCAAACTCACATTGGTTTCTCATACAGCATCTCTGTAAAGTATGTGTATTCACTCTCTGTCCTAAACGGCTTGTTGGAGCTCCCGCCCTCCCCCCTCCCCTCCCTGTGAGCCCAGTGTGCTCCGATTGGTCAGCTCGGCCACTCTGTTCTGATTAGTCAACCACCAGAGAGGCTCCGCCCATGTTTAACACAGTGCTTTTTTCGGCTCCGAGCGGAACATCAACAATGATATGTTATAGGAGCAAATAATTCAGGGAAGAAAGGCTACTAAGTATTTCCATCCAACTTTATTTTTAGAAATGTACAAAATGAACATGTGTAGATATACATACTGTATATCACCAATTCCTCCCCTTATAGGCGTTTTCGGCATCTTGCCTATCGCAGCTTTGTAAGCTGGTGCTGGGGCTTTTTGGGTGGTCAGAGTGGTCATCCCGTCATGTGTTGTCCGCCGGATACGCCAGGAGTTCCCTGATCTGGCTGGACGAAATCAAATGCAATTAACAAAATATTACAGAAACTTAGTTGTTTTAGGTTTGTTAGCTTGCCAGCTAGATTAATATGCAAACGGAGGTTAGCTGTTAGTTGTTCAGTGTAATATGCCAACCTACTATGAACAACAGCTAGTGGTTCATATTAGGCTAGCAAGAACATGTTTACAATTGCAATCTTATACGGGTAGTCTGCTACATTTTGGTCTTTCATTGTAGCATAAAAACAATGTTTTCCCTAGCAAACTCATGTCTAGCTCTTGGTAGCCTTCTGTTTTAGCTCGGTAGCATACACGCTAGGAACGCCAACTATAATGTAATTAAGTTTCGCGACTGCCCGTACGGTAAATCAGCCGGAGTATATATGTCTATGAGTATTTTGTGTGTGAATGCAGACATTCTCCTGCTATGAGATACATGTAAGGAAATCTGCTGACATTGGAGTTGATATATGGAAACGCTAGCAACTTAGTTAGCACTGTGTCAATGGCTTAGCAGCCCAAAAAACGTTTATCCATTTAAACAGTCGTGGTAGATACCTTGTTTGTTTTAAACATCATAAATACACAAACAACAATGAATACTTACGGGTTGTGTACCCGAATCTCCCGCTGGTCCAAACAAAGTAGGAACAGCATCCTTCTTCAGTGCCCTATGCTGTACATATCCGGCATGAATCGCTGAAAGGTTTGGGAGGCTTTGTTTCGTGAAATGCTGCTAGAGGGTGTGGCCTCTGGGTATTCACAAGTCACAGCTGTGGAGAATGAAGACAGCTGGACGTGTCCTTGAGCGGCGGCTAAAGGCCTCAGGACTCACTGTTCACCGGTTAGCCTACCGTGAACACTAGAAGGCCTACGCACAGTCCCTCAGAGATGCACGGTCCCAGTACTACTCCTCCATCATCAACAACAGTACTGGAAACTCCAAGCAACTCTTCTCCACCATAAACCACCTCCTCAAACCCCAAAGTCAACTACACTCCGACTCCACTGAGAATAAGTGTAGCAACTTCGCTGCCTTCTTCAAAAACAAAGTTGACACCATCCGCTCCATCCCCTCTGCACCTCCAGTTCCAACTGCTGACCAACAGCCTGGGACAACCCAGTCTCTTCGCTGTTTCACAGACATCTCTCAGCGAGAGGTAGAGGGCATCGTTAGGAGGATGAAGCCCTCCACCTGTGTCCTGGACCCCCTTCCGTCAGCTCTGGTGAAATTGTACATCTGTAGCCCCATGATCACCAAGATCGTTTAACTTCTCTCTCCAGGCTGGCCATGTCCCCTCTGTCCTAAAACCTGCTGTCATCAAACCTTGTCTCAAAAAACCCTCCCTTTGACCCGGGAGTCCTGGCCAACTACAGACCCATTTCCAACCTTCCTTTTCTATCAAAGGTGCTGGAAAAACTAGTTGCTGCTCAGCTCCAGGACCACCTAAACTCCAATAAACCTATTGAAGAAGTTCCAGTCTGGTTTCCGCTCAGGCTACAGCACAGAAACTGCCCTGGTCAGGGTCACCAACGACCTGCTGATGACGGCTGACGCTGGCTCTCCCTCTCTCCTCATCCTCCTCCTCGATCTCACTGCAGCTTTCGACACCGTCAATCACGGCCTCCTCCTCCACCGTCTCCACTCCACTATTGGACTCTCTGACTCTCCCCTTGACTGGTTCAGATCATACCTCACCGGGAGAACAGAGTACGTCGCCTTGGACCAGCGCCATGTAGATAGAAGAGTTACGACAGCGGAAGTCCAAAAACGGTTATCGTCACGTGGTTCATGTAGACGAGGATCGTTCCCCGGAAGTTCATGGCGGCCAATGTGAATGCATTGATAACAGGAGATAGAACTAGGATTTTTGGTAATTATTAGTGAATAAAGGTTTTGATTTGCAATATTTATACAACAAATCGATACGTGTATGTATTTACATCAATATGTTTTAAAAAATAAAATAGAATTTGCTAATTTAATATTTAATTAATTAATTAATATTTTATTTAATATTTGCTAATATTAAGTGATAATATGAGGAAAATTGTGTGAACAACTAGTTTACATGTTAGGCTAACAGTGCCTTGGTTAAAGAGCCTGTTACTGTTTATTTATAGCTTTGAATTCTTTCAAACCAATATTATCTTCTTAAACTTGTATGGTAGTCAGGAGCATCACTTTCTAATGTTTATTGATATATTTAGAAGGAGGGGATCTAAAGAAATGCTTCAAAATTCAGATAAGATTAATTTCTACCATTTTCTTAAATTCATGGTAGTTTCAGTAATCCCATGGTAATTGAGGACACAAGTTATCTAAATGACTAAATTCATCTTTATGGCTTTCAGAAAGGACAGGAGACCGACAGGTGACTATCAAAGGACTAGCAGCAGCAGCAGCAGCAGCAGCAGCATGATGATGATGTTAAATGTGTTGTTTTAGGAACATCCATTGCAAATACATGGAATTCAATAAACATTGAATAGCATATCATGCAGTTTGTCTGTGCCTTTTCCTCCGTGTCGTCCTGGTTTGCTGTGCTGCCTCCTAGTCTCCACCATGGTTTGCTGTGCTGCCTGGGGATGCTCAAATCGCTCAGAGAAAGGAGTACGAATGTACGGCTTCCCCACTGACACAGAGCGGAGGAAAAAATGGCTGGCTCAAGTCAGCAAGAGCAATTTCACGACCAACAGCAAAAATATGTGTGAGGTAATTATATACAAACACTGCATTTGCACTTTTTCTCAAAACGAAAACCACACCATTGGGAAAGCTTAATGTTTTTGTTTAATACAAAAAAACAGGGAAAGGCTTGAAAAACACAGAGTTGAGACTCAGGGTGCAGGGTGAGGGTCTCAGTGCAGGTATTCAGGCTCCATTGAATCCCCCTCTGGTTCTTGTGCTGAAAGAGGGAGTAACAGACAGGAGAAAGGGTTATACAAACCTATATAGCACACCTATTGGATGGGAAATTGCCTTGGGGAGATAAGGTGTGGTCTTTGTTCCCAACTGAAGTTATGGAACTTTATTATTTGTGAGTTTAACAAAGTATGACAAATGGCATCAGTAACAGATGTGATATGAATTTCTATAAAGTTGTCTCACATTCTTGGTCATATTTTATATACAGTATGTAATGAGTATAACATGTCCAGTAAGTATAAAGTGTTTCCTAATACTGTGTATTCAACCACTATGGAATATATATGTTGGCAGACAAAACTGAGTTGTTCTGTGTGTGAAGTAACCTCAAGTCACTCCGCAGGCACATTTTGTTGCAGACCAGTTTGTCAAGACAAAAAAGGGCAAGACTAGGCTGAGAGCAGAGGCAATACCCACCATCTTCGTGCATCGCCCTGTGGTCAAAAAGAGAAGTGCCCCTGCACCACGATTCACCCCGGGACCTGTATCTACAAAGCCCATAGCTCATGATCACAGCTATAGTGTGAAAGGTGACACAGGTATAATAAGTATGAACTCTCAGTAACAAAAGTAATATTTCTTATTTTTAAGTGGTATAATATTTTAAATGTTCGAAAATTTACAGTGCCATGTCTTCTACTTACATTAGTCTCAAAGATTGAGGGAAGAAGGGATGAGGAGACTGAGAGAAAGGAAAGTGAGGGTGAAGAAAGAGAGGACATGGCTAGTGAGGAGAGACAGGGAGGGCGGACACCACCCACTCAGCCAGCAGCCAGTCAGCATACGAGGGAACCAGCAGCCAGTCAGCATACGAGGGAACCAGCAGCCAGTCAGCATACGAGGGAACCAGCAGCCAGTCAAACAGATCTATTAAAAAAACTAAAGAGAAAATCAAAGAGCCAAGAAGGAATCACCAAAAAAGCAAAGGCTGCACTAAGAAAAATCAGGAAGGAAAATGCAACTCTCAAGAAAACAATGAAAATTAGGGACAAGAAATATAAGAAAACGTTTTCAAAAAGACCAACTTAAGGCATTAGGCAGACTCACCACAAAGGGGATGAAATGGAGCAATGAGACAATTAAGAAGGCTTTAAAAAAAATGTGCTTTGCGTGTGGACCAACGGGTTACAAAACTCTGCAGGAATTGCAGATTCCCCTTCCAGGAATAAGGACACTGCAAAGAAGGATGCAATGTGTTAAGTTTGAGCCTGGTGTGTAACAGCTAACATCACTGCCCCTCCACCCGTAACATCACTGCCCCTCCACCTGCCAACATCACTGCCCTCCACCTGCCAGCACCCAGCCAGAGGAGCGCAAACACCAAAAACAAGCAAGGTGTCCCGTCATGTACCTGGAAGTTTGGGTTGGCAAGAGTAAGAGAGGGACTTGAAAAACCTTGGTGGCTATCTACTCATGTTGTTACAGTTGTCTTGGTTACACCTCTCAAGTTTATTTTTGTTGCCATTTCCACATCTTTAGAAAATATGAAATAAAAAATTGAAGTGAAATCAACCTCTTCTCTGGAGAACAAACTTTGATTTCTCTGTCTTGTGAGTTGCAGTCTTGCAGTTTTGCTCCTCCACCTGTAACATCACTGCCCTTCCACCTGCCATACAATAGGTTACTAACAAGATTACTTGTATAATACAGTGATAGAATACATGTTTAGTATGCTTACTTATATAAAACAGTAGTATTAAACTTACCTTGTGTTTTCACTCTCACTTAAGTCCCTCTCCCTTTGCCATCAATCGAAAAATCAGCTGAGCTGCAACATTATACAGACAGGTAATAATCAACATAATCACAAGGACACAATATGGCTCTGCTAAAAACACTCACTCTTACGCGCACCAAAGTTATATTTATCTAATATTTAACTCCCTCCACCCCCGCATAAAATCCCGTTTAGAAGCCCCTCTTCTCTAATTCAACAACGTTGGACGAAATGACATTAAGAGAACGGAATTTACAATTAAAAGGCTGTTCAACGTGTGTTGCTAACTTGATCCGGTATCCTAGCTTTATCTGTTATCTGTAAACGTTCCCTAAATCTACTAATTTAGGGATAATCCACTGACATCCTTTAATACACATGTTAATTTGAATCAGATGTACTGATAATATCCGCAATATAAATCTTTAAACTTCTTCTTACCTTTAAAAGTCCGTCACGAACGGTCTATTATGCTGCAACTCTACAGCTCTGCTAGCCTTGGCGCTAACTTCCGGGGAACGATTGAGAGGCTCCACGATCCGTCATTGCTGTAAAATGTGGTCCATTGGAGTGAACGGAGATGACGCAACTCTCAGTCTATACGGCGCTGCCTTGGACGAGGCAGAGTCGGGTACCCACGACATCACCTGTGGCGTCAAGGATCAGTTCTCGGCCCCACCTTTTTCACACTCTACATGCTCCCCATTGGCTCTATCATCAGCCGACATGGAGTATCGTTCCATTGTTACGCTGATGACACCCAACTGTACCTCAGGATCAACCCTACCTCCTTTGCAGCCCTGCCTTCACCCACACTCACTGCCTGCCTGGAGGAGATACAGGCGTGGATGAAGCAAAACTTCCTGAAACTCAACAGCTCCAAGACCGAAGCCATTATAGTTGGCACCCCACACCAGGTTTGGTCATCCACCAACACCACCATCACCCTCTCCGGCCAGGACATTACCCTCTCCTCAACAGTCACCAACCTGGGTGTGAAACCTTTGAGGCTCACATTAAACAGCTGTGCAAGAACTCCTTTTATCACGTCAGGAACATCGCCAAACTCCGCCCCACACTCACTCTGTCTGACGCTGAAAAGCTAGTCCACGCCTTTGTCTCCTCCAGGCTGGACTACTGCAATGCATTCCTCATCGGGATCCCGAACAAAAGCATCCAGAGGCTCCAATATATTCAGAACAGCGCTGCTAGGATCCTGATGAGGGTGCGCAAATACGATCACATTCGATCACGATCGAATTCAAATGTCTCCGTCCTCACCCACCAGTGTATCCATGGAACTTACCCCCCTTTTATTTTATTTGTATTGTTTGTTTTTATTGCTTTTTATTAGGGGTGCACCGAATGGGAAATTCTTGGCCGAAACCGATACCGAAAATAGGAAACAGTTGGCCGGAAACCGAATGGCCGAAAATGATTAATAGAAATATATATATATATAATGTATACATTTTTTACCAATGTTGTTCAGCTACCTGATTATGGAAAAAGACATGATTATGGCAAAACTTAACTTAAACTTAAATAATAATCACTATTATGGTTCCATAAAACATTTATTCAGCACTTTTGAATGCATACAGTACATTAATTCCAAGTCAAGTGCATTTTCTTTTCTCTGTAGGATAACTACAACAAAGTGCATTCAGAACAAAGCCAAGGTGCTTTAAACCTGCATAAACCTCTAGGCCAGTAAGCCTACAACAAAATAGTGTAAATAAAGGCTGTAACAGCCAGGCCTTCAACAACAACAAATGCACCTATAAGTTTGGTAACCTAACGTGTTGTTGTGATGACGTAATCAAAACGCAACAAGCACGGCGCGCGACCATGCTCGCGGCTGGCTCACAGCCAACATGTCTGCCGCTTGGAGATATTTCAAAATATCAGAGAGAGAGGCGCGGATTGCGATTTGTAAAACGTGTTCAGCTGACATTTCTCGAGGGGGTGTAACTGCAAAGACTTTCACCACTTCGGGATTACTCCACCACTTGAAATCAAAACACCCGGACAAATATGCGGAGTATGATCAACGTAATCCTGTTCTCTGACATTTTTCGGTGCGGCCGAAAGGGCCTTTTTAACCATTTTCGGCCGATAATTTTCGGTGGCCAAATATTCGGCGCATCCCTACTTTTTATTAATTTGACCGTATTGTGTAATTTTTTTATACTGCTCACTGCTTGTAGCACTTCGGGATTTGAAGTCAAATATGAAGTGCTTTATAAATGAAACCCATTACAGTACCCAGGAAGTAAACAATGGAAAATTAGAAATCTCCAAAGAGGCGTTTTTGAGCAGCATAGACTGTGTTAGAGTTTTACTCGCTACAGGGTGTACTTTGAGGGTCTTTGACTCTGCAGACCGTTTACATGCATACAAACCTTCATAACACACAAGGGGACAGGTAATAACCGGAAAAGCATGACATGGGCCCTTCAACAGCAAACACTGCCCTTTAAAAAGTGCTATACCAACACATGAGATTGACATAAAGGAGAAGAAAGCATGAGAAAAAGGCTTAACTTATCCATTTAGTCCATTATCTCACATGTTGTACATTTATTTATGTTACTATAGTTTAAGCATAGGCCCCTCCAGTTCATCGAACCCAACACAGCAGAAATTGAGCAGTGACATTAATAATAAAACAACCCTAAAGCACAAAGCTATACCTAAATGGGGAATATAGTACCAGCAAAAGCAATTCCACACATGTTATCTATTCAGCAGATCATTATTTACATATTAATTTCAAAAACACTCATGGCTGCACAAGCTTGAAACAAGGAGCTTAGTAGCCAAATGGATTCATGGCATGAATAAGTGTTGCTGTATAAGACCCTCTAGCCTAGGTCTCTTGTGTGACTAAAACAATGTTAAGTTTTCGAATGAAGAAAGGAATAAAGCTACGTGAAAGGTCTGTGTGCAAAACATGGACAATATTTGCATCCATAAAGCAAACACAATATTAGCATATTCTACAGTAGAAGCGTTTGCATTGAACAAAACAAGAGGAAACCACTAACAACAAGCAGGAAAACCGACACACACAAAACACCCAACTCTGGGTATTTATATCTCAACACTGTCAGATAAAAGGCATTCTTATAAACGTGCTAAACAGCAACAAAGGAGAAGACCAGACAAATGATGCTACATCACATAGCAAGTTGAACATGTCATTAGCATAAACAGCACAGCAAATGTGGACAAACATGCTAGAAAAAACAGCTCTTACTTTTTTTGAAGTGAGTCCATGGTGTTAATCCTTTGGGAAGTTGTTGGAGTTGGTCGAAGGGAATGTGAGCCGACAGCAGTCAGGAAAACTCCAGCGCGTGCTTCTGACGTTAATACGTGAATAAAGTCAGTGAGGCGGGTGCAAAGATGGCTAATTGTACTACCTTGAAATATGTTCGGCTAATGTAGAGCTAGCTACAAAAGTTAAATGACTGTCAACACAGTACACTACATAAAAAGTATGCTAAACTAATGCACGGCATTTTCGGTAGGGTTAGCCAAAACTAAAATAGCACCACATGGTGAACACTGAGGTAAAAAAAAAAAAAAAGAGTAATTGAATAGCTGGCCTTGTTCAAAAGGTAAGTTTCTATTCGTTGCAGGGAGTAGGCCTGCTGTCTGTCATGTGACTGAAGCACCACACTGATGTTCCCTGTCTTAACTGAATCCTTGTTTGTTTGTTTTTAGGTTTTTCTATGCCACTCAATTGAGTTTTTCAACATATAACAATATTTACAGTAGGACATAATGGCATGGCTGGTCCAAGAGGGTTCAAATAAAGAAGATAAGCATTATAATAATGTTCTTGGTTGTTAAAACTGTGAGAAATGTACACTACAGTTATTTTCAGAGTATCAGTTATTTTAAATGTCTTGTTTTGTTATTCTGAGTAGACTTCCCTTACTCACCTATGAATATAATTTGAATGTAAAAAACAACATGCTATTTTCCACTGTAAATACAAAATGATGAAATATAATTTTAAAAAAACAATTCAAACCATCTTAACTTTTGGATGAGGACATTTACCATAGATAAAAAATACCTTAAATAAGAACAGATCTAACTTCGATGAAATACTTCAGTATCAAGAATTTTCAAAATACCAAGTTCAAAGTTCACCTTTAAGAGACTTTTTTTTTTACTTGCCCACATACAACTCTGGAAAATGTTTGTAAGTAATACAAAAAAGGAAATCACATCATTTACAATGTATTAATTCAATCATCCAGGGGTCAATTTTCCTGAAGATTGTTCAGACTTATGGTGTTGCTTAATGCCCTGTCCAATTTAAATTGATTATGTGAAAAATATGTCATGATTATCGTACATATTTGTTTTAAATATTTGTGACATTCAAAACCTTTATTTATCCAGGTGAAATCCCATTGAGATCATTGATCTCTTTTTCAAGGGAGACCTGCATTGAAGTTAATACTACCTCTCACGTTACACCCCTGAATCTTTAGAACTATATGCTTGGTATCCCTCATTGTTAGTTAGCTATGCTCATAGAGAGCCTACAGCATCTGTAAACTATCATAGAGGCAATTCAATTGGATCTCATACACTGAAATATGAGTCTCAACTTAGAATTCTCCAAAGTAACTCATATGGGGCCTCAATCCCCTGACCTAAAATATTTAGAATGAGATTTGTTTTAATAGTTTGCTTTAATTCTACTTTTGACTCCCCTCCTTGTGTTTGATATATGTGTGCAGGAGTAATAGGCGCTCTTTATTTGTCTCACTTGCACTTCTCTGTGTTTGCCGCTCTCCATCTCAGTTCTGGGGCGATGTACAGCTCCAGTAATTGCCACCGGAGCGATTTCTCCTCATTAGTTTCTATGGACGGTGTAATTGGCCATCCCAGGCACAGAGATCAATGCGACCGTTATAACCGGGATTTCAGGCACCTAGGCCCCAGACAGCAGGCCCAGCCGGGGGCCAAAGGGGAAGTGAGAAGGGGTGGGGGTGGAGGCTCCACTGCTTGTTATAGCTGCTCGGAGACAAGACAACTGATGTCGGGGTGGCTATCGACAGCTCACAGTCCAACATGCATCTGCTCTTTCCATCCTGCTCATTGACACTTTCCCTTCCTTTCCCTCTCCATCCCATCTCTCACCCTGCCTCATTAATGGCCCTTCTTTTGATCCATTCCTCATGCTGCCGCACAACACCTGTCAGAGGGTCACATATGGTCCAATCTACAGGAGGAACCCTACAACTGTGGCACTTTACCATCAGCAGCCAAACCCTTTAAATGCCTGCAATTCAGTATTATTATCTTTTTAATGCTATTGTGATATACATATATAATATTATATATAATATAATATATAATTTATATTGTTGTATATGTTTGCTTTAACTTCTTATGTACTATTTCTGTGTGTACTGTATGTCCATTTAAATGTGTATTTTTTTTGGTTTGGCTTGATGATTGTTGGAATGATGAACAAAATGTGTTGCTAATGGTGATCATAATAAAGATAAGGATGTTGATATAAATATATGTTATTCTATTTTATTTTGTCTTTTACAAGACATTTGACTTTACCTCCCTAATTTCATTCAAATCTTTTTTCTTTTGTTTTTCTTTCATTTTTTTGTTACACTTTATCTTATATTGTTTATAAAAAAGATTCCCTTTTTAAAATTGATTTTATTTATTATATTCTAAACTCTCACAAAACACAAATCATAAATCTTGTGTTTTTTTGCACTCACTGAGACCTAACACCAGCTGATCAGCTATGATAATCTTTCCCAGAACATAGAAACCATTAGAGAAGAATCATACTTTTCTGAGAATCAAAGAGCCCACCTATCACTTGTCTAAGCCATTACGAGAAATATATAACAGCCTGAGACATTTTCCAGACAGACACATTGTTGCTGGACCTGTCACATATACCTCTCTGCTTTTGGTGGATCAGTTTATCACACCATTAGCCCAGAATAGCTACTTGCTACATAAAGGAGGCTTGGTAAACACAGAATAATGGAAAGTATACTCTTTCTCTCATGTGGAAAGAGCTTAGTCAACTTCATAGCTGTACCACATGATGGAGTTGTTGAGTCACTTTTAACTTCAACAAAGCCTTTAAAAAAACTCAACAATTTTAATGTCCCAAGCTTTTTTTGAAACTGAAAATATTGTGCTTGTGTATTAACTCCTAAGGAAAAATATCGTAATGAATGATGAGAGACATACTGACCTTTGCCATTCATTTTCATAACACACAGTAATCCCAATGAGTGGCGGTGGCCTCTGATGAAATTAAATCTCTGCAGTGTTTGCTGTAATTAATAGCATTAGTGCATGGTGGTGGGGTGGCTTATGATCAATGTCCATGCAAAGCTGTAATCACTAGCATCACTGTGAACGTCAATAGACTCCAACACAGAGAAATGACAAAAGAATCTGCTGATGCAAGATGTAGAATATCTACACAGCATTTTCACGCCTTTCCGTGTTTTAGATATGTGTGTGTGCTGTATTAAATGGGCTGTTATATATTAAAGAAAGGTTCCATCTTTTCAATCATACCGGAATAATTTCTCAAGGTAGGAACAGGCATGAATGCAAGATGGTGTATTTGTTGTGTAACACTGCCCTCTTTAGGATATACTTATGTATGACGTTAGTGATAGTCGGAAGACATGTCAAAGAGCACACAAGAGCAACATTATTCACATGTTATTTTGTTAAGAGTTTTGATCACCATTTTATTTGAACAAATACTCTATGTGGTGTTTTCTATTAAGAAAGAGACAATTATGTTTTCGTTGCAACTACATCCTGATCATTTATAATAATTGTGGTATCCAATCACAAAGTACTTTGATACATTTAAGACTGTCTATACACCTAACCTCCAGACTTTTTTTTTTTTCTGTGCTCTGTATATTGTTTATTTATATTGTATACATTTAGTTGTTATTATTAATCCTGTAAACTGCTATTTGACAGTCGAAAATAGGAAAATTGGACTACATAGTACAATGCTGCTCGTTGTATTTTAAATTGTAGACATAATATACAAAAAGAGTGTGTGAATTTATTAACATTGTCTTCACATGATAGATTGATCACAAATTGTATAATTGAATGCCATATTTTTGTCAGCTTTACTCCATGTTAGAACCAAAGATCATGCACTGAATTGTTGCTGTAGTACACATGATAATAGTATTCACACAAAATCCAGCAAATATAAATGTAATGGAAAAAGGAAAGTTTGAATAAACAGAGGCGTCTGCATATTTTTCTCATCCGTAAAAAACAATAAATGAATAACTATGGTAAATAAAATACCAATTTTGTTTTACCCTGTCTGAAAGTGCCTTTATTAGTAACTCATGTTGCCCAATCCTGCAGTGTTGCTTTAAATGTAGTTTAAGGCGTTTTTATATTCATATTGTCTCAGTTTGTAGCCGATTTTCAAGTCCCTACTTTAGAGTTTCTGTTACAACAAATTCATCTTTATGATGCACAACAACTCCTGGCTTTCAACAGCAGCTCGATCAGAACAAGCCATTAATGAATCCAGTGCAAAAAGTGCAGCACAAAGCATGTCAATCAATCAATCAATGTTTATTTATATAGCCCAATATCACAAATGTTACATTTTGTCTCAGTGGACTTCACAGTTTGTACAGAATATCAGTATGACAATACGACACCCTCTGTCCTTAGACCCTCACATCGTACAAGGAAAAACTTCCAGAGAAAACCCACAGTTTAAAGGGAAAAATGGGAGAAACCTCAGGGAGAGCAACAGAGGAGGGATCCCTCTCCCAGGACGGACAGACGCGCAATAGATGCCGTGTGTAAATTGAAAAGATAATACATTTGCAACATAGGTAGTCCAAATGTTTGGAAATGCATGTGTGTATAATAGGAAGATGAATCCATGAGTATATCCATCCAGGACTTATGATCCAGGACCACGGCCACGACTCGCGATCCAGGACTCGCGATCCATGACACAGGACCGCAGGATCATCCATGACTCCGGATCCCGGCGTATATACACACCAAAAAGAAAGAAATTTGGGGAAGCTGGGTTAATCGGAACATGAGAGTACACAGGTATAGACAGAGAGAAGGAAGAAGTAAGATGTCCCCCGACAAACTAAGCCTATATCAGCAAAACTAGGGGCTGAATCTAATCAGCCCTAACTATAAGCTTTATCAAAAAGGAAGGTCTTAAGTGCACTCTTAAAAACGGATAGGGTGTCTGCCGTCCGAACACAGCATGTCTGAGTTAAAAGAGAGAGAAACTTGATCAATTGGTTAATTCAACTCGCGAGATGAAAACGGTTTGGAGAACTGAGAGCCAAACGTCTCCATTTAGAATGCTGATGGATGTATAATTAAATGATGGAAATATTGTGTAACTTTATGCAGCCGGTGTCCTCTCATAATTAGAAAACTTATTTTAAGAAAGAGTAAAAATTAGGTTTAAATAAAGCCATTTTTAATAATGAGGTCTTTAGGCTGTAAGATTATGCAGAGCTCCGTGGAGAATACAGATACATCACTGTTATCCATCCATCTAGTGTCTAATTCTGTGCAGATAAATTCAGTCACGCAAATGTTCCAGATTCTGAAAAATATGTAAAACACATGTTTAATAAAAACAACTTGATCACTGGCTTATTTTATATCCGTATGGTGCATAAAAACTGCAAAAATAATAACTTTTTAGTGGCTTAAAGTAATCAGTCACGAGAAATGAAAAGAAAACCTACAAAGACATTTTATTGTCCATCATCATACACATTTCATTGATTAACTGTATTGTTTTTCAACAAGCAACGAGCATTTCCAAATGTAAATACCCAGTAGTGTGTTTATCTGGGTGTAGTTGCTGCACATACATTATATATTCACATATTTATCCATGGACTTTGTTGGATTATGCCCCTGAACTGTGACGAAGCCAGAGACTTTACAAAATCCTCATCAAAATACATGTATGGAGGCTGATCCTTATAATTACTGAAGAGTCGTTAACAGTGTAACATCTGCAATACTCCATTCCTCCACACGATGCCAGTGTTGCACTATGAATACTTCACTGTGTTCGCTCTGCCTCCTTTCTTCTCCTCGCCCTCCGACAAGAAACATAGGGGACTGACACAAGTGATACATGTAAATAAATAATACAAGAGACATGGATAAAAGTATTTCTGAATATGTAACATAGAGCAAAACAGAACCGTTAACCCAGCGTTTTAAAGATATTGTAAAGCCAAAGATTTCTCAAATAGAAAGTCCAGCATTGACAATAAATACAAATTACTATTCATTCCGGGGGAATTTCAGTTTTGTTCCTTTTAAGAATACAATAGAAAAAAATCAAGTAAAATCGTTTTTAAATATATAGTAGAAGAAAGAATGTGCAATAAAATATTTGTATAAAATAAAAAAATTATGATATAAAAGCTGCGGTGTATATGTCAAAAATAAAATAAAATACAATAATAACATTTATAAAAACATCAAAAGTTAAAGAAATAAACGTGCATATTGGTGTATTATTATAAATAAGACTGTAATGCTAAATTGCAAAGTGTAAAAGGCTGCTGCTGGTGGTCAATTGACGTTCTTTGCATTGAAAGGATCTGTTTCTATTTCCACCATGGTGATGTATGTGTCTGGTAACCTCTCCATCTTTAGGCCTGTCAGCCCATCTCCCCCCATTCTGATGCATTATTGGTCCACTGTTGGGCCCATGCAGGAAGCCCTGGGAGATAAGGAAGAAGGGCAGGGGGCCAGGCACTGCGATCCCTCAGATAGCACCTAATCACATTCATTACATCAATTAGGGCAGGCCGACACAACACCGGGCTGCGAGTCAGACCTCCATCTACTGCTGATCGATGCTAAACACAGAGCACATCCTCTGGGCTTCAACCACCATACTGTACGTACCCTCACCTGCAGAACTCATATACATGTACCGGGAGCTCAACAATTGTTTTGGGGAGGATTAAATCCAAATCTGTACAAGTTGGTACCAATATTTCATGGATTTCATGTCAATTGCCACTAACGAAATCTACTTCTTGTTTTTTTTGTAATGATGGAATTCAAAAAGAACAAGAGCTACCAAGGTATTTAGGTGCTGTATAACAACAAGACACCACAATTTGTGTATGTGGCGATTTCCAGGTCAAAATGTGTCCAGAGTTTTACTATTATCCACTTTCAGGTTTACTTATTTAATTGTATTAGTATTTTCTACTGGTAACTTGTGTTCACATGAATAATTTAGTACTACTTCATTTTATTTGACCTTTAATTTAACTTTATTTTATTAACAGTTGTCATGAAACGAAACACCTGAACGTTTTAAAGACATTTAGTTCATATATTACTGCTCCGAAGGCAATTCTTGGAGCAGTAAACTTAAAAAAACACAAAGAGGATGTCTTACAATCCTTAACATTTAATTGAATCGATGTACAAAGTCAAAAATGTTGATATATGTATTCATTTATGTATTAACTAATAGATTAAACTCAAATATGACTTAACAACTGACTTTCAAGTACGTTAAAAATCATCAATAAAGTAGTAATTGAAGCATACATAATATAACATTTCAAGCAGATGTATCCTAGATCTAAAATGAAAGGCCTCACGTAGACACACAAGATCAAGTTGATCAATAATACAAAAACGATGTAATGAAACAAGCCTGATCATATTCATAAATACACATTCAGAATTTAGACACAATCCCAGTATATTGGCAAACGGATATTCAACAGTCGACCTGTGGTACACTTTAAGTGGAGCGGATATTAAGTGGTTTGAAGCAGGAGTTGAATGCACATCCTCAAATCCCCTGTGTGTAACTCAATCCATATATAATGATTACTGAAGTAATATCTTTAAGAAGGCAAAATGTTCTATCATATTTTAAGTCCAAGCTGCATTTAAGCCCCGCACAATGGTTTTCAAATGATAAATAAAAAATCATAATCTGAGCCGGCTGGTCATTAGATGTAATTTCAACAGAATCCTTAGTCCAGAGCTGCTTTTTCTTTCTGCTGATAGATAACAGGAGCTTTGTGAGGCATTCACACTCAATGGTTGACATAAAGAAAAAAGGATCTGTGGACGATTTCTCCACATCTGTGAGTTTTCCTGGTTTAATAATCTCCACAATGGAATCCTCTTTCCAACCTGAAACCAAATCCTGAAAATATGTTCATCCACTTTTTGTATTGAAAACTAATGTTCCTTCTGCAGAGTCCAGGTGGAATTAAAGTAGACTCTTTTAAATAATCAAAACAACTATTAAATGCTGATAGTGATACATTTAGCTTTTTATAGTTAACAGCTGAGACCAGTTAATATGACTGAATATTAATAGAACATATTGTTATTAACACAAACACATACAGTATTGTTTTATGTCTAGTATCTGCTGTCCTTTACTTTGGCAGCAACAATGTAAACTAATTGGAGAAGATTTTATTTCACTAACTCTGATTCGCTGAGGCGCGGAAAAATTGTGTCTTATTCATTTATTGCTCCATCAAACAATCACATTTCACAACAAATCTGATTAAATGCCAAAAACAGTTTTTTGTTTAGATTTGACTGGTTTATTATAAAGGCCCTTGTGTTAGAAGGGCCACTCGGACAATTTGAATGGAAATGTAAAAAGCTACTTTATAGACATGATGTATATTAGTATAAGGTTGAATTGGTAGATTTACTAATCATTATTCACTATACAGGATACATCACTTTATATGAGATTTTACTGTTTGTTTTACTTCATTCAAATATTTTTAATACAAAATTCACAATTCAAGATTCAATAATGCTTGTTTTTCTTTCGATAACTTCTATGAAATATGACAAAACAACTCAAATGTAACAATTTAATGTGTCACTACACTGGACCCCTAAATCCCCACCTTCAACTTGGATTATATTGCTTCCTTTATTTCATATGAATACTTTTCAATAACTTCCTTGCACCCTGACACTAAAAATTTATTTTTAATTAACCATATACCATAAGAGGAAGACCTGCACAGACACACACTAGTGCAGACACCTTGTTCAGACACTGAGGATCCCACAGAGTTTAAGTTGATGACAAATACGATGTCACCTCATGAACCACATAGCTACATAGCTTGCATACTTTTCTTGTGCAGGTGTTGCGTGTGGATGAGCATCATGTGACACACTCAGGTATGGTTGTCATTGTGAAATGCTGCCTCAAAAATGTTCATCTTTTTCAAAAACTAAATGACTCGTGACCATCAGGCGCTCCGCTCAGTACTTTCGTGTGCATGTGTGTCATCGGTGACCTCCTGACTGCATTGGCTTCCTCCAGAAACCTTTTGCCTTCCTCCCCCGGCGACAGAAAACCTGGTGACACCAGGATGAGCGACAGGCGGAGAAGAGGAGAAATGGCGCCGAAAACTGGGGGGAGATAAAATGGATAGATAAGGTCAGGGCATCTGAGGAAAAAAATGGGAAAGTGGATAGATTGCGACAGAAGAGAGAGGGAGAAAGAAGAAAGGGGGTGGGGGGGAGGAAGAGTGATGCTATTGATACACTGAAGCTGCAGAAAGAGGAGAGGAAGGTGCACTCCATTTTTTCACCCTCAAAGTGCTATCGGAAGACATACATTACAATGACAGCACTGTGTCCACGCCAAGCACATAAAAATACACACAGCCTTTATTTCATCTCCCACAGATAGTTATTAATAAAAAACCAGGGCGAGCACACACGCAGAGACACAAAATAGATGAGAAAGAGCAATGGAGAGTCAAAAAGGAGAGACAAAGGAGGGAGATCATGTTGTGAGGAGGTTTGTCTGCTTGACAACGTGAAGTCGAGAGCAATGGGACTCACACCTCGATTTGTCAGTGTGATGAAATAAGCTACCGGCCACAATCCCATACTCCACACTCTCCACTGACGTGACATCTAAAGCATCTCTTTTTCCTCTCACTTCCCTCCTCTCCCCTTCCAAGTATTCATGTAGGCCCTTATTTCTCTTCTTACTTCCCTCTCTGCCTTTCTCTCTCTGAGCCTCCAGTGTTATCAGTATCTGACACACAGTGAATCAGGGAGTATCTAGCGGCCTGCTATCAGACCTCTCTTCATCTCCCACTGCCCCTCTGTGCTCAGGCCTATCAATCAGAGCCACTGCCAGGACAGATGCCACCGACACACCCACTGGCACAACTCGCAACATAGCTAACAGAAGGTATAGATTACCAAACTGTAAATTGAACAGGTATACGTTTTCCTTTGTTCCACTGTCAATCAAGCTGCTGAACAGTCAGAAACAATTGTAATTATGCTGTGTTGTTGGGAGGTGAAATGTTTACAGTGTAGTATGTGCAATCGAAAAAGGTTAAATAGGGAAAGTGTATTATGTGTAAATAGGTATGGACACAATAGGGATATGTGCAATTTGACGGACACTATGCATAGGTGCAATAGGGAAAGTGCAATTGATTTGTGTATGAATACAGTAGGGAAGGTGCAATATTTGATTTATGTATAAATACAATAGGGAAAAGTGCAATATTTGATTATGAATGCAATAGGGAAAGTGCAATATTTGATTATGTATGTGGAATAGGGATATGTGCAATAGGGAAAGTGCTGTACCTGTATGTTTCTTGTTTGTTTCTTTGCCATGCGATATGTGATCTCTGTTCTGTATCTATGACTGATTGACCTGAATGTTTTATGTGTATTATCTCGAAGCCCAAGACAAATTTATCCTAAGGGAGACAATAAAGCTCTATCTTATCTTATTGTAACACAATTAAGAGATATTTATTCAGTACAACAAAATACAGAAACAGGTGTTGGATAATATGAGGTTTAGTATAGCAAAATGTGGAAGATCATGGATCGTGCGACTGGCATTCAGAAGAGGAAGTACCCAGATCGTTTAGTTTAATAAAGGCAGCAATACTACAGTGTGAACATTTTTCAAGTTTCAAGTAAAAGCCCTGCATTCAAAATATTAGTTAAATAAAAGTAAAAAAGTATTAACATCAAAGATTCAAGTATACAATTACTCATTGTAGTCCATATCAGTATTATTCTATTGAATCAAAATGAGTGTTGCTTTCACTTTTATGTTGTAGCTGGTAAAAGTGGAGACAATTTTAATTGTACGGTTGCTACACTGGAGAAGTTTGATCTCAATGAATAGACCTTCCTGGTAAAATAAATGTCAAATAAATAAAACTACAACTTATTTTATTTTTTATTTAATGGGCATTAAGGTAAAATATGGATTCTGAATATGAGCACAGCATATTTGTGTTCAAGTGTGTGGGATCTAAATTATTATTCTTAACTGAAAAGAGAAACACCTGGATGTGTTCTGACCGGTTCTGACTCAGTCACATGACAAACTCTGGCTGGCTGCAGGAACATATCAAATGCACCCCTGATGCACAAAGGCGGGCTATTTAAACTGTCAGAAGCCCCGCCAACCCGTTTGGTCGTCTGTCATCAGAGCACACCTGCGCATAATTAATGCTAAGCTAACTAGCAGCAAAAAACGGCAATCTGTGTTATTGCCGGAAAAACGTAATGTTTCAATAGCTATAATACTTAAGCAAAGTAGGAGCTGATTTTGCTAACATGCTAACATTGCCTCTTATGTTGTTAAACATGCAAGTATTCATCAGACAGTTTAGCTAGCTGGGTGGCTAGCCAAATATCAACCAACAGTCTCTCCATGTTACTTCAAGCCATCTTGACTTAAGAGTTTCCTGATTTTTATGCTAACATTGCCTCTTATGTTGTTAAAGATGCAAGTGTTCATCAAACAGTTTAGCTAGCTGGGTGGCTAGCCAAATATCAACCAACAGTCTCTCCATGTTACTTCAAGCCATCTTGACTTAAGAGTTTCCTGTTTTTTTGGATGGCAGAGAAAACAAAAAAGTATCACATCAGCAAGGTAAGAGCTGCTGTTGCTAATATTTGCTAACCTTTATTGCTATCATTTAATGTCTCTAAAGTTGTTGTTGGTGCTTGAAATGTGTATTTTACATTTTAGCCAGCTTGCTAGCTAGCCTACAACTCACAAAAAGTCTCTCCATGGACATCTATAAGAAGACATGTGTGCGGCCTGCATCACCTCAGAGTTTGCTGTCCTGTTCAGATGCTAGAGAGCTAAACTACTACAAAGTAAGAGCTGTTTTTACTTACACTTAAATTGTGTGTTCATGTCTTGTATCTTAAGTGGCTGTTGGTGTGTTTGGCTGCTGAGGCAAATGCAAGCTTTGTTTCAGATATCTAATTGTTGTGGATATTATTGTTCTTTCTGCTTTCCTTTCCTTTTTTGCTGTGCTGTATTTGCATAACCATTAACTGCATTTCTTGTCATGAATGAGCTTTTGTATCATGTGGTTGTTATGTGAATTATGAGGCCTTCAAGTCATTGGTGTTACCCTTTGTGTCAATCACATCATTTTTGAGTTGAGTTGAATTGTTTGTGCTGCAGCTTGTTGTTGTTTTGTTGTGGAATGTTGATGCTGATTAGTAAACGTCCATGTTTTTGATGCACAATGCCAAGTTACTCAATCCTCATGTGACATTCCACATGGCTTTTGTCACACATTGTCACATTCACCTTTTTTCTGAGATGCCAGAGGAAGACTGCTTGACTTCATAATGGTAAGGAGCTTATTTATCTGATGTCTTGATAGATAGATGGATAGATAGATAGATAGGTACTTTATTGATCCCAATTTGGGAAATGTTTGCGTTGAAGCAGCATAAAAAAGACAAAGCAATGTACATAAGAGAAACTAAGACACAGAAATGAACAGTCCAATATATTTCATAAATAGAAATAAAATAGCATTAAAAAGTGAAAAGATAATTAAGAAAAAATATATATATGCTGCTTTTTATTAAAGGGATACACTTGCTGCTAATTTCTGCTTGAATGTGGTTGCTGTCGATTGTGATAATAATAGTTATGTATGGCACTTGAGGGATGTGTTTGTTGCATTACGGTTAGAGATGATCCGATCACGTCATCGGGGATCGGAGCCGATCACGTCATTTTCAAAAGATTGGAATTAGGAGAAAAAAATCGGGGATCTGGATTTAATTTTTTTTTTTTTAATTTAATTTAATGTTATAAAACAAAAATGACCATTGTTCACGTCTTAAAGTCATCCTGAGGCCTTAGTTTTGGTTTAAAATTACACAACATCATGTATGTGTTGCTTCTTTTGGGCTTGTTTTCATAGACCTGGTTGCTTATTTCTCTCAAATCTGGCAACAGAGTGGGCAGGGCGCAGTCTAATAGTAGCGGTAAGCTAACGAGAGGCTACGTTCAGCTGGTGAGTCGGGACAGAGAAAATGTCAGAAGTTTGAAAGTATTATAAAATTGAAAGCGAAGGCAGTGTAACAGCCAGATGCAATGTTTGCAAGGCGGAGGTTCCGCGTGGTGGAAAGAACAGAGCTACGTTCAACACGACCAATCTAATTTGCCACCCGAGAAACAAACACCAAGAACAACACGACGAGTACACAGCGGCCACTCAGGTAACGGCACTGAAACAACCGACACTTTCAGAGACTTTTAAAAGGAAAGAGAAACTGCCCCAGAACAGTGAAAAGGCCAAACAAATAACAGCCAAGATAGCTGAATTCATTGCGTTGGATGACCAGCCGTTATCTGTTACCTTTTTTTTCTCTTAATGCATTGCATAAAGATCGGATCGGGAAAAATCGGTATCGGCAGATTGTCAAAATCAAATGATCGGAATCGGATCGGGAGCAAAAAAAGGTGATCGGGACATCCCTAATTACGGTTGATTTACCCAGTGTTGAAATCTAAATCATCATGTTTCATGAGTGGTATGGGATGTTTGTCGCAGATTGAAGATGCCATTTTGGTTTGTTCAGCTGATATTTGTGTGCTGCCGCTGCTCTAGGCAGTTTCATTGCTGTCTCACAGATCTGCTTGTGGTTGATTTTCTTTTTTTGTTGCCCTTGATGGCTGATAACTGCCGTTGTGCTGCTGCTTATTTTATTGCATTGTGATAAAGTGTACTATCTTGTGGTGTTGTTTGCTACTTTTATTTTGGTTGTTTCATGTGAAATATGATGCTTGACTCACACAGTAGTCACTCACTGGTATATCTTATGTTTTATTGTCTGAACTGTGTTGCTGCTTGTTGTTGACTTTGCTCTGTTGGTTGCTGTTGGAGTTCCTCCCCCATCCCAGAATGCACCTGTAGGCTAAGACTCTTATTCCTGGAGGGAATATAATCATCAGTGTGGTGTGCAAAGCTTGTTGTAGTAACCAAATAACTCTTCTGTTTTGATATATCTGTTCCATGTCAGTTGACTTAAATATCTCTTTTTCTTAACTTGTAATCCCAATTATTTATAGCGTGAATAAGGGCATTGCAAATATGTAGATGGTTAGGTTGCGGTTTTCATTGTTGAGGTTTAGATCTTTGTATGTTTGGCAAAACGTTTCTTAATATATTTGGTTCTGAAATCAGTACAAGAGCCAATCATACAACTATTATTCTATCTACATTGTAATTCTACATCTAAATGTTTGTGTTCCTTTCAAACTCATATACATAAATGAATGTCGGCTATCTTAAGATATTTGGCATATAATTGCATTGACGTTTGTGTTAATTGTATTTAGCTTTATTAGGACTATATTTAACAAACACATTTCCTTCGTATATTTTTCTTCTAATTTCTCAGAAACTTTCCTGAGCCACAGCAACCTCTTAACTAAACCTCGATCAGTATATTATATCTTAAAACATCGCCTCATGGTTCGCCATGTTTCCACACTTGTACCATGATCCTGTCCAGACTCAGTACTCGATTTTCAAACTGACTAATGTTTTTTTTAAAGCATAAATCAAGCAAGCTGCAATGGTTGCATTACTGTTGGCCTTCAAAAAAGCTCATGACGGTCAGACCCTTGAACCTTGAATTAAGTAAAATCTAATACACACATGTGACGAACGAGGGATAAAAGTATGTTTGAGACTCTCATCTATTATTAAAGAAGCCACTAGATCCAGATCAAATCAGGCCTGGGACAGTAGATAGTGTTTCATGGTGGCTTTGTCTTTAAATATTCCCCTAGATTGAAAGCTTCAAAGTAAACTTCAATTACTGCAGTGATTAGATCTGGCCTGCTCCATTAGAGGACATTCTAGCTCAGGGGGGGGGACAGACAGAGAGAGAGGGCGACGACTCTCAGACCCCCAGCCAAGGAATTACTAACTATTGATCTTGCTGCCACAAGCCATCTGACAATGACATTATAGTTGTGTAGCTTCAGAAGCAGCAGTACAGTTGAGCACAGGGCTGATGTAGTCCCTGCAAAGCACTTAGACATGGGGAAGAAATCCTATTTCTTTAGGGACGGGATGGAGAGCAAAGGGTTTCTGCTGGCTGCGGGTTAAAGTTCCAATTTGATTCAGTTTTTATCATCTTGTTTTGAAATACACTGTGGGTCGGTGTAATTGTGGTTTTAAATTTTTCTTAACCATGTCTTTCCTTTTTGTCTTTAAGAAACATTGTATTAATGTTTTGGACATGTCATAAACAGATGTTTTGCAGCTAATCATGTAACATATTCTAATTTCACCATTTCCTATGGTCAGCGCTAACCAGCTGCAATAAAGGTGGATACAGTATGTGTCTTACAAAACTTGACCATTTTGGGAATTTATACATATTTCAAGACCAGAACGAACCATCCACATTTTGACTCGTTAATTGTGTCTTATTCATCTTAGACCCTCCAGAAAAACGCGATCCTGCGATCGCAGAATTTACCGCATAATCAGCAAAATTGCCGCATATTTATCAAAAGGCCGCATAATCCCCGCATTTTTCCACACAAAGTTGAGAAAAAAAAAAAGTTAACTCGTCTTGACGTGAAGTAGTGATGATGCTTACGTGACGTCATCAGCTCTCGCAGCACAGAAGGTAACTCACACGACAAACATTTCTGCTAAAGACCGGGCAAAGCAGTACCCCGATGTCTTTCACGAAAGTGGGGGGAAACTATTCTGCACCCCGTGCAACTGTGTGTTGGAGCATACGTCTTAGAGAAAATCGACGGTGACGACCCACTTTGATTCATTCAAACATTCAAAATGCTTTCTGCTGCTGCGGACAAGAAAGCCAAACAACTCACGTTCACCGAGGCATCAACCTCCAAAACCCTTTCGAGGGCTACAAGAAACGAAGTGAGTAGCCTACAAGATTGAAGCTGGTCAGATAACGAACGAGTAAATGAAAAGTGTGTGTGTGTGTGTGTGTGTGTGTGTGTGTGTGTGTGTGTGTGTGTGTGTGTGTGTGTGTGTGTGTGTGTGTGTGTGTGTGTGTGTGTGTGTGTGTGTGTGTGTGTGTGTGTGTGTGTGTGTGTGTGTGTGTGTGTGTGTGTGTGTGTGTGTGTGTGTGTGTGTGTGTGTGTGTGTGTGTGTGTGTGTGTGTGAGAAATAGCCCAATTGCTTTTACAATAATTAAACATTGAATGGGTTTAATTGAATAGGAAAGGGGTTTAACGTTAGTGGAAGGTTGTGTGTGAGAGAGAATAAATAAGACAGCCCAATATTTAAAAAAAAATCTATTTTGCGCATATTTTGCAACTTCCCGCAATTTCACCGCATAAAATCACATAAAAACCCTGCATGTTTAATGGCAAAATCAAGGATTTTTGCTCGCTTTTTCTGGAGGGTTTATTCATCTGAAAACATACTCTTATGATTTTATCTAGACCCATACATTACATTCGCCTCATTTTCACAAATCCTGCAGAAAGACCTTATGGGATTTCTGTGATATATTTTTGAAGTGAAGGATAGGTGACGTTACATTGCTTAGGTGTAAATAAATATATGTTAGTTTATGTTGGCCTATTTGATATATTTACAACCAGTCTTGTGATACTCCATTTCCAAACCATTGCATGCTGGGATAGGTTCCAGACTCTGTGGTCCTGAACAAAATAACAGCTTCAAAAAGGTATTGAATGGATAAATATGATAGATTGATATGTGGCTTGAACACGACTGTCAAACCATACAAATATAATTCTTATTTTATTTAGTTTCAGAAATTTTCTGGAGTTTGAGTCAGATTGAGCAGAAATGACATGAAAATGTACGACCTTGATAATGACGATAATGATCCTGATGGTTTTCTCCATCACAATGCCAATACTGTTAATAATGACAGTGATGAAGATGGATACGATGATGATAATGATGGTGCTCCTAGTGATGTTGCTGGCCCTGTTGATGCTGCTGATGATTGTGGAAATGAGCATGTTGATAAGGCCTGAAACATTTTCTTTGAGCATGCATGGCTCCTGATAAGAGTACTGTAAGTCTACACTGATCGGCCCACTGACCATCTTATCTTCTACATCTCTCTGTCGTAGAGGAAAGCGAAGTGGATGTCTGTTTGCAGGCTCCCCCGAAAACCATTATTACAACCTGATCAAGGCCCGGCGCACATCCATAATCATGAAACAAACATAGGAGAGTAAATTATAGAAACTTAATGAGAAAAGGATTGGATTTAAAAAGAAAAACATGGAAGAGTGAGAGGTCTTTGGGGGCAATGTGAAGAAGAACACTCGACCAAGAGAGGGGAAGATGGAGACAGAGAGGTAGAGCGGGGGAAAGAAAGAGAGAGGGGAAAGGCAGGGAGAAGATAGATCACGGTCCTGAGCGATTGTGACAAGCATAGACCCTATCAGCCGCTGTTTGTTTGCACACTCCCCTCTCTGCATTAAAGGAGCCGTCCAGGCCGCCGGCAGGCCGCGAGCGCTCCATCTCATCACCTGACACGCCAACAGATGTTATGGGCCGATAAGAGCCCTGCGGCCCCCTTCCCTTTGCATCTACGATTACCTCCGCACAAAGGAGAAAGAAGGGGGGGGAGGGGGGGAGGAATAGAGAGAGGGAAGGAGGCAGAGGAGGGGAGGAGAGGAAATCAAATACTTCATGATGACTTGGTGTAAAAAAAAAATGAATAGATGGAAGTGTGTGGAGGGGATTTGAGATTGAAAAAGGGAACGAGAGAAGGAAAGATGCTAGGGACACTCATTTGTCCTGTGTGAAGTAGTAAATGGCCTTGCCGTGCTTCCTGGCCCCATGCTGTTTGTCTCTGTCCTAATCGGCTTATTCCATAAGCACTGCTGCACCATCGTCATTAGGCAATGATAATGATATTATTTAACAGGGGATGAGAGAATTAAGGAGGCGCGTTATCTGATGGCTAGTTTTGTTCACCGCCTCATTTCCTCATCCTCGGAAAATGTAGCGTTTCCCAGACGATAAGAATTGTTTTGCAATTGTAAAGATGCTTTAATAACAGCCACATCCATTGGTTTTATTGCCTAAAAACATCATTACTCCAACTTTGTATTGTGTATTACATGGCTGGTTTGTTCTCCAAATAACACTAACTAAATTGGGGTGTCAAAAAAAACGTGGAACACTGGTCTTGTTACGGCAAATGTAACCCAATCACTGCAGTAAATACAGACGTATCTCCGTCTCACTCCCTCCGCCGTTTCCTCCTGATCACTAATTTATCATATAATTTAACAACATTTCTATATTTGTTCCGCTAAACACTTTGCGTGGCATCAAATTACAGCTCACAAAAGATCATAGAAACCCAATATCATGCATCCTATTCTCAGCCAATCTGAATGGAGAGATTGTGTTTCTTTTCTTTTCCACTGCTTGGCTCCGAGTCCGGAGGGGGATAGATGACATTACTAAACACAAATCAGCCAATAGAATAAACAAACTCGGGGGATAAACAACAATGCAATCTCCATCTACGCGTAAACAATATGCAGCGTGCATGTGTGTGGCATCTCTTGATGAGATTGAATATGTGGAAATGATAAGCCAACCAAGGTAATCAATGGAGTAATGATGAGGGGGGAGGGGGGGGGGGTATAGGATGAAATGGGGGCACCAGGTCCTATCGCAGGCAGGCATCAATGGAATTTATAAAGCTCCTTGCCTGCCGTGTGTGTGTGTGTGTTTCTGCATGTGTGTGTTTGTGCGTGGAGCAAAAGCGTGACAAACGCGTCATTTCGTGTGCGAGAGAGATAAGCTCTAAATAATTGCGGTCTGACAGGCCTGAATAATGGCCAAATTAGACAGAAGGTGCACATTATTACGAGCGGCAAACATTCGAGGCTGGTTTAAGATGTAACTGGGCTTGATTAAGGCTCCGATGATGGTGTTGCTAGACCCCCCAAACCCCACCCTAATCCTATTTCCTGTCATACCTTTCTCTCTTTCTTCTTCTTTCCCTGCGCATTAGCATTTCAGGCCGCTCCACTGAGTTACCTGTGGACGACCTCCTGTTGAGCTACAGGCCACACACAGAGTAAAAGAGGGATGAGCAAAGAGAAAGAAGATGAGGGGGGTAATACAGCCAAGGCCGGTGATAATCGGTGGATAAAAAGAGCGATACAAGGTCGGGGAAAGGACGAGGAAACAGTTGAATGAAACTGGGTTTGTGTGAAAGGAGTGATGGCGGAGAACAGAGAGAAGATGGAGGACTGGGGGCTTTGATGTTGATCAGCTTTGGATTTGGTGTTTTGTCTGTGCTGTGGTTACGCCACGCTCTGGTAGAAAGATGAGAAAGGCCTTTTGGAAGGCTTTGCTTGGTTAATGCTTACCTGAGACCCAACCCAAAACAAGGAGCCTGTATCCACTATACGGATCAGAGCTGAGGTACAGCATGACCTAATGGCAGAAAGAGGCTGAACAATTACAGAATCAAGCATATCGTGGAGGGAAAACATCTTAAATCAGTTTCTCCACCTAATATAAACCTTTCATTCATTGCATGTACCAATCTAAATTACATCAAAACGCATGGTATTTTGCACTGTCCCCTTTTTAAAGAAATAGCCACAATTCCCAATTTCCCTGTACAATTCAAAACACATACAGGTTCCATAACTAAATTCTGCAAATGTGTTTGCATTTCTGATTTAGGCTATTGGGGATTACTGAGCACAGCAGTATGTGATCTTGTAGCACAGTAATGTACATATCAAGTTTAGGTGGAGTTGCTTTTCTACAAATACAATCTAAATCTAGGCATTTAGGGCACTTTTAACTTGGGAATTATGAACCTAAAGCTGTTGCTCAAAAAATCAGGACAAAAAAACTATTTAAGAGAAAATATCATAGACCTCCTGATTGCATTATTTTTGCAAGAGTAGCTGAACGGAGAGCTAAATAGGTTCTCCGATTTGTACATTTGGGTAGTAAGAAGCTTATCTTGTCCTTTATTACAAAAATAAATCAATTACTTTTGCATCAACAGTGTGAATTCGATCTAGTGACCATTGTGTGGGAGTCAAATCTAGGATTAAGTGGTTTTTATTTTTCTCAGTTAGTCCAGATGAAATGAATTCAGTTGTACTTGTCATCCATTACTTATTGCAGCTTGAATTTCCAATCAAGGAGCATAAGTTGTATTGGCGGATCTCAGAGTCTTTTGAGGGTAGAGATTTTTTCCTTTTTCGTGGGCTGGATAATTCCAGTTTTGGAGCAGAACTCTCCAAAATCACTTCAAACCATCTGATATCACCAGGAGTGATCAGATCCAGATCACATCCATAATCTCCACGCTGATCATGGCCCGAGCAGACAGTTATCTGAGTGTTAGTGATTGGGAGATTAGTGTTTTTAAATGCTTATCTATGAAGACCTCCCTGAGGTAGTCTCTCTCCCAAAACCTCAGTTGTATCCCGCCGTCAAATCGGAGAGTCAGGCACACAGATCAAACATGTTGGCTTTTGGGGGAGATGGGGGATGATGGAGGTTGGGGTGGCTGCAGTGGATCATGCACATAATCACTTGTTTATCACCAGAGCATCTTGCCAAATCAGTAAAGCACTGCTCTAATCACAATAACCAGAGCAGCTGCTGCTTTCCTCCTCTGTGTGCATCTTAAACCTTTATGGGGTCAACATAGGGTTACAGGTTTTTGAAAGCTGATAACAACCTATAGATATGTATTTGGATACAAATCTGCTTATATTTATTTCTTGCAATTGTATACCTGTCTTTAACCATATCTCAAGGCATACCTATGTCCTTTTCTAAATACAGTTAGAGATCAAAATAAACTCTATTCAGAGATGTTGGATGTCTGATAACGGATTGACAGCTTAACATGAAAACTAGAAACTACAAATTTATACAGAGCTGTTTTATTTACACACTGTAAGTTTTAGTCTGATCAATAGTGAAGTGATTTGTGGATATATTAAAGTAACTGTTACTGTATTCATTATGTCCTTCAGTTTTTAATAAGGAAATTCACTAAAACGTCCGTTACTCTTTTAAGCAACTGGCTGCTGCCAATTTACTTAAAATACAGGCAATACATCCTTTTGTTTAATATGATTAGAAAGTCACAAGAAAATCTTCCATAAAACGAAAACTGTCATGTTTATCACCGATATAATAAATATGCAGGAAATAAACACTTCATCCTGCCAACCCCGTGGGCCAGTAGTGTGTAGCAGTAGTGTGTAATGTGTGTCTGAGCCAAGTGTATGTGACTCTGAGTGGTGTATGTGACTTTGAGTAAGAGTGTGTGTTTTTGTGTTTGGGATCAGGACGAGATCAAATCCTCCATACACAAAAAGCTCCCTGCTATGTATCTACTGTCTTCATCTACCTTGGCGTGGTAGGAGATGTTCTAGTGCCAGTAGGACGGAGGGGAATCTCCAAACACTAAATAAGCCTTATCTGCTCCCAGAGCTCGGCTGAGATTAGGAGAGGAGTAAAGGAAGCCAGCGGAAACGAAAAGGGAAGCAAGGAAGCCAGCATGAAGGAAAGGAGAGGAAACACTTAAACAAAAATAAGTAGAAGGGGAAAGGAAAGAAGGCCAGCATTAAGAAAATGGTAGGAAAAGGAATAAAGAGTAAAGAAAGCCTTTGTAAAATGAACTCAATAAAAGGATATTATATGAGGGAAGGCCTACATAGAGGACAGTTGCTCAGTTGAAAGAAATGTAATGGATTGCAAGCCTGTGGATAAAAAAAGGACTGAAAGTCATTGGAAAGGGAAGGATAGGAATGAGTGGAATAAGAATGAAAGGAAACATGTCGTCAGAAAAGGAGAAAAATCTAGTGGACGGAGAATGGAAGGAAAGCAGTGGACACAGAAGGAAGGCTTCCAGTGGATGAGAAGGAAAGGAAGCCAAGGGACGGAAAAGGACATTGATCCAGTGTAAAAAGAAAGAGAAGGAGCCAGTGGTTAGAACATTACAGGAAGCCAGTGGAAGTTGAAAGGATGGCAGTGGAAGGAGGAGGAAAAGAAGGTAAGAGGAGATTTGACAGGAGGTGAAAGTAAAGGTACAAGAGGAGAATTGAGGCGAACAACAGACATGCTAGATGGTTGTACTGGCTTCTTAACCAATTCTAACTGCCCCACGCTCCATAACTCCCCAGTAAAGAGCGGCACAGTCTACCCAGCCTCCTCTTGGAAATGAGCCTCTATCTTTATAGAGAAGCTCTTGTTTTTTGAGTCCATTACCCAGGCGAGGTGTGGGGTGAAAGGGTGGCAAATGGGGGAATTTGGGAGTGCTTGGCGAGCCGGCACATGGGGAGAAAAGCCAGTTTGGGAAGCAGTGGTGGAACCACAATCTCTGGAGTCCATTCTGTCCCTGCCGCCCTGCGATCCCCACAGCAATTAAAGGCAAGGAGAGACAGGCCACTGGGGAGTCCAACACATCACGCCCACGAGGAGAAGCTCTCAGGCTTACGAACAAATGTCTTACAGTCTGTACATATGGAAAGGTACAGAGGAAAAGACAGTGAGGGTGTATGAAGTAGGACTTAGCTACAGAATCCCTGTAACAGTGGATCAGAGGAGAGTACATGTAAAAACAAACATTTGTTTGATTTGACTTTTATAACAAAACTTGAAAACTTCTTACTCAGTTTCCACTTCACTTTGGTTCTCATGCTGTTTACAGGGATACTTGTGCATTGCATACATCTTTAAATCTAGTGTTATTTTTGTATCTCATGGAACCATTCACATCTCATGAGAAGACAATTGAAGAAAAACAAAAACTTTCACACATTTGACAATAGATCACAGGAGAGAACATTTTAGAGAAATCGCACCCACTGAATTCTCACTGTCACAGATAAACAATTGCATCATTAACATAATAAGTTTGTATCTTTCTCCCTTGTTGGATGTAACTCATAGAAGTTTTGATAATTTTTATCTCCGTTGTGTTTTCTTACTCCTACACTATTGAAAAAGAACACCCTCATCTGACCAATCGCAGAGTGATAGTGAGATTGTCTTCTTCCTTCCTTCATCGTAGGATGATCCTAAATCCACGTCACATCTCTCCTCACTCCCCCACTTTTCCCTTTTTAAGTTGAATATCACCACTCCATTCTTTGTCGGGGCTTTAAAGCGGTGCCAGTGACCACCCACTCCAACTCTTATTCCCTCTTCTTCCCCTCTCCTCCAATGTCCATCAGTCATTGTTCCCTTTCCAACCTCCTCCTCTCCTCTCCTCTCCTCTCTTTCCTCTTCTTTCCTCAACCCCTCCTCGGCTTTGATCTTGATTTCTCACCAGGAAATATCTACAACAGGGCCGTCTAGCTACAATAACATTCAATAAAAGAACACAAGGGTGGCCAAGACCGGACCACTGATAGCGCCAGGATTTATGGGCCCTGCTCGCCTGTTCGCTACACCCGGGCAGTCACACACACACACACACACACACACACACACACACATACACACACACACACACACACACACACACACACACACACACACACACACACACACACACACACACACACACACACACACACACACACACACACACACACACACACACACACACACACACACACACACACACACACACACACACACACACAGTTATATATTACCAAGCATTCTCTGTATGTTATTTGTTATTATAAGTATCTTTTATCCTCTCACTCTTGATTTTATTTTAATCAGCACAGTATTAAACAAACGTCTTCTACGCTTCTGGCATGTCTACCATTTTAGATATTCAAGCCTTTTCCTTATTGTCCAAATGTTCTATCTTTATAGCCACATTTTACATGTGGTCTACTCACCTTAACCAAATGATACAGTGGTTATTCATTTTCCATTTTGAGATAACAAATCGTCCCATTTTAAAGATATTGAAACCTGGCTCAAAATATCTGCAATCAGCAACTCTTTATTTTGTGTTTGAAGGTTCTTGTTTCATCAAAGAAACTTTGTCTTTTATCTTGTTTGGGCTTTGTTCTTTGATGCTTTAAAAAGCACTTGCTTTGGCAGAAGCAAACTACATCAATTCAAACACAGCTTGCACTGTAGTTGTTGTTGACACTTGTCTCAATCCCTTTTGTTCCAATGTCCATATCACCCGCCCACTGCACACTGATGCCTGTCCAAACAGGACTACAAATGGCTGCCGTCCCGCACTCTTTAACATGGTGTGGGACTGTGCACTGCTCCTCAGCAGGCTCTCAAAATCCACTGTGACCATCGCTGTCCGACCGGACAAGAAAAGGCCGCGTCCCCGTTATGCCTCAACCCCGAGGGCTGGAACCAAGTGTGACGCCGCTATCCATAAACCGGTGGGGTATCAGCCCCACTGCGCCAACACTCCCTCGGCCGGAGCATCGCTGTTACGGGACGCACCTCTGGGATTCGTTCCCTGTCCTGCTTGCGCTCCTGCTGCAGTTATCTGCTCAGGGCCAGGGAGCAGGAACAAGCGTGGGACTGAGGGGTTGGACTGGGGTAGGGGGGGCAGCACCGATCCATTTTAGGACGGTGAAGGATCATCATTGTCTCCCGTCTCACCCTGTCACTTACTATTACCAAACAACTGGCAGACATCATGTGCATTTCTATGTGTGTGATTCCATAAAAACAGTACTGGATGTGTGGTCTTGGCATCCTAGTCGCACACGCGCACTTTACAAGTGATCGCACACTCTCTCATACAAACCCACACTCTCCATACACAGACAGTGTCAACACAACAGGCGCTTCTCAGCAAACCTACACATCGGATTGAAAGTGGTGCAGTTTTCCTAGCAGACTGTGTGGGAGGGACAGAGCCACAGGCGCTAAGTGTCTCTATAGCCCATGTGAAATCACATGTAGGCTGCGATGAGCCTCCAACCATACCAGGCACAATCACATGGAGAAACAGAGGGAGAAGGAGCTTTAGAAGACCACCAATGATAGCAGCATGGCACAGCATGCCTGGGCTGTCTTCATGTTAAGGCCTTTTTCTTCACTGTTCCAAAGTATTCACCACTTAAAACAGATTAAGAGCTTGGGAAATAAACAGGCCTGATGCTACGAAGTGGGGAAACACAGGAGGAGCGTTTCGGGAATTAGGGAGCAGGACGAAAGGGAAAGAAGCCTTTCAGCAGATAATGCCTCAAGAAGCAATCAGGATTGTTTCCATATTAAGGCTCTCTGTGATGAAGCAGATGAACAAAACGGGGTGGAAAAAGCACATTTACCTGATGGAAAATAGCTAGGTTTTGTAATTTGAGATCTTAAAAAGCTCAGTTTAAAATTTAAAAAAAACCAGATAAGATTGTTAAATGGTGTCCACTGTAGTTTTTGGTTGCCGTACACTAGCTTCTCTTAATCGTATATTTTAACGGTAAGACCATTTTTTTTTTGTTGACAATTTCTCATTCTGTTCTTGAGATGGAGGAGGTGACTGTGCTGAAGCTGTCCAGCCATGTCCCCATCCTCTTCGTCCGCATTTTCCTGTTCAGTGGTCTTTCTGTTGGGAATGCTAAGAGTGGGAGAATTGGATCAGATTAGATTTGTAGTTCCTGTGGGATGCATTGATGTAATGGTTTGCCATTTTCAGCCCGTTATTTGTCCGGAAATAAGCCATCAGCGCTGTCCAAATTTACAATGTCGATTCTTTACTTGATAAGGACACCTTTGATGTTGATCAGATTATGGATCCAATACCACGGCCACCCACCACAAACAAAAATACTTGCAGTATTTAAATAAAAATAAATCATTGTTTATTTATTGTTGGGTAAGTTTCACCAATAAAGAGCCGACTGATAACATGAAGGAACCAATGAAAAACCCAATATACTGTATATTGTGCACTAACCAAGAATGGTTAAACTGTTGACTGGAATTTAATTTCGTTTGACCCTTTACACGATTGTAAAATGAGATGGGGAATATTTTTGTCGCCCATTCATGCAAGTAAAAGTACCCCTTTTATTTTCTACACAGACAAATAAGGTGACTTTAGAGGACTTCCAAGGTTTGCATGGGAGTTACGTTATTTCAATTGATTTAGCAGTGCAGAAGGAGAGCATTATCTTGTTTTTCCATCAAAAGAAACATGTTGATTTCTTCCATAGGTTTAACAGAGTTGTTTGGCTTAAATTATAATTCAAAGAATGTAATTTTGGTAATAACTAGTATTAAAGTAGTTGGCACACACTTCTGGCTTCAAACAAACACATTGTGCAAAAAAAACATTACCGTCTCCTAACCCAGTTAAGTTGCCAGACAAACTTTTGACTCCGGCTGTGAAATTCTGTTTTGGTCAGCATTCTGTAAGATGGGATTCGACAGAAAGGGGAAAGTCGGGTCGGATCGGATCTCAGCCAAAAACCTCTGATAAAGCTGGGAGTTTTGAAGCAGTGCACTCTGATCAACAAAAGAGAAAAGACAGTTGGAAAGTGAGGGGGAGGCTGAGCAAGTGAACAAAGTGAATGCTGCTGTTAATCCCTCATTGATTCAGTCATGCTTTCCTTAAATCTGTGCATTGGGGACCAGCAGAAAACTTCTTTAAAATAACATTTAACTAACTTGCCATAATGATGGTGATGATAATGGAGAATGCCACCAGCGAGCGCGGTGGGCGTTATTGTGCCTCAGTGGCCCCCCTACTGCTTTGATTTGCACAAAAGATGTGAGAGGGAGGAAGATGATTACCATAACAAACACACACTTGCAGAGGCACTCTTCCCCAGGGAAGTGTCAGTCTAAGTGGGAGAGTATGTTGACATTTATAACCATCTGGGGGGGACATGGTCGCTATTTCTCAGCTGTTTAACTTCAATTAGGGAAGGAACGAAGGAGAAGAGGCAAGAGGGGGGAAAAGGGAGGCATGGGGACGACTTGTTACTGAATGGTTAAGTGGCTGCAGAATAGGCGCTAAAGGGGAAACACATTTATGGGTGTCTTCTAAAGAGTTTGCATTGTGCCCCGGCCTTTGTGGCTTCACATTGATGGAGGACTGCTGATAGCTATAGGAGATTATCTATTGACGGAGGATGTTAATGTGGACCTGGACCTCTTTTTGCAAAGAGTGATTACACTGGCGAGGCCTCACACTGCCTGGAAGTTACATCCATTCACCTGAAAGCCAAACAAATATCTCAGTCCTTTCTTTTTTTAAGGTCAATGTCAGAATACCGCCGGCCAATAAATTGAGATGGTAGATCCCGGGGGACTCGGACTATGAATGAAAGACAGACAGAAAGAGGCAGAAAAAAAGCGACCCATAATAAAATGATGAGGATGGAAAAAAAAAGGTCCTATTGGACAGGAAATAAAGTGTGCTGTCAGTTAGTAGCCGCAGCGCTGCCAGAGTCACATCTCCCAGGTTATTGGTTATTGTTTACTCCCCTCTGAAAAGGTTAGAGGTCACAGCGACCACATCTATTTTTCTCTCCCACCCACCGCACCATTCTTCTCACACAAGGAGGAACAAAGAGCGACGGCGAGGGCGGTGGAGGGAGAGGGATGGGGTGTGTGGTTGGAGGGTGAGTTGGTGGCGGTGGCAGTGGTGGATGAGGGGGAGTGGAATTAGAAAAAAAATATATAGAAAGGGAGAGCAGCGATCAGACAGCGCTGATAAGGAGAGGAGGCGGGGGCTGGGTGTTGCTGTGAGCTTTTGGGGGGCGACGGCTGTGGTGGTGGTGCGAGGATGGGGGGGGGGGGGGTGATGTGTGTATTCAACTCCGGGCTGACTCCTCTTATGCTAATACAGCCAATTTCCTCTTTTATTTCATTTCTGGAGCCGAAATCTGCGATCTGCGATAAGGTTGCCGTGGCGACCGCCTGTTCCCCGGGCGGATGCGGGCAGCCGTGTGATGGAGATGTGTAAGTCGGCGGGAGCAGCAGGGAATGAATAATTTAAAACTCCACCAAGCTGGCGAGATAAGAGGGAGCAGGGCTGAGGCCTCCCTCTCTCCCTCACCCTTCCCCACAATCCATCTCTCTACCTCACCCCTTCTAACTCTCAATCCCTCCTTCCCTCTGCTCCTTTTTTCCTCCCCTCTCTTTCACTTTCTACTTCTCTCCACGGACATCTAAGGCTTCATTCTCCAAAGCAAGCTGACCTCCAAGGTCAAGGGCATGATGGGTAATTGAACCAGCGGTTTGGCTAGGCTGGGATCAGGCCTACGGGTGATGCAGTAAAGACAAGAGTGGGTTATGGTGGTGATGGAAGGCCTACTCGTTCCAATTCAATCTTCCTGCTGCCCGATTTTAACGTAATTTTATTCTGCGCTCCGGCTGCCAAGTATTGCGAGCATTCGGGAAACTTCGTATACTTCAAGTTAAGCCCACTTGGCTCGTGTCACTCTTACATTAGTCAGAGGAACAACAACCGCTCTCCAGCAAACAATGGCCCAACACTTGAATGTAACACATGTTTAGAATAGTTGAGTGTTCCAGCTCAGTGGTCCTCCTATGTAAACACACTGAGGCTGCAATGTCCTGAGGTGTGTGTGTCCTGTGTGTGTGTGTGTGTGGCATCAGGGTGGGGTTTGCACAGGTGAAGTAGTTGCGTGTCAAAAGAATATTTGCACGTTAAAAAAACTGTTAAGGAAATCATCTGTTGCTGATTTACTAGGTGTGTGTGTGAGTCTGTTTCGATGTTCAGTTGTGCTTTTTTAATTATTACTAAGGATAACTAAACTTGAAACATTGTGTGGTACAGAAATGTAGTATGTACAGTGAGTCATGTACTTTTCATGTACTTACACTGCAAGTATTGCCACCTCTGTTCTAGCACGTATTGTTCTTTTCACGTGATGACATTCGTTTGACTGGCACATACTGTCCTTCTGTAAAAACGTACTAGTGCAGCAGATTCAAGGCTAAGCATTACAACATTTGCAATCCTGTTGAGTAGTGTATGGTAAACACGACAGCTGTTTGAGGATATTGTTTAAGCTTCGTCAAACATCAAACCACATAATAATGATTTCTCCAGGATGAACCGATGAGCTTAGTGGGCGAGTAAGGGTGGGGAAGTCAGCATGTACTTAGACACATTGTCTTTTCATCAGATCAGACTTAAAGATAAATACAGCAATATCATACAAATTACGATTTCAAGATACGAGTACACAATAGCAGCAATAAAGCAGAATGCAAGACCTGTTGCTGTTTCAGTAACAGGGTATATCTTGAGTTTTGTTTGACTGAATTGCCTTTACTTCACTGATGCTACAACTATTGTTTTTCAGCAAAAGATTGATAAAATAATGCCAGACTTTGTGGCTTTCTCTAACGTAGTGAATAAAACACTTCAAATCACAGAATTAGTGAAATTGAAAAAGTCAGCAAAATATTAGAAAAATACCCACAGTGTCCTAGAGAGGATTATGCTTTTTATTTAAGATTTTTTGGCGTCAATCATGCACGTCACTGGTCCTGTGGATGTGTGTGTATGTGTTACGTTACACCCTCGACTCCTGTCTGTCTGGCCCGCCAACCTGTTTTCATTCCACAGCCGTAGCATGAGGCTTTATCGCCATGGAGATAAACCCGGGTTATAAACACCCTGCGGGTCACGTCCAGGTGAGGGGTTCACAATGAGGTGTGGCTGGCCGACACCCCCCCCTCCCTGGGTGTAGAGACCTGTCCTAAAGAGACACAAGTGGAGGGTAGAATCTGAACAAAAAAGCTGATTCATAAACAAGCCACACAGGGCGCCCGCACAGGTAATCTCAGCCCAAGCGTGAAGCCTTCATCCCCATGGCGCCAGTAGGCTATCCACCCCCCCCACCGCCACACACAGGAAGTTGAGAGAAACATCTATAAAACGATATACATTTAGTTAAGGATGAACCCTGATATTACCACATCTAAACATTGTTTTATCAAGTTGTCATTTATACAGGACTGTCTCAGAAAATTAGAATATTGTGATAAAGTTCTTTATTTTCTGTAATGCAATTAAAAAAACAAAAATGTCATACATTCTGGATTCATTACAAATCAACTGAAATATTGCAAGCCTTTTATTATTTTAATATTGCTGATTATGGCATACAGCTTAAGAAAACTCAAATATCCTATCTCTAAATATTAGAATATCATGAAAAAGTATACTAGTAGGGTGTTCAACGAATCACTTGAATCGTCTAATTAACTCGAAACACCTGCAAGGGTTTCCTGAGCCTTGAAAAACACTCAGCTTGGTTCAGTAAACTAAATCACAAGTATGGGGAAGACTGCTGATCTGACTGCTGTCCAGAGGACCGTCATTGACACCCTCCATCAGGAGGGTAAGACACAAAAAGACATTTCTCAAAGAGCAAGCTGTTCACAGAGTGCAGTTTCAAAGCACATCCACAAAAAGTCTGTTGGAAGGGGGAAATGTGGCAGGAAACGCTGCACAACCAAGAGAGATGACCGCAGCCTTAACAGCATTGTGAAGAAGAGTCGCTTCCAGAATTTGGGGGAGCTTCAAAGACAGTGGACTGAAGCTGGAGTCCAGGTATCAAAAGTCACTGTTCACAGACGTGTCCGGGAAATGGGCTACAATAGCCGTATTCCCATGGTCAAGCCACTTCTGAACTCAAGACAACGGAAGAGGCGTCTGACTTGGGCTAAGGAAAAGAAGCACTGGACAGTTGCACAGTGGTCCAAAGTCCTCTTTTCAGACGAAAGCAAGTTTTGTATTTCATTTGGAAGTCAAGGCGCCAGAGTCTGGAGAAAGGCTGGAGAGGAGCAAAATCCAAGTTGCTTGAAATCCAGTGTGAAGTTCCCACAGTCAGCGATGGTTTGGGGAGCCATGTCAGCTGCTGGTGTTGGTCCACTGTGTTTCATCAAGCCCAGAGTAAATGCAGCTGTGTACCAAGAGATTTTAGAGCACTACATGCTTCCGTCTGCTGAAAAGCTCTATGGAGATGAGGAATTCATTTTCCAGCATGATCTGGCACCTGCCCACAGTGCCAAAACCACCAGTAACTGGTGTACTGACCATGGCATTACTGTCCTCGATTGGCCTGCAAATTCCCCTGACCTGAACCCCATAGAGAATATGTGGGGTATTGTGAAGAAGAAGCTGAAAGACACCAGACCCAACAATGCTAATGAGCTAAAGGCCGCTATTGAAGCATCCTGGGCATCCATAACACCTCAGCAATGCCACAGGCTGATTGCCTCCATGCCACGCCGCATTGATGCAGTAATCCGTGCAAAAGGATTCCCAACCAAGTACTGAGTGCATTAATGGACATTTTCAAATGTTTGATTGTGTTTTGCTGTTATAAATCTTTTTTTTTTACTTGGTCTGAGGAACTATTCTAATTTTTTGAGATAGGATTTTTGAGTTTTCTTAAGCTGTATGCCATAATCAGCAATATTAAAATAATAAAAGGCTTGCAATATTTCAGTTGATTTGTAATGAATCCAGAATGTATGACATTTTTGTTTTTTTAATTGCATTACAGAAAATAAAGAACTTTATCACAATATTCTAATTTTCTGAGACAGTCCTGTATATTGTAGCAAGCTTTCATAAAGTTGCACGTAGTCCATCTGAGCACCTGCTTTCATCTCAGCCCACATCCTCTGTTACATCAAGGGGATAAGGAAGTTGTTTTGTCTGCCAAGTGCAACATCTCACATTCCTCCCTCTGGACCCGTCCCGCTCGCAAGGAAACCCACGGCGCAACACGTACGCTCAGCAACAAACACGCAAACAAACTAGCTTTGAAAAAAGCCCCAGCATGTAGGTTGCTCCTTTTCTGCACAAAACACCTGCAGCCCCTCCACCAGACACATGGTGGCACTATGTACTTATTAGAGACCTGCAGCTTGGGTTCCCTCCACCCTCCCTTGAACATAAAGTCAAGCAGAACAGGGGTAAACACACACACACACACACACACACACACACACACACACACACACACACACACACACACACACACACACACACACACACACACACACACACACACACCTAGCAGATACTCCAGATTACATTGATAATACCAAAAATATTGGCCCATAGAAATAATACAACACAGAGATAACAGAATGCTATCTGGTTTGATCATGATACCACAACTAAACGCAGGCAGAATATCAACCCTCGCAAACAAGAAATAAGAAACTGGGCCTCACATCACTGGAATGACAAAATAAAACAAGACTGACACCCTGTATCTGACACAAGTGAAACCCAGTATCTCCAAAAAAGCCGTTGTCTTGATGCGCCCGATGAAAATTACTGTGGATTTTCCAAGTGTTAAAGTGTTGCAGCTTCTCTATGTGAAGCCATGTCAATTAAGAGGCTTTCAGAGCTGCGTGTGAGCAAATATGATTTCATTAAACAGGATATGAGCTCTTTTCTGATGGCGGTTAATCTAGATTAAGGTTTGTCTGGGTTTTCACAAATAGATGTTGGAAGAATCAAGCAAATTAAATACACCCAGTCATCAAATCTATTCAAACACGGTCAAAATATAGAGGAATTTCTGTCTTTTATTCAAACATTATTATCTCTTTAATTAAATCATTCCCAAATTATTTCTCTGTTAAAATTGTAATCTATATAAAGGCATAATAATAACTTTAATATATTTGTTTTAAATGGGGAGATTTGCCTGCATGGGATGCACATCAATCTGTTTTATTGAAAGGCACTGGTAGATTTACATTTGTTTAATTATGGAAGCTCGCGATCGTCTCTATCTGAACTGCAAGTGTGGAAAAAGAATTGTAGGGCCTCAATTAAATCTGATGTTAATTAAATCTGATCTTGTTTTGTGTATTAATCAAGCGGCAATTTTAATCTAGTGAATACACAGACTGTAATAAGAAATGTGGATATAGAGGGAGAGCAAGAATTATTTTAATTTCATGCTTGTGATGAATGTTTTTTTTTGTAATTTTTTATTTAGCTGACTTGCATTAGTTCCTCATCCCCTGCCTCCCCCCTTTCTCTCTTTTTATGCAATCTGAGCATCAGATCCATCCAGTGGTAAATGTGTGCACACATATAAAGAGAATGTGAAACAGCTTGCAAGAATAGGCCTACATTCAGTGAGGTGTCTTAATAACTTCTGGTGAGTTATTATGTGGAGAACTCTTCTAAGGAGAGGCTTTTTAAAAATGAATATTCATGTGTGAAGGGTAATTTTCCCCAAAGAGCGCAAAGAAGGAAGGCTTTTTCACATGTAAGTGCTTAGATTTTCTATTTTTTATTTGTTAAATATATCCTTAACCTAATCTGTACTTCTGTTTGTGCATCCTACGATGAGTGTGTGCTCATAAAGCGTGCGTACGTGTGTGTTGGAGTGTTAATTATGTTTGCATCAGCATTAAACCTCACTCTTATCAGATGTACTGTTCCTTTTCAGGGGCAGCTTCTTGGTAGAGTGACACCAGAGATAAGTGGGAAAATGTACTCTGTGGTCAGCAACTCTTTCCGCAGATACAAACACTTTATTTCCTCTGGTTATTTTAAGCAAATGTTCCTCCTGAATGCAGAGATAGGGAGGGAAACACAACCTCTATCCAAACCACATTAGGCTAATTAACAAACTCATTTAAAGCCGGAGAAATATTGATTGCCATACATTTGGAGACGTGGAGGATGGAGGTGGCAGCAGCGGCGAGGGGGAGGAGGAAGTCAGGGGAAATAAATAAATAAGAGTCTGGCAGGTGTATGTAAATTGTTTGTTGGCAATGGAGAAATTTAAATTACAGTTCAATCAGAGAGGAGGAGAGGGGGAAGAGAGTGGTGAGCACCCTGTGATTTCCCGTCTCCACGCTTAGTTGATATTTCACTGGGTGAGGATTGAGCGCTACGGGTGCATTTCACACCCTGAATGAGAAAGGCAATCTCGCTCAGCCGACTAGAACAATAATTAGAATGGAGATTAAATAAAAATAATTAGAAAAAGTTCATCTAGTTTTGATGTATTAATTATTCCGCCCCTGCTTTATTCCAAGTCTAATTATCTGCTTCAGTGAAAATGCCAAGATTTTCTGTGAGTCATAAAAAATTACATTCATGTAATTATGTCAGCAATTTGGGGGGAAGTCAGCTAAGCAGAGCGTCGGCTCTCTACTCCCCCCCAGTTTAAAGTAAGTAACTTCTTACTACTTATAACTTATAAGTTAATACAGACCCTTTCAAGCCAGGGGTATAAATAATAGAATGCAATGGGAGATTATTTACTCTTTAAATGAGGAGCTGCTCTCTCTGCTCTCACACTTCCCGCCTTCACACTCACATGCTCCGTACATCACAATGAAAACAAGACGAGTTTTTATCCATTCTTGGTCAGTAGATAATAATTTGCATATAAATGGAAATATTTATTGTGACAAAAAAAGAAGGAAAGGGAGATGTAGGAAGTAATATGCTCATTTTTCAAAAACTCATGGGGCCCAACTGTGATATCTGTATTTTAGGAGTCAAGCAGTTTAAAAAATAAGACGAACTGAATCTTAAAAAAAAGCAGAAATAAATAAATAGCGGGAGAAGAAAGGGAGAGGGGAGCCAAGGGAACCTTTTAAGATGTTTACTACACAAATGGAGTCTCCAGAGAAGACGGCGTCCTGATGAAATATGAGAGATAGCTGTCGACATTCTGTACTTTTCTCCTGGCGGTGTAGATGGAGGTAGGCTGGCTGGAGGACTAAGCTGTAATGACTTCCCTTCCTCCACCTGACTCACCGGGGGAAACCAATAAAGTTACAAAAATAAACTTTACAGATGTGGAAAATGTATTAGCTAGATAGGAAATAGGTGACTACACTTAAAAAGAAATGGAATATTGAAGGTGGGGAAAAAAAGGTAAAGTAAGAACCTTCAAAGAATTCTGATGCAAATGTAAACACACATTACATTTATTTTATTCACACTGTAAAGTGATACATAAAAGTGTGAATATCTTTAAAAAAAAATGTGATAAGTCACACAAGGTGGCATGGAAATGCCAACCTTGGCTTACACACTAATCAGTCGGACTCTTTGAAATGCAGAAAATACCAAATTTCATGTTCGGAAGGCTGCATAAAAATCGAGCAAAGATGTAAAACGGACTGTCATTGAAGTCATCTTGGTTAGTTTTGTGTCTGCTCTTTTGTTAGTCAAATTACCATTCATAAGCACCTTTTTTAAATGGGTGAGGTACAAAGCCCTACATTAAGAAAGTACAGACTTTCTATTTCCTTTTTTTTCACCAACCTTACTGTTTGAATTCATTACATTATAAGCAGCGTGGTGCAATAGATGTGTGCACTGCTGCTGGGGCTCCTATGTGGAACGAATATGCATTGAAATAAAATTCATGTAACCGTATGTACACAGTGCAGATGTGATTGTGGAGGTGCGGGATGCATGTTAGCCTAAACTGATTTAAATGGATAGGAAACAGGAAGAGGGGTAGAGTATTACACACTGGCTCGTTCTGGTACAGCAGAGATGTTAGCGTGCTTGCTCCCCATGTAATGGCTTCACATGAGCATACATACATATGAAGCCCCACAGCAACCAGCTCTGAACAGATAAGGAATAATGCTCTTTCACTTTTATTTCCTTTTTTAGAAAAAACCCAGCGGTGACTCCAGCTGTCGGGGGCCCTGTTCCCATCCGCGCAATATTGTTTCCATTTTCTAGTTTTAAACATTTGTCCCAAGTTTGTGAGCTGGATTTCAGAGTCAGACAGTGGGTACAAAGATTAAGTTAACATGTGAAAAAAAAAGGTTTTGACAGTCGAAGCCAACATGTTGTCCTATAGTATTCAGGTTTTAAATGGGATTTATGTCAGGGCAAATTACTTCCTTTTTGTTTTTTCATTATGGAAAATGACAATGGTAACATTTCTTAAAAAGGAATCAAATATTTCCTGCTAGTGTTCTTACATTTGTCCATTTTCAGAATCAAGAAATATATTCTCATTTAATCGTATTGTTCACTTGGGCAATCGTGGGAATTTTGAATCGGAAACGTTTTTTGACAGAAGAAGCCAGCATTTTGTGCTTCAGAATGTACCTCACATCTTGTTACTGGAACAGTATCTAATCAATCAAAGCATGGTAATTGAAACATTTTTAAACAAGGGATTTAGTATTTTGTGGTTATATTTTTATATTTGTACATTTTCAGCACTTCAATATATTCAAAACTTAAATATATTCTGCCTTTACTCATACCTTGTATCTGTGATAACAATTACGGTAGATGACTCAAAACACACACTATTACTCTTAGACAATGAATGTTTTTAATAGAAATAGTTTTACCTGTGCATTAACTTTGCAAATTCACTATCAGTACACAATTCTTACACACTAAGGGTCCATTTAAACACATGCTAATGCAAATCTCAGTATCACCAATTTCACATTGACATACGTACAAACGGATATCCGTCTTACCGTTACATGTTTTTGATCTAAGACATGCACAATCTAGCTATTCTGAGGAAAAATTCTAATCTGACATGTGAAAAGCATTTTTACCACAGAACTGTGCATTTCACAGACATATTTCTCGTTCTGTGAAGCCTTGTACTTTCTCATTTGGTTTCTTTTCTTTCGGCCCTCTATCTGTGTCGTGCATCTGCTGAGGAGACACCATGTACTGCAGGACTGCTGCTTATCAGTCTGATCAATGCAAGCAGGAAACATACTGATTAGAATATGAACAGACCGCAGAGAGGAAAATATGGTCACACACACAAACACACACACACAGGCAAGGCAGTCCAAGCCGCTAAGTTTGCGAAATATTTGTCTTTTCTCTTTGCAAATGCAATTATTCAGATTTTAATTTCACAGTAACACCACATGCTATAAAGTACACTCTTAATATATGAACAAGACCAAGTGTAATTTCTCCCTTCAGTCAGGATTGAGTCAATTGGAAGACACAAAAACTTCCAATTTACAAGCAGTCCATTTCTTAAAGCTCACATTTGAGTTCACACGGCAACTTCTGATACTCACTCAGTCCTCTTGCTTTGAGGAGCAGTGGAGTGTGTACAGGTCTCCTCTGCTTTGTGAAAAGCTAAAATGCAGTTTTTAAAGAAGTCCAAAAGCTTAACTGCATTCTCACTACCATTGTTAAAGTTCCAAACATTGACTTTCGGCTGGGCAAACAATGCTCGACTGAAGCAGCTGTGAAACAATGATACCCTCTGACTGGATTTGGGGAACATGAACTTGATGATTCGCGCTTTAAGCCACTTTGTGTTGATTTCTTATGGGCTATTTATTTAGTTTGAGGTCATTCCTTATATTTTTCACTTGTGCAATAGCCATTGCTTGCTTATTCAACAAAAACATGTCATATTTGCTTCTTTTTTTTGTTTCAAGTCAAATTTATCAGCATATATTGGATATATAGTTTTTATATACACTTCGGCAGCCAACAGTCCCTTCTGAGGCAGCTTCAGATTCCTTGTGGGAATGTCAAAGTGTTTTTGTATTTGTTTGTTCAAATCTGTGCGTATTTGTATTTCAGCTATTAACCGCATTAAGATGCAGATTAAAGGAGGGAGCAGTACAAACCCTGGTCAGTAAGTTGTGTTGACTTACCTGTGACCTCCCGCAGGAACTCGACTATGAAGTCTACCTAACACTGTGTAGCAGGGCCAAGAAAAACATGTGCTTTAATAGGAATCATTATTAATATACTGTAGAATTTATATTTAAAATGAGATTTACTGAAAGGATGCCGTGTTTGTCTTTGTCCAGTGATAATCTATGAAATGTATGAAGGCACGCTAGATGTTAACAACTATTAATAAAGAGATCTAAAAGTCATGTTAAATATAAATGAAACTGTCATCAGTTTTTTTAAATATTTGGAGCGACAAGTTCGAAAGTCCAGTGGTGAAGATTTCGTGTTGAAAACGTCATTAAAAGTAAGTAGCACTAAATCAGCGAGCACAGGGTCTGTTGACGCTTGAATATGGTCCATTATGATGTGAATTCATTTGAAAAAGACATAAATAAAACTTCTCCTTTTCCAAAGCCTCACTTCCTTGCCCTTGCCAAGAAACATGGCGATTATTTTCTCAAAAATATCCATTAACAACAATCAGCAACCACATAAATTCCCAGCTGAGCAGCCAACAAAAACACAACGCAATCAATCCAATTTCTTTCCCTGAAAAATCCCTGCTACAAATTACTGCCACCCATTATTATTAGGGCTGCCATTTTGACTGTTACAAACCAGAATCAAAGATCGTATCTGAAAGACAACTTCCTGTTGTGGGACCGGGCATACTGCTTTCTGTTGTTATTGTTTCTGCGCAACAATCTTCTCGTATATCCAGATTAGGCGGCACATAAAACCATGTGCAGAGCATTTTATGACAGATTTCTGACTTGAGAAAGAGTCATAATGGCGAGTAGTGTTTGCTTTAGATTGCTATTTAAAGCCAGTTGTCTTTGGCCAACAGAAGGCGCAAAGTGGGGGGATTGAAAAGGGGCCCTATCAATTACTGACCCCAATGGTCAACCTCCTGGCTCATATGGACTCCCATTTTCCACACACATACAGAGCCACAGGTTAAGTCTGGGGTTTTGGAAGGATCCCAGGGTGAACATTAATTTCTTAATGCATTTTGGATCCCATGGGGGCTGTCCTCAAGAGTAGGCCACACGGGACCACTCTGCCAACTCTCATAATAGGATTGAGTGATTGTGAAGTATGTGGTGCAAGTGTTTGTGCATTTGTGTGTATTTCATCTTTGTAGTTCAAATCTACGTCTTTTAAAAGACCCTCCTGTATATTTCTTCCTTCTTGGATTTCCCCCCTATTTTAGCTTTTTTAAAATATCACACTTGCGTGTGTGTGGTCGACGTCTATGTCGTGTAAAGGAAAATAAAGCCGTCATTAATTAGCAAGGTTGAGTTCCTCTTGGAGGTTTGTTATTGCTATGTCTGAAGCGGGAGGGAGGCAGACGGCTAATTGATCGACAGGCTCTCTGGGACTCGGTAATGATAATCAATATTGACACATGTTTTCTGCCCTCGCCATAAGTCATAAACATCCCCACGCAGGCATCTCCACGGACGGCTGAGTGTGTGTACGCCTGTGGCGCACAAACAAAAACAACCAGCATATTGAAATGTAGAATGGAGACGAAATGGAAAATGTCTGCACAGACAAGCTTTGGACCTTTTTTGGATTAAACTACAGTTAAAGGTTTAGTCTAAAAATAAGATCTGGTACTTTTTATTCTCGTCGACATTACTTGTATGATGATTTTAATTTGATAAACCAGCATTCATTAAAAGAGCAATTTGATACAGAAAAAACAAAGATGGTTTCTTTTTGACGCAACCATTCTGTTGTTTCACTGCAATGACATTTTACTTTAATACTGTGAAATGTCCCCCCTTAATATATGTTTTTGAATAGACCCTTAGCAAATGTTGGTCTATGTTTTTGTGGTTACATGTAAAAAATATTTGACTTTTTCTTTTTTTCATATTTCTGTAACACTTAAATAAAGGCATCTGCTTTGTCAACAGACTTGAAAATAGGGATACACCTTAACACCAGTATATCAGCAGCACAAAATGGTCAGCTATTGTCCCAAAGCCCCCCATTGCCTCAGCTTTCCCAAAGCCCCATGGAGGAACGGCAACACAATATGGCAGCCTTTTTAGAAGCAGGAGGTCAGGGTCTTGGTGGCACGAGGGGGCGATGATGAAAAAGAACATTTGGGTCACTGAGCAATTACCAATGCTCTCCATCACAATAAATGGACCTGCACATACTTCCCCCTCAATTAATGCATTAGAGGGGTCGGAGGTTATGTAAGCACTATCCTCTCTGCCAGAACTGGGAGGAGTGTCATAATCCAGGAAGTGTGGTACTCAAAACCTGATTGGCTGTCTGTGAATGTTTAGCTTGAATGTCAAAAGAAAACTAAAGGGGGAGGGGGGTTTGGGGGGCAAGGAAAGTGCTGTGCTGGTTGAGTTTTGTTCGTTGTAGTGCTGTCTTATTGAGAACTTTTACATGCTACAGCTTGGCCAGAATTTCATAATTCTTCACATTTTACTCAAAATAAAGCTAAAAAGACACGTTTTGACTGAACAAAATAGCCTTGACACATGGCCAGTATACACAACCTCCCACTGAGACAAACTTTAAAAGCTTCCTCAGTATTTGTATAGTATAATATAGTATAAAAACATATTTTTCATGGTAAATCAGTCAAACTTTACTTTGGCTTTTTCTACAAGCGGAAAAATTGAAGGATGTATTACATGTCTAACCTGTACATCCAGAAATAATCCCACAAGCTTAACTGGAAATTGTAAGTAACTGAAGTTGTGTTTGGATAGAGGCCCTTAACAGGAGGAAGGCAACACAAACTCACGCACCGTACCACAGACAGAAGCCCTCACTGTTTATTTATTCAAATAGTGCCATGAATGGTGTATTATACTAGCTTTCATCTGTCAGGTGAAGGTGTAGCACTTTTCCCTTCTCCCTTTCTCTCCCTCTGTGTTTCTATTAGAGGGGTTGAAAGCGAGAGCACCGTCAGTCCTTGTGCCTCGGGCAACATTCCACGTTCATGCTGAACACACACACAAGCTCACACACCTCGCTCGTTAAAGCTTTCTAGGAAATGTGGGTTGACCTCTTCATTCCTCACTATACCACCCCATAAAGAGACAAAGAGAAGTCAAGCCCATAATACTGTCATATATGTGGTCGTTGGTGTTTGGGACAGCTTGGTTATAAGGCCATTTTAAATACTCCATGTAATCATATTTGCTGCTTGTCCTGCAGTAGAACAGTAAAATGTACGTATAACATTACTTCCCGATACTGGCCTTTAGGCAATGGTTGATTAATGAAACACTTACTATTGAACAGCATAGTTAATGTTAGTTAATAATTATTTATATATTACGTAGTTATCTACTTTATCTTTATCTTGACATCTGGATAAATAAAATGCAACATCTTTAGTGGTTCAGATTATTTAAGAAGTTTTTTGGGTCGTAGTGTTACCTCTCATGGCCAGGTTGTTTCCGAAATGACTAATTTGTTCATTTATTCCCTACAGAATATTCACTTAATAGTTTACTCTGTGATGAGAAAGTTATGTTTATCGCTATGAATCATCATTGCTTTTACAACATCACTGAAAGGTGTGGTGTCACATAATAGCATTTTAATGTCTCTCAAAAGTGAAGTATTGAATTGTGTTTTCTCTTTTAGCAAGAAGCAGCCGATATGTCATGGACATTTTTCCATTGCAGTAATTATGTTAAGACTCCACGGGGAGCTATTTTGGAAGATAATTGTTTCCTTGGCTGAAAGAGATGGGAAAGCAGACACTGAGGTAATCTTAGACAAGCTGACCATCTTTTGTCATGGGTTCTACTACGAAAGTTCTAGGTCAACTTAATGAGTTATAAACATTCCTATTTAAAAGACACTTTCTTAATGCACCTCACCTCTGTTAAGTATGACCATGAGCAACAGTGTGTAAAGTTTCCTCACACAGTTTTAACTAAAGGACATTTTAATTTGTTATGTGATGTTGCGTTCTATCTGCTCCAATAAATTCAAGTCTAGATATTCAAACAGGCCTGTAAGTTCATTGCACCTCAATACAATATTCTCAAACGTTGTTCAATCAGTCAAATCCTGTATGTTAATAGAATATATTTGATCAGAAAGTAAAGTTCATGCAGTCCATGAAATCATGCCACAAGCTGATACTAACGCTGAAATTGTAAAAAGGCAGCAGGGTTGCACTCCATCAACACCAGTCAATCATTCACCAATAATAGCAGTTAAAATCCTCCCTAAAGCACTTGTTACATTTCTGTGTGTGTGTGTGTGTGTGTGTGTGTGTGTGTGTGTGTGCATTCATGTGTGTTTACAAGGCTAGTTGAGGCCATGTTATATTGAGTTTTAAGAGTGTGTGTGTTGAGGGGGGTTGAACACACAGGGACAGTCTTTTTCTCAGTGGCAAGACTTTGAAGTCGGGGCAGTTCTCTCTTTGAGGTGGTCTATCCCCCGTTCTCAACAGCGTTAATCATGCGTGAAGAGAACATGCTCGCTCTGTGGTCGGCCGGGCATTGCTACTGATGGCTTCCCTTGGCCTCCATGTAGGGTGGAGGGGTGAGGCTCAAGGGGGGGTGGCAGGCCTGATTAACATGGCCAAAGGCTAACGCATTCAAAAGAAGGCGCAACAACTAAATATACGGGGTCAACTCGTTCAGCCGTAGCTACAAAGGTAGAAGGGTTAAAGGCAGTTGAAATGTACAACAAGGAAGATTTTGTTTTTCTTTATAAGCTAATAGAGAGGGGTATGCAGATCTGCTCTAGGGTTAGTACATGCAAAACGGAACACCATGGTCAAAAGTACGAGGGGACTTTTACTACTTTTGTGTGCCTTTGGTGAGTAACTGGTTTTCACGGTTTGGCCTTAACACCTTAGCACCAGAAATCTTATTTCAAAGCATAAAGTGCTATTGCCCAACATGGCACTTCTGATGTACTCCCATATATTCAAGTCTGATCTGGATTTTGCCTTGAAACGACACACTTCAAATTAAGTGTTATTGGGGCCTTGAATTGTCCTAATGCATGCTGCTCCCTCACACATAGAGATCAGTACACCCTCACACTGGGTTTTTTTCTTTCGCTGATGGTTTTCCAATCTTCCCAAAACACATTAACTTTCTTTGTGGAAATGGACTTAATTAACTTTTGTCTAACTTTATGCTGATTATTTGGTGAAGTGTGCAAAGAAAGAATAATGACGGTTTGTTTGTGTGCAAGGTGTGGAAGAAATTGGCTGGCTTTCAAAGGGACCTTCCCCCTATCCTATCCAACAAAACTCTCCTGCCAGGTTAAAACGTGTATTGAACAGCTTTAACATTAAACTAGAGGCTGTTGCAGCCTCTTTGGTGTCTTCATATAGCTCTATCGTGTCAATCCATGGTCATATTAATAATTGTTTAGGAAGAAATGTTGTTGGGCGAGTCAGGAAAGAAGTGTAAGCGATTGCAAGGCTTAAGGAAATTATAGCCGAGGGGAAAAGAGCAAGAGGGAGGAAATGGGGGTGGAGGGAAGGACTTTTAGCACGGGGAGGCACAGACAGTTGAGTCATATTTCAGGCCTGATTGGAACTGACAAAGTGTTATTGGAGGACTCAGTCCCCACAGCATTGTTTGCTTTAGAAAGTCAGGGCCAGATTTATTATGACTGAAAAACATTAGAGAGATCGGAAGTGGGGACAGCGCAGGGAGCACGGCATGTCTGTCTGCACACTGAGAAAAGGAACTTTAGAGGGCTCATATGGAGATGTATTAGGCCAGATCTGACATTTTATGCAGTTCATAAAAAAGATTTAAAAGTGTGGTGTTGAAAACGCTAATGCAGTCAAAGGAATGACTGATTATTACAAATATAAACCTGTCACTGCCCACAGTCTGTAGTTCTCCATTAGTTCACTCATGGAGACAAATGGCTGCCATTTGCCACATTTAGTGTTATGGCCGTTGGGGTTGAGGGGCTGAGGAGACAGATAAGCGTATACATCTCATGAGTATACATTGTTTTTATCTCTGCACAAAGCCCACAGTGGCTCTGTAATATCCAAAGTGTGAAGCTGCCCTGCCTGGTGTCTTACTCAAAGAAAGTTTTACTCGGAGCCTCGAAAGGTCTATATATTAGAAAAAGTTTCAGTAATAAACGATAAGATTACATTCATAAAAAACAAGTTGACCTTAAACACAAAATACATCACATAACTGATTACTCATTTGGAATTGCTTTCAAACTCTCTGATTTAACTCAACTTTACTCAGCTTGACTTTAGGTTAACTAAAGTAAATGTTGTACGGTAGCCAATATAAACACAAAGTCCCTGGTTGCATACGTTGATTGCATATAGCCGTATATTCACCTGAATTTTTTCTGTTTCTCTGCTTTCAAATAAAGTAGAATTGTTATTTAAAATGTGCCCAGAATTCTACAATATGTGCACTAATGAACAACACCCTAAATATAAACCTTGCCTTCAACTGCACTTCTCATTCAAGCAAATTATGCAAATAAAAGCCATTCTATGAAGTATACAGTATTGAAGGATGTTGCTCAGGAGGTAGTCCCCTTTTGATGATGTGGCCCAAAGGCTGGTAGAAAGCTTCTAGAAAAAAGTTGTGTTGATGATGTCCTCTATAGACAGACGTGTAATAAATATGGGGTCGTTGCTACAAAAAGTGCATGTTGCTCGCCCAACTTTCTAAATGTATATAAAAGTTAACACAGGCAGAAAAACAATGGCTGCCAGAGCAGGGCGCTCTCATCCTGGCCAGCGCTCATACATGTTTTCATAGTTAATGGACAGTGTGGAGAGGCTAAGCTCACTGTATTTGAGTAACCTCAGCCTGACCCCCTACTCACCCCTCCCCTTTCCCCCCCGGAGGAGAGAGAGGAAAAGACGGGGGTGGCAGGGCCACATCGGAGCATTCAGGGCCCCAAGTGAATGAAGGCTCTAGCTGGTGGTTGCTGTGTTGTGTTTGGCTTGGCACCATCTGTCCACACAGTGCCGTGGCACCTACAGCCAAAATCAGCTGACTGCTGCACAGTGTTCAACTTGCTTAAATGTTTGTTGGTTTAGCAGAGTTAATTTTTTGAAAAACCAAAGCTACAATGTTGTGCAACACTGATTTAAAACACAATCTTCGAGTTTGATTTGACAAAAATAAATAAATACAGTACAGCTAAAACTATGTGTTGGTGTGGGGCATTAGTTATTTGACAGAAAACTTATATTTGATCAATTAAGTAATCATTTAACTCCTTAAAAAAAAAGATACTTAACTTCTCTTTGTCTTTTTGTCTTAGTAGATTGAGTGTGGATCTTGGACTGTTGGTCAAAATAATGAAGACATTTGGAATTGTTATTTTGGCTTTAGAAACTTTTAATTAACATTTTTCACAGTTTATATTATTTTTGTATAGACTAAACACTTGATATACGAAATAATGGTTGAATAAATGTTAGTTGCTGCCTTTTAAAATCATAACAATTAGGCATTTTGCCATATTAAATGCAACAAGAAACATCAAGGACTGGATAGGGTTTCTTATTGGCAACGCGACAGGCAGCCTCACACATCTAGCAGTGATGGAGCAGTTGTCAGTCAACTACAGCTTGAGCTGCAAAGCCAAAATGGAAACGATAAAGTGTACTGAAAGATGCAGATAAAGGGACGTCAGAGTGGAGGAGTTGATTAACGAGAAAGTATACAGAGATGTGGGGATCGGAGGAAAGAGTTAGCGAAAGGGAAATAGCCTGGCAGATGTGAGCTGGCTTGGCTGTGGCACAGTGCAAAGCTCTTTTGCAGGAGAGAAATCCAGCGGGTCCTGAGCAGGTGGAGACAGTGCCAAGAACTGAGCTGCCTGACAGATGACACAGACAGAAAATGAGGAAGGCAGCAAGGTGAGGTGAGGAGAAAGAGAGAGAAAAGACCTCAGGGCCTCTCAAATTATTTCCGGTTATAGACTGTTAAAATAGACCAGACACCAATTTTGCTTTTTCTAACCAAGCAGGGTTTTTTTTTTTTAAATAAATGACCTGGTAGCTTTTTTAAAATTATTTGTTTATCTTCACTAATCTGTCATCGAATCATTATGTCGACCCTCTTGTTAAGACACCCACTTTTTGCAGGACAGGGTTCAACCAAAGTGCCACCAGTTCATAACATAACAGTCACTTTCAATCCCCCAAAGGAATCTGGTCATATTCCGTCTTCCACCCCTCTCAGAAACAGCAAGGGTGGATTCTGGTTTTGGGGGAGATAAGTTCACAGTCTGATCCCACGTGAGGGTTCCTTGGCCGGGTCACAGAGTCGTGCCGGGGTCAGCGTGGATGTGCTGATCTGGGAGCGATTAGCCTAATACGATTATCCGTGATATGACACGCTAGCAGGGCCAGGTGTTAGCTGAGGAGCCATAACTGTCGGCTATAGGGGATCATGGCCTGATGCGTTTTTAAGGACACGAGTAGAAGCTGGAGTTTAGGTGTTATATAGTCTTTGTTTTTAAAAATGGAATCTGGTATTTGTCCCTTCCCATACAACACAGTACAGCAAGCCAGGTGCACAAAGACCCTCACTCCGGTATTACATTGTATAATCCCAAATGTATACAACGTAAGAGTGACTTCTTTACAATACATTTCCTAAATAGCCGGCTTTAAACCATTTTAAGTTGAGACCCTTTAATGTGGAGTAGTATCCACATTTTAAATGAAGGTAATCCTGTGTTTTGTAGAACTGTCAAACACTGATGTTCTTTTGGTTGGTTATGTGTTCAAGTCTTAGATAAGTGATACTATCCACAATCTTTTTTTCCAGAAATGTTTTTTCTTCCATCTTAATTTCTTCCCTTTATCGTTATTTAATCCTGAATTGATATCTTGCTATCCCTTCGAATGTCCTAACTCTTGGGTTATTTTTTGTTTTTAGCGCTGTAAATAAAGTTCTCAAATGGTTCTATACAGAATTGTGCTGGAATGGTTTTCCACACAATCACATAATTTGAGAAGTAAATTGTATGATGAGCAAACATATGAAAGATGCTAAACTACGTAGATTTATACACATAAGCGCGTTTTCCTTTTCCAAATCCAAACTTAAACAGCTTAGACGCTGAGTCATTACACAACCTTCATATATCTTTTGGCAACATCTAGGTTAGTAATTAGAGAAGAACAAGCCGTAAAAAAATTTTTTTTGTTTGACAAAACAAAGGAAAACTCACTAAACTTAAAATCTGAGGAAGAGGATGAGGCTGATGAGGACTGATTGTTTGACCTTTAACCTGGGCGTGGGTCCAGGCAGGCCCCAGACGGGCAAACAGACGCTGTTGGTTCTGGCCATGGACACCGGCTGTGATATGTTTTCTTGGAACCAGAGAGAAGGGAGTCGGGGCTTTTTAAATATAGCGGATATCATTTATTTTTTAATATATAGGAGTTTGGAGTGTCGGCACGAACTGCATTAAAGACTTTTCGACCAATAAGATCTGCGGTGGACACTGAACTTACAAGGCTATAAGTTAAGTCAATAACAGCTGGGGACTGCTGTTTCAAATCCCATTATTTCTTTAAACCCCTGACTTTATATAAGAACACTATATGTGTGTGTGTGTGTGTGTGTGTGTGTGTGTGTGTTTGTGTGCAAAGAGTAAAGCTCAGCAAAGCACTGAAGACCATGTCAGTCAGGTGGTGCAGGTGTGGTGTCTGTGTCTGTCCGTCCTCTCCAGTCATCAGCACATAAAGAATTGAGCTTTGTGCCATACACGCTCATGTTACCTCAACTTTAACCTGTGGACAAACCGGCAAGAGTGAGGGACATGGGTTTGTTACCTGTGGGACTGTGGGAATGACCCAGAAGAGTTGTGGGTCAGCACCCGGTTACACTTCCTTATGGAGTTACCACTGACTCTTAAGATGTTTTAAATGTAATCAAGGATGGGCAAGGGTGCTTCACTAATAGATAATGAATAGCTCTAATAAATCAAGGGATATTATTGCTCCATATAGTGTGTAATTTGTGATGGAACTGACCAAAGAATGGTAATAATATGTAATGGGTTATGCGTTCAATAGCACTTATTTACCAAACCAAGAAAGATTTCAGAAAATAAGAATCTCACAAAGCAGCAGACTGTACACCTCTTATTTAGTCTGTTCCAACAAGTGCTTAGACAGTTCCACAAAGTCCCTCCTGTTGGAACACCTGGCTGTTTCAGGGGGCTCCTCAAGGACCTTGATGTCCAGGGGCTGATCCCGGAGCTTCCTTAGCCCGAGCCCCGGGGCCATCTTGCCTTTTGTTTCCGGGGCGGCAAGACTGCTCGGATTCCTCGCTCCCATTCCAAGCTCCGTAAGAGAATACCCCAACTACATGGGGTCCAAGGAGTGGTCATGACACCAAGTACATGTGAATGCATGCATTTGTCTGTGTTTGTTGATCTGCGTTCTTAATTGAGTGACCGGCTGAATGACTGGAGCTGAATAGTGCACCTGCATCATTGTTGGAAGTGCACTGGCCTGACCCCCAACCCCTGACTTTTGGCCTGTAACTGTAAACCTGGAAATACAGCAGGGGTGTATAAAAGACCTACCGATGTAGGGACACTTTGTGTACATGTGAATTTGCACTGTATCCATATCAGGGTGTGCATGAAAGCATGTGTTTAAACTGCGTAGTTGGGTCATCTGTGGATTCCTTTTCCCTTGAAACTTCAAGGCAACGCTTGTTGATGGAAAATGCAAGACTTCCTACATGAGTGAACAATAGTGTCAGAGTCCCAAGTCGAGGGTTCAAACAAAGGGCCCAGGAAGTGTACAGAAGCCAGTTTGGCAGCTTGGAACATGTGAAGCCAGCTGTGAAGGACATTAGGCTAGGACGCCAAGGCCGCTGAGAACTACAGCATACAGTACAGTATGTTTGAGATGAGAACTCAGAGCCAAACTCCCTGACTGGCCCCAGCTGTCCCTTTAAGAGCTGGGTTATTACTAGCTTTATTGTTATTACTGCCTGTTTTTTAAAGGGGCAGGCGAGCCAGGGGAATAATCCGCCCGTCAGCACTCACATTAATGGCCTAATTGGTCTCTTCTCTCTCAGTCATAACGCAGGCCTCACGGAAATGCTAAGCCCTCAGAGCCCCTCACGCTTAAATTCCCAAGAAATGCATGATGTCTCTGCAAAGTGGAGCTGTCACTACCCTTCTCTCTCTCATTCACATTGTTGTCATTCCTGTTTTTTCTCCCTCCTTTTTTCTGTTTCCCTCCATCATGCTGTGCGTCATTTGTGGCACCAACTTGGAGAGAACTTCAGTGGGTTTAACCTCCAGGCTTAAAGTTGGTGATGTGTTGTCACCCATATGGCTAATGTGTATAAAGGAGATGATGAGCAGAATTACATACAATAAAGAATGGCTCATTGGGGATTTTTTTTCACTTGCTTTTTAAATGTACTGGATTTGACATCAAGGGATGTTTCCAGTGTCTTGAACTGTTGCCGTTAATTGGGAAGTTGACTTTAAGATTTTAATGTTAAACATTACTTGTCGCCGTCGGGGTGTATGATAAATTGATTACTTGATGAAAGGAAAAGTACGATATAATCATTTTAGTAATTAATGCCATCACCTCAAACAAGGGAATTTGCTGCTTCTCTCTCTTATTTATTTGGCAATGAAAATACAAGGAGAATGTTACCCGAAAGTCTGATATTCTTGTGTGCATTTTTTAAATAGTTTCCTTACATTGTATTGATTATAAGTGGAATCACATTGTTATGATATGACTATACTTTGTCCTTTTACAAAATAATGTGGTCCAAATGAATGATTGTGAAAAGGTTATGTTGAAAATTCCCTCTTAAGTTTACTTGCTTATATATGCTTGATGCCTATGACATGTAAGATTTCTTCATTTCCATAAACAGATTCTACCCTGATAACCTATGGCTTCATGGATAAATCATTCAATCATTTAAGCACTAAATCCGCTCAGGGAACCAAAAACCAGATTTTTAAGATGATATGCAGTGTTATGTTATTCATTTGCCTTATGGGCAAATATTCTCTTTAGTGTCAGTTTATTGTTGTTATCATCAGCACTACCTGTCGGATCAGCCTAAACCATAGGGATATGATAGCAAAGAGCATGTTTTCACCACTAATTAGGACGCTTTAGTTTCCATTCGTTGGCCCAAATTATGGGGACACTGGCAAAGTATTCTCTCCTTACAGGTAACAACAAAACTAAATGCAAATGGCCTCCTAAAAACTAGCGGATGGGCACTCCATCCAGACAAAACTGGACTCATCTTTGTTGGATCTCTTGCCTCCCTTGTCTCTTTGGTATCCGTTGGTATAATCACATCACACAACCGCCCAGTTAGTGAGTTTGGGTCTGTCCTGTGCATTTTACTGATGTCACTTCACAGGATTTGTGGGTATTGAAGTTCACATCTTTCATTTGGTTCATACTGCTACTTCAAGCCTTTAAACTGCCCAATACAGCTTCACTGGCAGCCAGGTGCTTAATTTGAGGAGTTAGAGGTGTTAATGCCTTGCTGGAAGGCAATATAGCAGTAGGCTTTTCAATTTTTGCTAAAATGTGGTTACTTGCTTCAAGCTTTCCCTTTCGCTTCTTGCAGGAGAATGGAATTGAGAGTTGCAAAGTAAATGAAAGACACCTTTCATGTCAGACAGCAACTAAGATACAATGTCTCAGTGTGTTAGCACCAGCTATTAGCTTTTCAAATTATACAATCATTTTTGTTCCAAGCAAAAACAAAGTATGTGGAAACGTCAACACATCCCCTATATAATCTAATTGTTTAGCTGGCTTGCAACTTTTCTAAATGTTCTCAGTGTCAACCCGGAGAGCTTTCCATCACTTGTGTTCCCCGCGAGTCGTGTGCAGGAGAGGTCAGCCACAGTGTGAACGCAGCTATCTGCAGACTGGGGGTTATCCAGCTAAATTAAGAGATTAGTACAATGTGAACCACCACAGGTGGATGCAGTTATTCTATAATTTCCTAAACTTAATTAAATCAGCAATAGAGTTAGTACGAAGAAGCCTGAGCGATCAACGCCTATCAACATGGCCATCAACATAACCGACTACTCAGTAGTTTAATTTTCCATTTAGCCCCTTCTCCTGCTCCCCTTTAGCCAACTGAGAAAGTAAAACATGAATGCTCTCTCTCACACACACACACACACACACACACACACACACACACACACACACACACACACACACACACACACACACACACGCTTGCATATATATATACTGGTGCCCCCTTGCCAGATCAACCAAGATCAGAGGTTAGGAGTTTGAGGTTGGAGGTGAAGAAGTAGAGCTCAGTTGGTAGTCTTGGTAGGTTTTGTGTGTGTGTGTGTTTTATGGGGGGTGGGGTTTGGGAAGAGCTCATGTGTTGGTGTAACTGAAACTGTCACCCAGCCCCAGGGTCACCTCCCCAAAGCATGCCGGCTGTCTCTTTTAATAGACTAAACACATATGTCTCTCTCTACCAACACATGATGAGGAGAGAGAGGAGGGGAGGGTGTGGATGGACTTTATAATTGTCCTGTCACTATTTTCTAATGGTTAATGGAAATTGACAAAAACATGAGACGTCGCCTTTTAGCCACATGTTACCCTGTGTCTTGATTAGGTGAAGCTACATTTTGTCATTCATCCCTGCATGCATCAGAACCAAAATCAGTTAATAACTGAAACCAAGAAAACCCACTCGCCTCATTTTGGTTAACACTTGGTTGCACGCTTTTTATAATGAGATAACAAGGGAAAAATGTTGTCTGGTTTGGTGGCTGAAGCAACATCATTTCCGTATCTGGGAAAGTTTTTCTGTGACTCGCTATTGGACAGATTAGTTATTCTACCATTTTATTTAACATGGTATAGAAGAAGCTGGAGAGGGCAATGAGGCGAATAAAGTATGTGGCAGTACTTTGAGACAATGAGTGAATTACAGTGTTGCCTAAATCAGTTTGGTTTTATACTTTTTCCTTTAAGGAGTAGATTGATGCAATTTACACATTAGTAATCCACGATCAAAACACAGTTGCTTAGTTATATGGCCTTTATGTCTTAGCGACTCATCACTGCACCTACATGGAGAAACTGATCAATCAGCCTCAAAGGCATGTAACCACTGTAGCCAAAAGTAGGTCAGTGTGGCAGTAAACGTATTTGTTTAAGTGTACCCCTTCAGGTTTTAGTCAGGCCTTAGTCATTCCAATGCACCATGGGTACCATGCTGTGAATGGATCTGGCCCTTCCTACATCCAGGACATGGTTAAACCGTACACCCCAGCACGTGCACTCCGCTCTGCGTCAGCCAAACAGCTCGCTGCACCCGCACTGCGAGGGGGACCCAAGTTCCCGTCAGCAAAAACACGTGGGTTTGCTATCCTGGCTCCAAAATGGTGGAATGAGCTCCCCATTGAAATCAGGACAGCAGATAGCTTACACATCTTCCGACGCAAACTGAAAACTCATCTCTTTAGACTCCACTTCGAGCGATAGAATTACTAACAAAGCACTTATATACTAATAAAGGGCTGGCTTTCTAAATGCCAGTTGAGTAGCACTTGAAATGTTTGGCTCTATGAAACCTGATGTACTTATATGATTCTGTTTTCTTAAAGGTTGTATCTTCCTGGTCGAATGCACTTATTGTAAGTCGCTTTGGATAAAAGCGTCAGCTAAATGCAATGTAATGTAATGTAATGGGTTTTAATACAATGGTAATGTGAGCTCAAACCAAACACGTGTAGTCATTACAATGATGTGCAGTTGTTTAAAGTTTTGATGAAACTCAAACGGTTTTGAACAATTATCGTCAAAAATGATCTCCTGGTACAGTGGAACCTCAATTCATGTTGGTTCAAAAATTAGTATGAAGAATTTCCCAAAGTTTTTCTGCACCATCAATCGCATTTCCGTTGACAATGTATTTGCTAAGCTTGCATATTTTTGTTACAATCTGACAAAATATGGCTATCACTGCTTCCGTTTGTGAGTCATTTGGTTAATTCAAGCTGACCACAACTTCTGTTCTTTTTGAAGGCATGAAATACCAACTACAGCAACTTTTCAAGCCAACAGGGAAGGAGTATTTTATACTAAAACAATTTTGGGTGTTATATAAATTTAGGTAACTAATTTACGAGTTGAACATCACATTCTTTAATGTTAGTAAAAATATATTTGAGGTTAGGCTAATGCAAATCCTATCTAAATAGAACAGCTGCCCATTCATGTTAGCTAGCATGTTATTACTAAACAGTCCTACAACAAGTGGTGTTTAGCTAAAAAGCTTATATACACCTAACACTAAACAGATGCCACATGCACACTCACTGAATGAAGTTTAAGCTCATGTTCACAATTGCGTTACTTACTAGCAAAGACCCCTGCCAGTGCCTATGGTACAATTTCCGGAGTTTGTTTAAAGGTAGATGTGTCCTTTTTTGTTTTTTGTTAGTTTTTTTAAGCTGGCAGGACCTTATTTTATACAAATGTGTGCATCTCCCCCGTGAATTGGACCCACTAAATTGTTTTATTACTTCTTCCTTGGCCATTGCTGCACTGAATTTCATCACACTTGGACTAGTGTTATTTCCATAATTCTGCTGCTAGAAAAACAGACAAACTGAGCCAAATAGATATTTACAGAGTTAAAAATGTCTCAGCAAAATAAGTAATATTGCTAATATTACTTAGAAATAAGCAATAACTCATAGTATTTATTTGGGGTGGGCTCTGGTGAGGGGGGGTTATATGAGGAGGAAGAAGGGAAGACTAGGTCGTGGTAGGGGGGTAGCGGTGTGCCAGAAGGGGTCCCGAAGTGAGTCAGAAGAGCCTCCATACTCTCCCCCACCTCCCTCCCTCTCATACAGGCTCTTCAGAGAGCTGCTGGCTGGCCGTGCTGTTGAACTTGGCCTTGCCGTCACTCCAGGGTAACCCAACACCCAGCACAGAGGGGCCTGACAGACCTGGGGACGAGGGGGGCCGGGGGGGCAGGGGCCCGCTGGGACGCAGAGTGCATTTCAAACCCATCAGTGTCAGTTAGTTCACTAAGTGGTGACATAATCACCATCGCCATGGCTGCTCCTTTGGGAGAGCCAGGCAGGGAGGGAGAGGCGGTGGGAGCCTGAAGTCTCCCCCCTCCACCCCCCTTCGCCCCGAGAAGATTTAACCAATCTGCTGTTCTGCTGTACTGGTACCTATGTCCAAACCATGGGGATATGAAGATACATTACACTGGTCAAAACGATCTATGGATCCAAGTCCACGGGTTTTTATGTTTTAACATTTTTATTTTATAAGGGGCCACAGGTTCCAAGCCACCGGTTTAAAATGAAATGTATCTCCTAGGAAGAAACTAGATTCAAAATTGCATGCTTTGAAAATTGATCTGTAGTTATTGAAATTGTAGCAAATGCAGCAACACTGCTCTGAATATATGATCCTGTAGGGAAACATGACTTATTGATTACTAACTGAGATAACTTTAGTGTAGGCTCTTAACTGAGATAAGATATTTTCCATAACATTTAGTTTTTGTCTGTTATTGGCGAAAAAACCCACTTATAAGACCCAATGTAATTAATTTTGTAAAACAATAAAACATACAGAAAATCCAAGGGCACTCTAGTTCAACAGTTAATTCAATAATTCATATTTAATTTGATTGTAAACATGTTAATACAGGAACGTGTATGATTGGTTTAGCAAAAGCTCCCAAAAACCAACTGCTTGTTTTTTCGTAATTATTAATTGTGTGCAGTGACAACATGAATACGTCCTATTGAAGTCACTTTTAAGCAGCATCGAGTGTCACTGACTAGTTTCCTGTATCAAGCCACATGAATAGTTAGGAAACTACCGGGGTGTCACAGGAAGACAACAGGTCAGATCCAAATGACTGGTACAACTTTTCACAGAGAACTTGAAAGTGATGTTTTTTCACATCTCACCTACGTGTTTCCATCTCTTCAAATACTGTAAACGGAAGGAGCATGTGCGTCCATCCTGACAGCAACTCTTAAAGTTACAGGCTGCCTTGTTGTAGCAGTATGGATTGCTTCTCCAAAAATATTGATATGAGTCAACATGCAACCTCAGAAGAAATGCAAAAGAAGCACATTTCTTATCTGATTACTAAACACATGGTTGAGGTCTGAAAGCTTAAAGGAAAGAAATATCTACTGATAAGAGACTCATAGAATGTCTGAAACGCAACTTTAAATATAATGTTACATTCATTTCGAGGATGCTTTGCAAAATTGTGGCTTAAACCTACATTTAAACCAGACCTACAATTGGCTGTATGTTATTATCGCCAAACAAAAACTTGCAAACTACACAGCGTACTGCTACATTTAATTGGAAGTAGATATTTATCATTTTTGGAGATTGGGTTGGGCAGAAATGCATACACAGTGTTGATGGGGGGGAAGCTGGTGAGGGATCATGACTTTGATGGGCCATGTACCATTAGAAAATGTGTCCAATGCAGAGTCCAGAATTGAGTAGAAATATCTAAATTCGGCAAATCCTTTTTTTAATAGCTGCTTATTAATTGCATATAAAACCAATTAATCTTTGTCAATTTTCTTAAATGAAAACCTAAACAGTAGAAAGGCATTTTTATAATTTATACTTATTAAGGTATCGTACAAGTATTTTGTTTCCTATCCATTTGTAGACACACTTCCCTGGTCCAGAGTGAGAGTATAAAGCAACAATGACTACATTGAAAGTGGATTACGGCAATAATAATAGTGGTAGAAACACTTACGTGCACTAAAGGGTAACAATAACCATGTAACCTTTCTTTTTCTCAGAATATTGTGTTAATAATTATATGCATAACTGTGAATCAATGCAGCGGGAAGTATGAATGAGGCATTTACCGTGAAATTCTGACTAATACATTGTCACAAAAACAATGCTGTTTGATGTTTCCTTCCTTACCTGAGCTGTCAACACCATTCATCAAAACTAAGACGAGAAAGTTTCCCTTTTTTTTTTAAATCTACATTTGGCTACTATCTCAATATGCTGACCTAAGAGTGGTGTGTCTTGGTCCTCAGAGAAGATGGCTATCATGCTGCCGAGCTATGAGTCCTCGCTCTGTCACTGCGCAGCTACAGCGTCGCTAGTGTACAGTATGTCAACGCATTGATCTTTACTCCATTTTACGGCGCTCAGTCACGGGATAAAATGTGAACAAGTGTCGGGATGACGTGATCCCCAATAACGCCCTCCCTTCCATCAACACCGGCTATCTGACTATGGACAAGACAAAGGCGCTTATCAAACAGGGCTGATAACACAGCAGCCAATTAAGATATGCTCTCTCTATCACACAATATACGCTCACTATCACTATCAAAGGGTCAGAGAAAGGGAGGGAAATGAAGAGGATCGGTAAACGAGCACACCCTGTCACCTGAGTGAAAGGAGAGTATTTTGAAATGTGTCATGGGAAGACATACCTTCAGGGATTTGGGAATTTGTCTTGTGGACAATTTGGAAGGCAGAGATGTCGTTTTTCAGTGGGCACTAGATGGCACTAATGAATGGTAATTAGAATAATCTGCTCCTGGATAAATCATTTATTATTTCTGCTCAGATAATTTTTTACAGAAGTTAAACAGCAAACTGGTTCAAGCAGTAGTCTTTATAATATAATAAAAACATATACACTGTAATGTACACAATGATATGTAAAAATAGTGTATATGAAAATATCCCATGTTGAAAAAGTATATATATTGATATTAACAAAGTCAATATTTCGAAAAATACAGCTGTTTCTACCTACATGCAAAGATTCAGATGTTTTCTTTGAAGGCCTTTAACCGATTTATATTCATAGTGCTTAAAATGACCACTATCATTCTACACTGGTATGTTTTTGTGCAGCATGTTAATATATGAGCCAGCACAGAACAGAACAATTTGCATTGAATTTGCTTTTCTATAAACATTTGATATGAATAACATTTCTGACAATTCGTTTAGTGTAAGTCTTATCTTCCTCCGGTTCATTTTTAGTTTGATAACTTTAATCAGATGTGTTCATTCATAATTAGGCACATTTCAGAAGCTCAGATTGTGTATACGAGGACCCAAATTAGACTTCAATTCCAGCAGAAAACCTCAACCTTTTTTTAGATACAGGTTTCAAGCTGTGAGGTGTTTTGTGTCTCTTGGTTGTGTGGGCATCATGTTTTTTTAAATGGAGGTTTCAGGTGGCTCTAATCTCACTATAGAATACACTATGTTTGGTTATAACGTTGAGAATCAAAACATTTTAAGTAACAGGGGAACATGATTACCAAATTGTAATAGACAAATATGGAATTGGGTGTCAGTCCTTATGAATTGACAGGTCTTTCAAATAATCTCCATCATTATTATTCTCTATGCCAGTGGTCACCAACCTTTTTAAGCCCAAGATCACCGACCTCGAACTAGGAGGTGAAAGGCGAGATCTACCTATTGCAGAATTGAGTGAGAAAGACGGCCCAGACAATGCTTCCAATTTGAGGCCTTTTTATATTGGCTAATTGCATTTGAATTACTGTTACAATGAAGGCTCCATAATTAGCTCACGGCATATAAGCAGGGGTAAAGTGCTATTGGGGGGCGGACCTCACCTCCTCTCGGAGGGTTCTCACCTCCTCTAGGGGGGTCCGGGGGAATGCTCCCCCGGGAAGATTTTTTTTTAAATATTGAAGTTGAAGAGCAACCTTGAGAGCAACATGAAGAGATCTATGGATACCTCTCTCAGCACCCATATGAAACAGAACTGTAAACAGATTTACTTTTTCTTTATGGATATTTTACAAATCACTCCCCAATTAAACTGTATTCTTGTTTTACTGACATATAGTAGGCTATTTCATACCTGTTTTTCATTTATTCTCTTATTGTTTTTATAACTATAATGATCATATGAAGGTGTGCCGCGGAAATATTCTTTTGAATAATTTGTGACAAAACCGTTCTAAACACTCAGTCCTTTAACTCACCTGAGCCCCTCAGTCTGACGGGAGAGGACTCTCCTCCAGCTTGTTGTGGAAACAGCTCCTTATGTCCGTTAGTGCAGCTAGCTAACCAGATGCTAACATCACGGTCCCCGCTAGCACCGGTCCCGCTCTCTCCCTCTCTCCCTCTCTCCCACTCTCCCTCTCTCCCACTCTCCCTTTCTCTATCACACTAAATGCGCTATTGCCACACACACACACAGAGCCGAGCTTGAATGACACAAGCACACGTGTATTTCCATGCAACTCTCTGATTGGTCTGGTGTCTTGCCTCTGTTGCATTCACTGAACACGGGAAATTACATTCCTGCCGTTGTCTCGTGTCATGATGAGGTTCACGTAAAGCACGGTTAATGTATTATATTATTGAGGTTTCTCAAATATACGTCAATCAAGTGGCACCTGCTAACGGGGTGGTGGATGATAGGTTTATATCTAAAAACGTATTTTTCAAACATTATTATTTTATTTTATTTTAATTTCTTTTATTACTTTTTTTTTTAACGGTCCGCGATCTACCCGCACCACACTCAATATACTGGTTGGCGACCACTGCTCTATGCTATTATGACAAAGACAAATATATAAAACAAGCACAATATTCAATAAGGATCAATAGAATAAAACATCTCAGACTCAACAGGTGCTCATACAGTCTGCACTGTGATCAGCCTTAACTCCCTTTACCAGATATGGGCGAGACATGTCAACTTAGTGTAGATGTCAAAGCTCTGGAGCGATAATGGCGGCCTGCGTGGGCCGGGTTAGTTATCATAGAGACGGGGGTCGTTGCTCTCGACCCCCTTCGTGCCACGGAGGCCGTCTAATCGTCATCTGGGCTCCGCGCTGCGCCATCCTCCTGTTTGTCGTCGGACCTTATCGTAGGCAGAGGCTTAATCTGCACCGGTGATAAGAAATGTAGCGCCTCACACACACTCACACACACTTTTACTCTCTCCTCACACTCCTGCTGTCTCCCGGTGATGCTGTGATATGTGTGCAATTGCGTCACAGATTATTTATGTAATGCCTCTTGTCATATTTATGAAGAAATACCAAGAAGTCCCTTCCTTTATGCCTTCATTTTACAAATCCAGTTGTGTGACTAATGCATGAAAATGTATAGCATCCTTCACAGCTTGACATTTTGTCGTGGTTGCTTGATTGTTTAGAAAAAAGCTAAATGTTGAGTTTACTCCGACTGACCCAAGTAAGCGCAGTGCAGCGAGTGAAGACATTTATCCCGTCAAACAGCTCTCGTACTTGGACTTCTTCTGATACTATCTGTCCGTTCACACACACTTTGTCTCATTAACAGCTAAAGAACCGAACATAAAATAAAGAGCAAAAACATCCGATTCTAAAGATTAGATAAAGCAAAAAGAGACAAGGTTTATCTCTACGTGTACACGTCCTTGAGTTTCTCTGAAGGCTGCCATATAAGGTCACCCTCTCTTAGGCCCTTCATGTGGTTTAGGTAAGCTGTGAGAGCTGGCGAGACGTGCAGTGGAGAAGAAACGGATGGGGGGATGGAGGGGGAGAGAGGGAGATCATCTTGGCATGACCCCAGAGTCTCCTCTGCAGTGCTCGAGCCGACGTCTCTGAAGATTGCAGCGTTGGGCTCAGGGACAGAGAGCGGCTGCACTGCCGACACTTTCACCGCAACGCTAACAGGTGGAGCGATGTTATAATGAACTGATGGAGGTGGACTTTTTTTTACATTGAAAATAGCATTTGTGAACATGCTTTATGCAGTATACTTTTTATACAAGTCTTAGATTTGAAATAAGCATTTTTTTTAATCATATCTTGTAGATATTGTAATGTAAAGACTTACACTTAGGCCAAAGACATTTACATTTGTACTCTACAAAGTGAGGTTGCTTAAGTTTGGACTATTCAATCCAATCAAGAAAGCAGGCTTATAATATTTCTCAGCAGAAATCCAAACAGACTTTTATTTGTATCTTTCCAAAATGTGGATTTGGGAGTGTAGTACTGTTTATAACAAAATCAGGTAGCATAAATTATATATAAATAAATACTACTAAACCATGTTTCTCTAAGACCACATTGACTAAAACTATACTTAAATAGTTACACATTTCATGGACGAATGGAAGACTAAAATGCCCATACTTTTATTCAAATGTAACCTGCTAAAAAGGGTCTAATAGATGACGCCATTACCTCTGCACTCTTAATAGAGGTAATGGGCCATTTTCTATAGTTCCAAAAACATGCTCTCGGTGCAAAATCATGTTTTTTCAAATTTGAAAGTCAAGTATAAAGGTTGTTTAAAAGCCCAAGTTTTCCAAAACCATAAAAACAACATCAGTTTAACATTAATAACAGGAAGAAAAAATGGCCCGAAAACACAACTCCGGACATTTTTCAGCTTTTATTCAGAAACCACAGTTGTCTATCTGCACCCTGTCGTATCAAAATCTATTCAAAAGCAACATGTTTTACTCCAGGAGATACTATTCGATCGAAGGCGCAGGATTGGAGCCCATTCAGAAAAATAGCATATTGTGAAAAATGGTGTTAAGTTTGCAGTAGATTTGGCGGCTGAGGGACAGCCGGTAACCTGAGAGTCTCTGTGCCTCCGCTGGACTGTGGCCCATCTCTTTATCAGCACCGCAGCCACGGCAAAACACACAAAATATGTTTACAGCGCTGATAAGATCCAGCATTCTGCAGCCGTTCTACCCTCAATATTAATAGATACTGTAAAGCACACACAATGAGACACACACTCCCACATCACCTCTGAGTGGAATTTAAAATATCTTATTTTGGTGCCAAGTCTACAACGTTTTTTGTTGTAATATAACAAAACGTTTTTTTATTAGTAGTATCTTACTATTTTTTTCGTTAATATTATTAGTTTAATATTGTTTATTTATATTGTGTATTCAATAGTAATATGCTTCATTTTTATTTGTGCAATTCCTTTAACAAGATCAATAAATTAAATCTAATGTAATCTAATTGAGACCAATTCTGTGTGATTGAGAATTATAGTTGAACCTTTGCTTATCAGCATCTTTCTGCTTGTATTTAGTGTTACCCTAAATAGTGTTTATTTATAAAGGCTGTGTGCAGCATTTCAAACATCCAACCTCAGTATTTTTATACATATTTGCTTATCAGATGCGGTGTGAAAATCGATTTCCCGGATATGGGCTGATAAACTCTTTACAAGGCCGGCCGCTCGATGAGTCCTGGTGAATATGTTATCCACTGTGGATTATAATGAGTGATTAGAGCCATATCACCAAAGCCATCCTTTTAGTAATTCACTCGAAAAAAAAGTGTATCGATAAACACACTTGATGCGATCTGGTGAAAAAGTTATAAGCTGGTCGCCAACACGGTAAGCTTCAAACGCAGCCTGGCGCTCTGCCCTTTGTGAAAGTTCCCCAGTAAACAATTTGAAGTGTGTGTGTGTGTGTGTGTGTGTGTGTGTGTGTGTGTGTGTGTGTGTGTGTGTGTGTGTGTGTGTGTGTGTGTGTGTGTGTGTGTGTGTGTGTGTGTGTGTGTGTGTGTGTGTGTGTGTGTGTGTGTGTGTGTGTGTGTGTGTGTGTGTGTGTGTGTGTGTGTGTGTGTGTGTGTGTGTGTGTGTGTGTGTGTGTGTGTGTGTGTGTGTGTGTGTGTGTGTGTGTGTGTGTGTGTGTGTGTGGAACAGACTTTAAGGAGCCTGAGAGGGAGACATATAATGGTGCCTGATGACAAGGCAAGTGATCTGGGCTACCATGAGCAGGAGAACTAGCTGTGTGTAACCTAAAACACCCCACACACACACACATACACACACACACTGAAAGACAGACACTCAAAGAAACACTAGTTGATTCTCACTTTCTACAGTAGCTGTCAATATGTCAGTCTACTGTGACTAAGCATCAGAGTGAGGGGGTGGCATTGGCGAAAACACACACTTTACATGTTTTCTATGAATCCTCCACAAGTATAAAAATCACTGGAACTCCTCACATTTTGCATCATAGTTTCATACTTAGAATGTGACATGCAGTAGTGTGCCTGGTATTGTTTTTTCATAATTTTCTGTGTAACAAAAACACTTTTTAACTGAGTCAAACCAATAGAAAGATGTTTAAATGGCAGAAAACACATTAAGGGTTTTTCTTTGGTTTTATTTTTCATTGAAATACAATTCCACAAATTACATTATTCTAGAAAAACCTAAATGTGTACATCTTAAACAGACACAGGATGAGAAATGTGCTTCTTTGTCACAATAAAATCTATTTCCCTCATGTCTGTAATAACCTCAATAAAGCAGAGTCGCAGCAGGACTTTTGTAACCTTGTTCTAAATCAAAGGAACTCGTATAACCGGAGCTTGTCATATTTACAGCTCCTATGAAAAATGGCTGCAGACATACGATGGAGGGCAGCACAATGCCGCCACAAGGTCTTCTAAGACAAGTATGATTACTGTTGCTCTCTTGCCCTTTCATGCTGCCGTTTTTATGGCACACTTTCAACAGCAGAGCACTGGCTGTAAAACGGAGGGCAGAATAATAGAGAGATCAAGACCTTATCATAGAAGTTAGGGTGGGAAATGTCCCCCTTATATTTCCTCCTGGACCTTTTTATTATTCAGGACAGGCCTTGTACAGTGCATGGTTGTGAAAATAATCTCATGCAGCAGATTAAGTGGATTAATTAGGGTTTTATTCATCAGGGTGAATTGGTACCTAAAGAGCTTCTCGCTGCAATGACAAGGATTTTTCACCCTTAATTATCTGCGCAGTGCAGTCCTGCATCGAGAGAAGAGGAGGCATGTCACTCCGCAGGCGCACTGTGGAAATGTGAATCTTTACGCCCTCGTAGCATGAATTAACTCTCGTTTATTTATTGCAACTCTTTAAAAAATCTTCTTTTTCCTTTTTTGTTGTGCAGAATTTAAGCTGTGGTCGTGTGAAGTCCCGTCAGACCGCAAACTGTTATCGCAGCATCGAGCCCCTCCTCAGGCCCATGTCTTATCTCGACATCATTTTCCACTCACCCGGCCTTCTCACACACCCGCGCTCTCGATCGCTCTGTCAATAACCAATAGTTGTTAGAAAACCACCTACCACAGGTGCACACAGTCGGCATGAGAACAGAGAGAAATGTGTGCCAGGATTATAATAAAGAGAATGTTACTCAAACTATTAAAAAACGAGGTCAACGTGCCTCTGAATTGAAAAAAAAGGTGAGTCGTACAAAATGTAAAGCATTTTCAATAAAAGAACAATTTCTTAACGAAACAATTTAAAACATTTACGAAGCAAAATTGTAAAAAGATTTCCACTTTTTAAATTGACTGAGTAGAGCCAGGATCATATATTTACATTATCAACCAAAAGTACATTAATGAACCTTCCTCCATTAACAACACAAGATGCACCAATCCACTTTGTAAAGCCAGGATAAACGTATATCTACCTTAATAAAATAAAGGTTCTTACCTTATTTACCAAAAGGAAATGTGTTTACATATCTACATGTAATTGCGCTAAAAGCTTGGCCCTACATGCACCAATTGCATAAGCAGTAGCACAGCACGCCGTGTACGAGGCTGCCGAGGAAGAAAGAAGTTCTGTTCTGAATAATTTGTAAAAGCGCAGACGGAGCAGATAAAGTTACTGAAGATATTATCATATTTAAATGTAACACTTCCATGTGGGACTAACAACTACTTCTGACACTGGTAGTGTACACTCTGTGCAGGGAGGGGGGGGACACTAAATCACCCATTTTCACAAAAAAGTGGTGAAAGTGGGTTTTAAGGCCCATTCAGGGCGAGACAAGAGGGTCTCAAACATGGACTTTCTCAAGTTCCACTCCTTGCCATCCAGCACAAAGAGGCCGGGGAGGAGCCGAGCATCCTCAAACAGGCAGATAACGAAGCTGGGGTGAGGACTGGGAGGGAGTAAGGGAGGTATAAAGAGGGGATAGATGGGTACTGGTGTGCACGGGGGGGGGGGTGGATAAAGGAAGTGGGCATTCACTGACCAGGTCAGACGTAATGCTTGACTGGAGAAATGTCTGATACACATCTACGCTCTTTAGTCTCCTCTCACTTGACTGACAGGCTGCTGTGTGTGGTAGGCTTATATTTTAATTTGCATAACAGTGAGAACACTACTTTACATATATCCCTGTTTCCGCGTTTCCGCGTGATAAAAACGTAACTTTTTATAAAAGTTTCATAATACATTCTTTGCAACAACTAGTTTGGAGTTGGTTTTATGGGTCTAATTGCAACAAAAAAAAAACACATAAATCACCTTGTAATATTTTTGTTTATTTGCATGACCTCATATTGTAGTCAAAAAAACGATCAACCGACCTCAAGGATGTGAAAGGCAGGGATGAATAAATACATTTGAATGAATAAAAAAAAGGTAGAACATGAAAACACTTAGCAAATATTAGATACAATAATAATATTTTCTGAAATAGGATAATTAAACTACAAAATACCATGGATTATGGATTGAGAAATGGGCTTTTATGGACCGAACTTATACGTGAATGTTACTGTGTCTATACAGTGTTTCCTATTCGTCCATTTAATAGATTAGGGTTCTAATTGTTTGAAAACACATAACGGAGTTAGTAAGTTACCATTATGGCTGCAACCAGTAATAGCCACAACAAATATATAACTCTGACTTTAAACCTACAAAAGATATTATGTATTAAATATATAGGTGTGTAAAGAAAAAAACAATCTGTTGAATATACTGTAAATGTACTTTGTGGTTTTATTTCCGGCCGTTGGGTCACACCTCTGGCTTTCAGCGGAGACTTTCAGTGTCTGAGTTTAGTTTCAGTGGCTGGAGAAGGAGAGCAGAGAGTTAACTCCTTAAAGACACTGCCTCACAGTAAACAAAGGTCATTTGGGTGGTTTGTATTCTGATCATTCTGGTCTTTGACTGTATATATTCTGACCTAGAATGAGTACGGAGGCTGACTTTAGGTAAAGACTTCAAAAGCTCTCTGCCGATGACTGACATTTTAATCTCCGTATCGATGGCACGTACGCCGCTCCCTCCGCTTCATCGGCACACTCTGTTTTGTTTGTGTTCGTCAGAGCTGGCACACATCTACCAACCAAAAACTTCAAAAGCATACAGTATGCACTGTACAGTCCTTTTCTTTCATGATGAATCCATACAGTAGCCATTACACACTGATTTTCTGAGTTACAAAATAATATACAAAGGAAGAGAAATAGGATGTGTATTAGAAAAAACAATAGTTTGTCCAATATCATAGATGTATAAATAAAAATCTAATAACAATCTTGAACACCTAACAAACGTTTTATATCTATTTTTATTATTATTTAGCCACTAATACTTTTAACAATCGTCTTTTCAAGTTAAGTGAAATACAGTTTAAATATCAAAATCACAGGTAATTTCAATTTTTTATCATTTGCATCAATGAATTTTTTTTTGTAACATTTCAAAAATACCCAAATGCTTCATAATGAAAATTCCCAATGTTACTCAAAATGATGTATTACTATGTTAACTTTAACCAAGTTTTTATTCTGAATTATAATTGGTATATGTATTTAGTTTTTTGGGGGAACTTTGGAGCCTCTGTTTACGTAGACACACTTTTTTCTTGTAACGATGTAGAGCCAGCTAGTTATCGTAAAAAAGTGTTTTCGGAACTCCTTTGTCAATCAAATAAACCATATTTTAAGAATGCGAGACATAAAGGCTTACTCTGTTAAATGTGGCCTCCTTTATGCTATCTTCAATAATACCTATTCAAACCTATAAAGGATACTTTCCTTCGATAAGCGTAACATGAATGACAGTGACTTCCTCTTCCCCTCTGTGCTCTTCATCACTCTCTCTCTGCTAAAAGTAGGTCAACAGGGATTTCCTGCCCTCAGACATTTCCTTTCCAGCCAACACCTGGCCTTTGTAATAGCACTTCATCGAGAGGAAAGAGACTGTGTACTGTATATTATATAACATATGGGAATATCAAACGTCCCAGCAGTTGGAGAGTTTTTACCACTGTCTAGGGAAACTTAAACCACTATTGTCCTTCGCAGGGAAAGGAACCCGAGAAAGAGACACTCCTGAAGATTTAGCTGCGGCTCCGGGCTGGGATTTTCAAAACAACAGACGCATATTTATTCCTCTAATTTTCCTAATTTAAAGTTTGCTCGAGAGATGCATTATGAAACAAAAGCCCGCCGTTACTTTCTCTTTCTTTTTATCGTACTGAATTATTAACAACCCAAGGCTTACCTTTGCATTTCTAATTACGTGACGCAGTAAGATGGCTCTCCAACTCTGCAGGCGTCCAGTTAGTCATTCTGAAGGAGAAATCCAATGCAGAGGGGGCTTCAAGAGGGGGGGGGTATAACTCACAAAGTAGGTTACAGAAAAGAAAAGTGTTGAACAAGATCCAACACTTCTGCCCTCCAAATCTGATTTCTTCAGACTCATTCATGTACATGTTGCAAGTGAGAGAACCAAAGCAAAGTCCAATATTATATATTTTTAACAAAGGGGGAAAAAATAAAGTGGGCTGAGAAGAATTGATCAGGTTATTGACAACAAGCATGATCATTTGACGGGGGATTTTTACATATACGTTTTCCCTCCTTTTTCTCCCCTAAGGCTTGTTGCAAAAGGTGTCAGATCACCCACAGTCGTGATGCCATTAAAGAGTGTGGTTGAGGGGGAGGGGACTAGCTTTAGCGGCGAGATAAACAAAATAACTCGGTGATGTGGGATCACAGCAAGCTTCTTAGAACCAAACAGCTCAAGAACACAAGAGGGGGAATACTCACCTGTGCCTCAATGCTTTCCGCTTCCTCTGCTATTTTCTCTCCGACATCCTCCCTCGTTCACAAACACCGACACACACAACCTGCGCAGTGATCGGCCCGACAGAATACATTCAAGCTGCCAGTCATACCGAGAGGACAATGCTGTCAAATTCAGAGAATGTTTTTCTGTTTGTCACTTCGATCTTTCAAAATGATTAGTTTTCCATTCCAGGGGCACCACTGAGAACCAAAAAATATGTCAGAGTTCAAAAGCCTCTCTAAGAATTAAAACATCACCAATACAAAGAAAAATCAAGAGCTCCATTAACAGAAAGACTTTAAAGAAAAGCATGGTGCCTGCAGGAAAAGCACACAAACCCCCACACACTTTTAAGAGTCAGTTGCACCACTTTTCCGACCTCTGGATGGAGGACATGAGGTCGCAGAGCGTCTCTCCCCGGCATGGAGTGTGTGCTGCTGGGTGTGGTTTTACCCCCCGTCTTCTATGCACCCTTAGATACCGGATTTGTGGTCATCCCTTCTTCCCCCCATACTCACCACGTGAAGAACACCTGGCCACCATGACAATAACGTGCTGTGTAACTGCTGCTTCTCACACTCACGTGCAACCAAAGCAACAACCAACTTTTTATGCAAGTGCTTCGAGGCTTGTTGCTGTGGGTTTGGGGACATCAAAGGGTCTTTTAAAGAGAACCTCAGAGAAATTAGGAATCATTTTATTTTTATTAAAATTCAACATACAAAAGCAATCCCAATGTTGATATTGGCTTTTCTAGTGTAGTTTAATTGAAACCGATATCATCTCCCCATGTAGAATATACAATTGTACTTTGTGGATATACGCTTTTATTGAAATACTGAAGAACTCCTGCAATACAATAGATCATTTTAGATTTGTTTCTTTACTTCAGCTATACCTGATCGCCTGGCATGCCAAATATTGCTGTTTTTACTAGATGACATGTCTTTTCTCACCATTAAGTTGGTCACACAAATTATAGGGTTACTTTTCTGGTTTCAAGTGTACAAACAGTTCCTAAAACCAATTTCTGTAATATTTTAGTTTTTTATTCATCTTATTTGATTGTAATTAGGTTGTATAGCAATGCTATTGGCATGTCTCTGTATGTGCTATTGTCAATTGATTGATTCACCAGTTTAGCCCAGACTGAAATATCTTTTATCATTCATGTTGTTATTATAAACCTGTTAGCATGCTGATGTTAGCATTTAGCTCAAAGTACCATGGCCTTAATATAACCTGACAGAGCTGCTTTATGGCGAAATAACTCTACTTTTGTGTTTATGTTTTTACCACATCATTATTTCATTTTTTCAAAATGAGCTGGGCCACTCCACAATCTCTCGGATGTTAGCCTTTCTGTTCTGGTGAGGCAAATCTAAAGGTGCTAATAGTGACCGTAACTGCAAAGATGTAGGCTAAACAATGCATACACTTCTTTTACTGAAACTTGTTTTTACACACAGAAAAAAGGGGAAAAGCATTCAAGGTCAGACACACTCGTCCAACCCATTAACTAGCTGTTCATGCTGTGCTATTGTCCTATCCTCCCCATCGTTATGCCTCTCAATTTCAAATCAGGAGTTTAACCTCCAAGCAGATTCTGCTCACGCTATGGCAGCGGACCTGGCCACGCACCATGGGAGAATTACCTCCCATAATTATACTGCAATTATGACAGAGATAAAATCAGCATTATTCCAAAAAAAAAGTTTAAATGAGTAGTGGGAAGGAGGGATGGAGGGATGGAAGGAGTTGGAGCTTTAGTGTCTCTGAGGGGATTGGTGACAGTCCTGTGAAACAAAAGGAAACAAATGGACAGAAAACCTTTCTAATTAAGCACAGAGAAAAGATGGTGTCTCTTGTAATTATAAAAGTGTAAGAGATTCTTAACTTGGTCATTTTGTTTCAATTCTGTCATTTTTTAAAGTTGAGTCCTCACAGTATAGCACAAACTTTCACAGTGGAAAAATAGTGGTGGTATTTCTTAGAAAATGTCACCGCTGTAATCGGGAACTAATGTTAAGTAAACTTGGCTGACCTCAGGATGTAATCAGACAGTCTTGACATTGAAAAAACATAAACCATACTACTCTAACTGACCACTAGGGGCTCTGTGAATCACTCCTGGCTGCAGCAAACAGGGCCTGCAACAAATAAGCTTTCCCTTAAAACCGCCAACCACCTCCCAAAAATAGATGCAAAACAACCCTTGGAGCTTTCGGGGCTCCACTTTCCAGCTAGTCCTCTTCAGTGACGTGTGTGCAGATTTAAGTCTGGAGCTGGATGGCAGCAGACAGGACATCTGCTCTTCATATCCGCCTGGTGTGTTGCACAAAGTGGACTCTCTTAGCTCCAGCCATGCACCCAGCGGCAGCACGGCGGGCACAATTCCCTCTCCAAACACAATTCGGAAAAGGGACTTGTTTATCCAACCATTGGAGGCTCGGATCAGAGGGAGATAATGTCTGGATGGGCTTGAGTCTCCTTTCCATGTTGCTGCCCACATCTGTGTCTGAGTTTTCCACTCGCAAAAAGCCGATGGTTTAAACTGAGCTGGTGTACCATATACAAACACACAAGGCAAGAGAAGTGCACAAACATAAATACACAGGTAGGCCAACAGTGAACGCATCGCCAAGCACTTAAGGAACACATTGGTGGTCCATAATATTGCTTTTGGATGAAAAGCCTCCACATTGAACATCAAAAAAGTCCCGTACAAGTTTAACCTTCAGTACTTTCTTTTCTTTTCTTCAACTATAGAGAATGTGTTTCTTCAGGTCACAGGAAAAGCCTTCTGATACATTTGTAATGCATTTTCATCACTCCCGTGTCACATTTCTTTAATAACAACACAATCTCAAACCTCCCATCATCCCTTTTAAGGTCAATGTGTGGAAAAGAAATCAAACATTTAAAAGCAGCAAAAATGATTTATAACCCGTATATTTCAGATATGAAACGGCTGCGGAGTATCTGCCGACGATACGATTAGTTATTTTTGAAAGCCCACCTGATTGTAGTCACACAAACCCACCTAAAAACACCTAAAACGGCTCAATAAAGCACCTCGAGGCATGATTGGGATCTCACTCATATTCTCTCGTCACAAAGATGAATGCATTTGCAGAGGAAAGATGAGAGAGGGGGGATGAGTTTTAATAAATTCTACATCATGCTTCCGCCGCCGTGCCCACAAGACAGTGACAACTGCATTTATTCACAGACAGTTTGATAAATTATTTTTTTTTATCTGAAGAAATACATTCACAGACGAATAATGATCTTGACTGAAAAATGGAACAGCCAAGGGAAGGGCGCTGATTTTATTTAGTCTGTTTTCATTTGTGTTCAAATGTGCGTGGTAGAAGAGGCTGCAACTGTAGAAACATATTAGCTGTTTAATCTATAACCTTTTTGTTCACAATTTAAATGGAATCAAGTAAGGTGCGTTTCTTTACGAGTGTCTTTTTGATGGTTGGGTTTTTTTCGTGACGCTTCTGCGAAACGAGAGAAACCAACACCGGATCTCGATAAGAGAAAATTGTGCAACAAGACCGACAGATCAGATAATTGTCCAGAGGTCACACACGCATGCAAACACATCCAAACTCACCAAAGCTGACGAAGGAAGCTAATCTTGATACAGATTTTTTTTTTTGCTTTTCTGAGGAGTCGAATCTTGTCGCATTCAAAAACAAGCAAAACCATTTATAATATGCGTATCTGTTGGATCTGCACACATTTCAGGCTGTCCGGCAATATCCTTCAGAGGACAAAGTGTACAAAATGAATCAATAAACTCAAAAGCCTTGAAATCTCAAATCCATTAGGGCTACCACGAAGCACATATTACTTCAAAATGGGGTTGCATTAAGTGTCAAATGTCCCTGATAAGGCTGCCTTCATTTGGGTTTCGCAGTTTTTTTTTCCCCTGATGGGACGCATGAGTGGTGACTCCTTATCATTCATGCCATAAAGCCCTATCTGTGTCTCTTATCGCCTGTCTCTGCACGAGAGAGGAAAAGAGAGTGTGACAGAGAGGGAGAAGAATGAAGGACAGAAAGCAGCCCGTTCTAAAAAAATCGCTGCGGCTGCTGTGGCCACATGGATGTACACCTGTACGAGTGGACACGGACGCAGTCTCGTCACCTTAACACCCACGTATCAAACAAGGCCACGAGTCTGACATGCTCTTATCTCCTGCAGCCTTTTTTTCCGCAGTGAACAAATGTACTGTGCTACCTCAACAGCTTCCCCCCACCAAAAGTAGAGAGGAAATCAAACTGTTGCAGATGCGTTTCCCCCCCTGCTCTGTTCACGGAAGGCCTGTTGCGTTATCTTTTCAGATGAATTTTCTTCCAATATGTAAATGTCCCTTCGAATTCTATCCAGACGTGAAAATTAAACTTCTGCAGCGTCATCACTTTGAATGTGAGGGATAAAACGGTTCCATAGTATCAATTAAAATCCAGATTCCGCCGCTCTGGAGAGTGTCATGGCTTGCAGATTGCGCGCACGATGCAACGTGTTGACCCCGCTTGATTTAGCAGACGCAACACGATACATTCCTCTCAACCCGGCTGTTTTTGAATAGTATCTGAATCCCTTCCCTATATGCAAGGCGTAACCTTAATCTCACTGCCTTTAACCTTGCCATTCTCCTCCTCTATCTCTCCCTCCTTCCCTCTCTTGTTCCACCTCTCCCTGCGTTTGTTTATCCAGCACTCTCTCGCTGCCTCTCTGATGAGTGTTTTATCTTTCGGGCCCACCTTTTCACACTGCCGCGTTCACAATCACGAGTATCACCCGTAATTATCTCGCCGTATTCCCCCTTCCCGCCCTATCGCCGGCATTCATCTCGGCTCTGGAATTATATGCGTTTCAGATGGGTGCCACCGCGCTCCCCCCACCCCCCAAGAGGAGAGGAGGAGGAAGTGGTGGAGGAGGTAGGACGAGGATATGTTTTGGAGGTGGTGGAGGAGGAGGAGGGAGAAGAACCCAGGTTGGGTAAAGACAGATCTGGTGTGTCAAGGGTTGGAGATTGTAAAGCCTGGTCTGACCTGCATCACCATACAGCGGCCCGGACCTACATCTCAGGTGTAATTACTTTGTTTCACAGCTTCCTTTATCTCCCATCGACTTTGCATCTCTCCCCTTTCATACTCCGGCACTCCTGCGCATAATATAGTTGTGGTCCCTGTCAAAGTCGCCTTGACCTTCCTCCATTCTGCCGCCACCATTGTACCAATAAGAAAACCAATTAATGACTTATCCGTCCATCTCAATGTCAAGTCTTTTTCTGAGGTGTACTATTATGTCTGATTTTCCGACGTGCCGTTAATTAACTCAATGCTTCGCCTTCTACATCCGAGCCTCCCACTGCTCACTCACCCAACAGCGCCGGTATTCACGGCCGCATAATAGCACTGTAGGTGCGCACACACAAAACCTTAAACTTGTGCGAGCAACAGAATGTAGAGAGGGACGGAGGAATAGTAAAGGACTATATGAAAGGATTTAATGAACAAGATGTCTGAAGGAGAATTCAATGGAGAGGCCAGATAAGGCTCTAAAGTCGTTAAGAGTGGGCAGAGTGCGGCGCATTGGCCTCTTTGGGTGAAGACGACGGAGCAGTAAAACCCCGTACATATCCTCACCTTTCATGAGGGAAGCCCTAACACTGGCTCTGAGGGAAGCGAGGGAGCGTTTGCTTTCCCTTTATCGCATTCATATTCAAATTCCTGAGTGAAATGTCAAATATGATAGACGTATCACTTTTAGCTTTCCTGTTGGAGCAGCCGGCACTAAAATCCCTTTTCACAGACTGGTTTTAAAGGTGGAAATACCCACAAGGACTCATGTCACTGTGTAATTCTGAGTGATGATTACCCATGTTGGTTTTTGTTGACCTAAAGGGCCAGGCAGCGGTCGCTTGACATTCAGACACCTCATCATTTGACCTTTTTATGGCTCAGAAAAAGGGAAAACTGTATCCACGTTTGAACTCAAATAGGATTTATGCAATGAGACAAAGCATAACCTGTGGCGACACTCGCCCTCCGACACCAAGCATAATGTTTATCTCTAACCCCATTTTCATTTTTATATTAATTAAAATGAATAGTATTGTCCCCGGGTATAACTAGTAGGGAAACCATTCCAGTGCCTAAATATCTAAAATTAGAGCAGCACTGCAGTATTTTTTATTAAACTTTTCTGGTAATAAATGATACTTGCACAGCCGGAGTGAAGAGCCAGCCATATCTTTTTAATTTTCTAAATGCAATTCATTGCTCCGAACGCGGATGCAAAACACTAATTAATTTGTATTTGATAAGTTGCCCACTTTCACGGCATGACATAAGTGCACATTTTTTTTTCTTTTTCAACTTTGCACTGCATGTACAAGTTTAATTAATTGAGAACTCTCCACATTATCAACATCGATTGGTAGAAAAAAAGAAAGTAGGTCTGCGAGGGTCTTCTCCGCTCTTCCTCTCCACTCCCACAATTTCCAGCATAAAAGACATTTCCGAATTGAGGAGTGATTGCTGGAGGAGGTATACATTTCAAGTTAATTTTACATTGACCTTGTAAAAGGGATTGTGAAAGAGCGTGGATAAGTTAAACAGTAATGGAAAAAAAGAGTTAATGCACCTTCATCTGCCTGCACTGAACTGCCTCACTAACGGACCCCTCCTCCTCTCTGCTGCAGTACAATTGCACTGCATAGACGCCTTTCACGCACCCATAGAAACCTACATTTGGGCTAAATTGTACGTTAAACAAGATTAATGAGATTTTGGTTTCAGGGGGCTGAATTTTTGCGTGGCTGGGTTACTGGAAATAATTGTCTTGATTTTGAAAGTTTTGACCATGAATAATTCTACTGATTTGAAGTCCCTCCTTACGCCTGCTTAAATAGACATTTTTATTTTTTAGTGGACTTTACCTGAGTAGTGGTGGAGGACAGTTTGTGTTCTCAAAGACATTATCAAAAGGAATCATTTCTCATTTAACCTGATTTTAGTAGATAAGACCAAGCTTTATTTTTGGGGAATACAATAGGAAAAAGTGATTTACACTGACTTCCTGATGGACTTGCTTGTTCTGCAGTTGCTTTTATTTGCAGTGAGTCTTTAGCTTCTTAATCTAACAGCAGGTTGCACTTGAAACACATGCCCAACTCCTTTTTAAGAACCAAAAACAAGATATTGTGTTGCATAAAGAGATTACACTTATATATTTTTGTATTAGTCTTTTAATTTCTGTTTTGTAGTTTGTCAGTTATTTGGGCTGAAATGTGTCAGAAAATAAGGACAATCATCATCTCCATGGCCTGTTTAGCCCACTAGGGGGCCCTGCATCAAACCAGCATTCAATGGCTCCCATTGAACCCCTCTTTGTAAAAATGTATACATTCTTGCACAGAATTTTGGATTTGGATACATTTTGTGTTTATGTTTAAGGATAGCTATACTATCATTTCAGGTGATACTTTGCTTCAAAATTGAATATTTGCAGAAAATCATTCACAAAACTGGAGACTTCAGAGCCGCCTCTTCTTTCAAAATAACAAGTTTAGGTTACAAAAATGTAATTTGGTACCAAGCCAAAACATTTAAATAAAAATCATGCTGGACCTTAAATGATTTAGATTTTAATGACATTTTGAAACTATATTTGTAACTTTTAGCCTTTCATTTTATGAATGGCTGTTCATTATAACTTCTACGCCATCACCGTTCTTGTGGTTTTTAAAACCATAAACTAAAGTATTTTTGTCTCTTAAGCAAAGCATCAATCTTTCTTCTTAACCTTTTTACCGACTGAATATTCTTCTTCACGTTCAGCGGGACACAACCCTCTCACTGTCTGATCGCTAAAGCACGTCAGCCTCCAACGTGTCCGTTTCCCCTTTCATTAGCTCTCCTATCTGGACAGCGCTTCCTCTTCTCTACCAGTTTTGTCCGTCTGTCACGGGACAAAGACTTGACGGGGACCTGGCTGGGCCCGGAGCCCAGAAAATCATTTAACAGGCCAATCAGAACAGGGGCCGATCCCCGCGCAGCCATTAGGGAAACCCGAGCGCCGACCCCGAACCCCCATCTCTCACAGCCTCTTTTACATTTTTGACTTTGTACAAATTGAGCATCATCCTCCAACCCGCAGCAGCCATTTTGTAAATGACGGCTCCGGGAAAGAAGAGAGAGTGGGAACAGACATGAAAATGATGTTCATCGGGTTTGCGATGGGCAGAAAGAGATAGAAATTAAATATCCTCGCTGAGTAGAAGGGGGTTTCTAATTCTCCCTCCCTCCCCTCCTCATCTCCTTTATGAACCCCAACCTTTAGTTCACTGACTCAAAACCACGATAACACCCTATTCCTCCGCTTTCATTCTTTCACTCGTCCTCTTCTCCTCTTCGATCCCGCCACAAGGGAACACTCAGGCCTTTGTTCGCTGAATTGGTTTTCAGATGTTATTTTGTCTTCACTCATTCTTTCTATAAGAGCATGTGATTAAAATCACCTCCGTCGTTTAGCACTGATGCCTTTTGTCTCTGCAGTCCCATTCTGCTGAGAGTCAGAGGGCTTACTACTCTACATCTAACAGGTAGGATATAATAGGATTTCACTGCTGCTCCGTCCGTCTGCATATTTAGAGCTTAAATACATGCATATGTATAAATTAAGGCTCAGGGCAATAATCGGAGCTTTTAATAAGAAGCAGTGTATAATTTTAACTTTTAAATCTGGGGGGACTTGTGAATACTGCAAAGAATGTGAATATTTTCCATGTCCAAACATGAGACTGTTTGGCTAAATTACAGCCGTTTGATAAAGGTTGGAGCACTGAACTTATTCTGAAGAACAAACATGAGTTATTCTGCTTTCTCCAAACATATGGTACCTTCATATTTGTCCCCATCCTGAAATATTAAGCTGCAACCATTAAACTGGTTTATATGGTGCACTTCTTGAAACACATGTGCACGGATACCCTTTGCATCCAAAGAAAATACGTTTAGGTTGGAATAAAAGAATATATGATACATTTTTGAGCATATATTTTGGATTTCAAGCATTTTTTTAATTCTTCATAAAGTTATCCTTAGCTACTTGTCTATTAACAAATATAGTTAAAAGACGAAAGTGCACTGTAAAAAAACTGTTACTAAAAGTAAAGGATCTGTAGTTAAACTTTGGTATTGTATCATTGAGAAACTGTATTGCTTTCACTCCGAACTTGTATTACGAAGGTTATCCAAAACAGCCATTAGAGAAACCTTTGAACTGTTCAGCCCTTTGTTGCACCTCTGACTTTTTGTATTCGATTTTGAGGATCAATGTTATAATGCGTCCTGTTGCAAAAGTCCAATTGACATGATCCAAAGCGACCTTTGTGACCCTTTTACCCTTTATCTTTTTCCTCCCTCTGCAAGGCACTGGAACAGTTTCAGATCACACACGCCTCCACCGACACCCACATACACACAGAGGAAGTGAAAGAAAAAATCTGCAAAGTATTTTTCTCATTCTGCAAAAATCTTCCTTTCTTCTTTTTCACGATCCCTCCTCCTCCTCCTTGCTGTCTTCCCCTCGGTTCGCCTGCCAACGGCCTTGATTAATGGTTCGCTTTAATTAATACTTTTACAGTACTTAGAGCACAGACCTTGCAATTAGCATTGGCCTAAAGAGTGTAATCACCTGAGCTCATCCAGATCCTTATCCACAGACACACTGACTAAATGACTGAGTGAATGGCAGGCAGGGAGCATGTGTAAGCTTGTATGGCTCAGATCTTCATGTATTGTGCGTTTGAACACTTTGTAAAGATGAATATTGACTTCAGGAATACTGAGCTTGCACGGTGGCCTAAGGTCATTTTCAACTTAACTTTTCCACTAACAGTTGAAGAAGTATTTGGAAATTACATGTTGTCTTAAAGACATAAACAGATCAAAGAACATTTTATTTTCCCATTATTTTGTCATTTTGAATTTCCAAATGAGAATCTAGGTGTGTTAACACACAGGATACCCTCATTCATTTATTTTTGTTTCAGGGTTTATCAGCCAGTCTTCATTATAACTTTGAATGACAATATGGCAAGTTAAGAGATTTCAGTATTTATTTTTAAGTCAAACTGAAAGGTGGCACTTGTTGATTATTGAAATCAGTAGAACTCATCCTCTGGGGACCCCAAATACAAAATGTCATTAAGATATTTGAGACTGGGACTGACATGGCTTGGATAAAAATAAAATTTCTTCAGAATTTCTTGAAATACGATTGGCCTTTTGGTCTATGATTGTTTTTGTTGAGCTAAAGTTTCAATTCATGTCGTTTTTTTTTTTTAATACACAATAAAACATTTAATTCCTTAGGTATGAGAGATCTGTGGACTCTTCTTTTACTAAGTGCTTTACAGAGACCTTTTATACTATATTCATGTTGGTAAAACCACATTGTACTAAAATACCAATCACATAGCTAATAACAATGCTAATGTTTGCTTGTGCAGTGGAATATATTCTCCATTCTGCATTGGTAAACAAGTAAAATGTGCCGTTACTTTCAGATTACATCCGCAATAAGACATGAATAACCTCACTAAAGAGCATATAAAGGCAGGGCTTTTGTTTTAGTGGGGACTGGAAACAGCAGGCAATGAGAGAAATTCCACGGCATTAATTACAACTGATTAGAAGCTCCTTTTGCAGGAGGCTGTATCATTTAATTGAGGGGAAAATAATGATCACAATTCCAGCAACTTCTAATTAGAAAAACAGCTCAAATCTTATCAGGACGGCGTGATGCATGCGGAACACACATGGCTTTCAGTTGTACACAAACACACACACACACACATTTGGAAATAAACTATGGGGTGTATTCTATTGTGCTTTTTTCGGTGATACACACTCATGCAAGCGCTCCCACTCTGAGACAGAGGAGCCAGTTTAAGCGCATCAAGTCGACTGCGGATTATGTTTGTAGATATTACCCGAAGAATCAGCGGTGCGCTTTCTCAAAAGAGACACAGACAATTACAGATCTGATAACCCCTGAGTTGTATCGCAGTTGTTGCAGTGTGTTTACACTATCTGACATGGCTGAAACAACAGCACAAATAAGAACAGAGTGAAGATTCTCATCTCAACTTTCCTGACTTGCCTCTTATCACAAACCACCAAAATCACAGTGTCAGACGGAGCTTGGAACAGGACCAAAATGCCAACGTCCACCCGTACAAAAACAAACCAACATTTTGAAGGCTGAGTTTCTGTATTTATTGGCAGCAGCTGGGAGTGTTTTGTAATACATAAGAGGATATTTCCACACAGATAAACAACAGCTCGAAGAAACCTTTCCAAAAGGAACGTGTCATACTTTCTGTTAAATTGGCAAACAACGGCAGGTTTGTGTGTGTGTTTGCGGGTATGTGTGTGTGCAACCTCAGGGGGGAGTAGCATACAGTAGATGACTTGTGTTATGGTAATGACACAGACAAACTGCAGTATTTTTTAGTAAAGGACCTATTTTCTTCCCTTTTTAAGTCAATGACAGTTTTATAACATCAAAATTGGTATTATTATTCAATGTGAGTAGCACTCAGTGGAGGGGGAAACATTCTTTTTCACCGTCTGTCGAAATGTATACGCACATCCCCATGATTAATAGACAGTTTTGTTATTGGTTTTATTAATGTGAAACGCCTGATTTATGGGCCGTGTCTAGACACAGTCGCTGCTTTCTCGTCTCCGCAGGCTGATCAACTGATCGTCTCGAATGCATGCCCTTTTAAAAAAAAAAACAATCTACAGTTGTGTTGCCATTCATGGACACCGCCGTTGTTGCTTGCAGGGTGAAAGTGAACATTGTGAATGTGGGTGGTTTCTCTGAATCCATATAAACAGACTCATTGCGGTGTATTAAGCAAAACAGCAGTAAATCAGCACACTGACAGCCCTGGCACAGCTGCACAATTGATGGCACTGAGTTGAAAGGAAAAGACAGGCGGCACAGACTAATATATTTTATTGCTCTCTGAATTGATCAACTGTATATCTGCAGCTGTCATATTGGGATGGTTGCAAAATTTGACTAACGTACATTTAAAAAAGCCTTTTTCTTTTCCCACAAACTCCTACCTTATTGCCATAGATCCAAGGCACACCAGCCAACAGCCATATTCATATCATAAATAGTACGCAAACGGCTCAGAAATAACTTAAAATACACACTTGCACAAGCACGTGCATATCATCATCATAAAGGTATCTACTTGAGGAGAAATTGGAATCGGCCACTCCCTTGGATCAATCCGAGTATTCCTTTACCGTGTTAGTGCAGGCTTGGAAGAGGATGCTGCAGTATGTGTATGTGTGTGTGTGTGTGTGGGGGGTGGGGGGTGGGTCGGGTAAGGCTGGGGGATTGTCCAGGGAAAGTGTCTGCTTGGCCGTCCCCGGCTGAGAGCTAAGCCCTGCCGGTGGTGTGCTGAAAACCAACCGTGTTGTCGCCGGCTGCGGAGCCACAATTACTGACACGTTTTTAGAAAGGGCCCCCGGTGCAGGAGAGGATGGGGCTATTAAGCGCACACACACGAAAACACACACACTCTTGCACACACAGTCGTGTACATGTACAATGATGTTACGTGCACACACACACACCTACTCGAACAATTCTCAAACAAAAGCGCAGGCATATACCGTAACACAGAGCCAAAGGTACACTCTCCAATGCAAATGCACACACATACTGTACGTGCACACACACACTCGGAGCAGCGAGCCGAGCCCAGTGCCAGGTGGCAGGGGGAGGCTCTCGGCTGAGAACGAGCAGAGAGGAGGAGAGGCTCTTGGCCGGCCTTGAAAGCGAGAGGCACAAACGGCAGCGGCGATGCCCAGGTTTGGATGCGGCCGGGGGAGCCCTGGAGGGGTTTCCTGGGCACGCAAGCAGGGAGGTGGGGAGGGTTGCTGGGACGGTCTTTGGGCTGCTTTTGGGCCGTGGTCAGCCCCCTCTGTAACGGAGAAGTGTGATCCCAGACACAGCTGTCCTGTTCTGAGCTGGACCTCCTTGTCCACAGGCCCAGAGCTGCAGCAGGGACAGGGATGCAGACTGGGCTTACACACACCGTATTGTTTCCTGTGCTAGATACTAAATAAGATGTACCTCCCCCCCCCCCCTTTAAGCTGTGTGTGTAGCATGGTGGGTTTAGGACAAACGCTATGCTAATTATCTCTGGAATAGAAATACAACACCCGGAGATAAGGCGCTGTGTGTTCGCACCCGGCCCGCTGAGGTGATCAGATAAGCGAGAGTTGACAGGATACAGTAGCCAGGTGGATTGAGTACCCTCACACACTGAAAACCACAAAAAAAGGTTGAAGCTAAGAATCCTACATCCAAACCTAAGAAAAATAAATTCCAGATTTACTCAAAAACCTTGAAATGCTCAATTTGTTGTGTGTTTATACGCATCAGTATATTCTGAATGAGATGCTTCCCATCCCAGAGTATCTATTGTCCCTGTTGCCCCTGAACTCTCCAACTACCGCAAACAGGATCAGGTCCCGGCGGAGGAGAAGTCTAAGAAAGGAAGACTGTGAAGAGGAGGCAGCTGGGGGGGAAGAAGGAGGGGGGAGAAGGAGAAGAAGAAGAGGCCAGGTGGAGGAGGGAGGGAGATTGAGAAAAAAAGGAAGAGGGGAGAGAACTGAGGCAGTGAAAGATGTGAATTAACAGAGTGCTGGTGAGGTATTCTGGTTGGAGCTGGAGCACGTAAAGTGAGCTGTGGGGCGTGTAAAGTGAGCAGGGGGCTATTTGGGTCGTTTTCACATGGAGCCTGGCCAGACTCCAGAATTGAGCGAGCAAAGAGAGAGAGAGAGTGAGAGAGAGAGACTCCTAATGGCTAAGCCTTTCACTAGGCCACACTGCAGTGAGCCGTAATTGAAGGTAATTGTTGGGAAGAGCCGACACACACAGCTTCCCCACTGTTCCCCGGGCTGAGATGGACAAGCCTGGGATGACAGAGGTGGGGGGAGAAGGTGTGGAGGGAGGGGTGTTGAGGTTGAGGACTGTAGGGAGGCCAGGTGAAGGGGGGGGGGGGATAGTGGGAGATTGCGTTACCCCACAAATACCGTCCCCAACTGTCCTACACGGCATTTGTCTGCTCGCACAATTGCGTAATTGTGTCCCCGCTAAATGGTCAGAAGGCTGCTGCAGCGTCTTGCATGCAGGTGGGCAGGCTCAGGTGACCGACAGACAGACAAAACGGACTGAAAGAGAAATACACAGTGGAAGGAGAAAGTAAGACGGTGCTGAAATGGCAGCATCGGGGCGACCGAAAGCTCACTAACTTAGAAACATCCCAAAAATAGGTCCAAAATTGTTTTTTTTGTAAGGCCTACAGTGCAGTCCAGTAAAGGTTTTTTTCCCACCCAGAACCCTTCAATGAATACATTTCGCTCTTTGTCACACACATAGACAGACATTTTCAAATAGATTTCATGAGGTTGTGCCGAGGCGATGATGTTCATGAGTGTGACTCTGAGCGCTCGTGTGTGTGTGCGTGTGCGTGTGTGTGTGTATGTGTGTGTGTGTGCGTGTGCGTGTGCGTGTGTGTGTGTGTGTGTGTGTGTGTGTGTGTGTGTGTGTGTGTGTCCGTGTGCGTGTGTGTGTGTGGGCAGGAGATGGAGGAAATCACCTTCCCCACTTTGCCTAGCCTCCTCGGTTGGATGGGTTTAGCTCCATGAGCGCACTGGAGCAGGAAATCCAGATTCGCAGCCTATCAGCGAAATAGCACATATATGACTCCCCAGCCTAAGACGGTCTAATCAGGCCTGCCAACCCGCTAACTCCACCACCATCATCACCAGGCGCCAGATTGACTCCTGAGCCCAAATCGTAGTTCCTGCTTTACGCCATAAAATGATTCCTGTATTGGTTTCCTCTTAAACCTGGTGAAGCTAATGCAATGTAATGTAAAAATTAGAAGCACATAGCTACTGTGCCGCATGTCAGCAAGTGCAGATTCCACCGGACGAGGCCGAGGGAGCGAGGCTAGGCCGACTGGACTTATTATTATTGAAGAAGATGAGGAAAGAAAAAAAAATATCAACCCAATTACCCAGACCGAGCTACTGTTCTGCAGCCCCTCGCGTGTAAGGCTGATGAATGTGAAATGTTGTAATTTGCGAGTGCAGATAGTGACAGAAAAGTGGCGCTAGATCCAGTAGAATTAGAATTAGAGGAATGAAAGACGGGATCCGATTTTCCCTATCAGAAGTGTTTTTTCCGCTAGCCTTTTTCTCTAAATAAGCTCGCTCATCTTTTATTTCGGAACTAACCTTTTTGCCTTAATTACCGAGTATCTGTGATCCAGGGTCCTGCTTGCCATTGCCATCGGAGGGGGCTTTGGTTTAACACACACACACACACACACACACACACACACACACACACACACACACACACACACACACACACACACACACACACAGGACAAGCTTTGATAATTAGCAAAGCAAAATGAACTTTAATTCTTTCTTTTCAAATGCTAGATCTGGCCCATAATTACTGCTGTGTAATTAAAAGTCCCAATCAATCTGTTGGATTGCAGAGTCTCAGTGAAAGAACAGGAGAAATTAGACCTTAATCCTCAGAGCTCTGTCTCCCGTCGCGCCTCTCACTTCTCATGTCCCCTTCACACGTGTTGTAGCCATTGACATTCACACGCACACATACATTTCAGCCCCCAACCCTGAAAGACGAACCCAATTTGAACAGGGAAAGCTTCCTTTTTTCCTCCTCTTCACCTCCTCCTGCTAAAAAATGTATAATATAATATAGACCATTATATTCTTTAAAAACTCATTACAGCGTTTGAAATGGGAATCTTGGGAAGTCTGTTTAAATATTGCCTCCTCCACATTGTGCGGAGATGGGGGGAAGACACATCGGGGGACGTGGCATGCAATTAAGAGCAGAATGGATTACTTTCCTTTTTAAAGTTATTGAGACACAATGAAGAGAGAGGCTTTCTCTGTTCCCCCCTCTCATCATCTGTATTGATGGCTCCCCTGTAAGCCCCTCCGCTTGCCCTCTCCCAGTTAATGACAGTTTGCATTTCACACTACAGAAACCAAGGAAAACCCTTTGGCCTTTTCCCGTGAAGAGGGAAGAGATAGAACGGGCAAGAGAAAAGAGGTGTGACAGAGCCGTTTGACTCGGTAGGTCGTGGCTGTCGTGGTGTGGAGAGGAATTAGCCCAAGACAAACATGTCAGAAAGACTAAAAGGCATTACTTCTCTCGCATGTCGTAACAGCTCATTCTTCTCTACTCACGCCGCCCTGAAAGTCATGGAATCCGAAAAGTTTGCAGCGAGGCAGAAATGACTTGGCTTACTGTATTTATGCGGCCTGGTGTACAGTTGCTGAGGCTTGTAAAAAGACTCTGCTGTCAAAAAAGGGGCCTGCTGCTTTTACGGCTTGTAAACTGCACACATTGAGGTTTGGTACTGAACAAGGACACACTAAATATCAAGAGCAGTTTTCATAATGTAAAACCACAAGAGGTACATGACCGTAGTGATTTCCATGTGGCAAATAACTGTATTGCTTTTATATTAAGAAGGATAATTGCAGTTTATTGCGACATTGGCCTTTTTGTCAAAGTTATAGCTATATGTTCTTTTATTATTGTAATCACTAAGTTAATTGGTGGGTTCTGGGAATACTGTGACTTTTGAAAAAGGGAAAATCAAAATAATCAAAAGCTAACATCAATGACAGCTGCCATTGCACAGGTAGTGCTGTAAAATATGTTTGAACTATATCTTTATATTGAGTTGATCTACAATAGGTTAACATAAAAACACAAGCTGACCAAAACGCTTCAACATTAAGGTGTTTTATTTAGTCTTGACTAAAGAAATTGACCCTACCACGTAGTATGCTACCGTCTTTCTTGCATCTGACTTGATTTACTCCTCCTTTCTCTTTGCATGACTCTTAACTATTTCAACAATCAACATGACAATGGTGATCATACACTGGATAATGGCCCAACTTCTGGTACCCACTATATTCCCATGTCTCACCTTTACTTCCTTCTAAACTTTATGCACATGGAAAGTTCTGAGGAACTGGAGTTTGCTAAACTCAAGGAGCCGAACTCTGTCACGGTGGCCTATGTTGCTCTGAAACCACTAATATAATTTTGCATAGGCCCTAAAACGCAGGGCTTATGATTAAACACAGAGCATATATTAAATTAAACCATTTCCCCCCTTTTTAAAAGAAGAGGTTAAAAAACTGCATTAATCGTGTCAGGTAGGAGAAATGGAATGATAATCAGTCTCGTTTGGAGTCTATCCTGCCGTGGTTACGTGGACCGCTAATCCAAAGGCAGCTCCTCTCCTGCACCTGAAAGCCCCCCTGATCCCGGCTGAATTCTAATGATTGAAATGAAAGGCATCAGCATGCCAAATCACATAATGGAAAATCCAGAACAAACGCTATGACCCCCCCACGCAACCCTAGGCCTTTCCTTTCACTGGGCCACATCTTATCTGACTCCTTATTCCATCAGCAGAGGTGCAGCACAATGGAGATACAAGTCATATGTGCGGGACTGAAGATTGTTGTGCTAATCTGTACAGATGCATACAAGGCTTTCCTTATAGATCAGTTGGCTGATATTGTTCTTGTATCAGAAATATTAGACAATAGGTGTAATCCAAAGCCAGTTTGATTGACATATTCATATTTGTATGGTTTGGTTTACAATCCTTTTCATTATTGGTCACATGGGTTTAAAATTTGACCCATGATTAAGGCTTTAAATGTAACATTATAAAACGACCCACCTGTCCCATAGTCCAGGCGATGTACTTAAATTGTTTAAAATTCCAAACTTAGCATTAGAATCAGATTTAGTAGGTATAGGCATAGAAGTAATTTGCCTTTGTTGTATCATGGCGCTTACATAAACACAGTAAGTGAAATTAAACTGTAAAAATAATTAAATGTTTACAAGAAAATAAATATAAAAAGTAACCACAGTAAGATTATGAATAATAGCTCTTAAAATATGTGCAGTGTATATAAAAGAAAAAAACACATTTAAAAGCTTGGTATTTTAGCACATGTTGCCAACTATTCATTACAGCACTCAAAAACTGAATACACACACACACACACACACACACACACACACACACACACACACACACACACACACACACACACACACACACACACACACACACACTGGTCCTCCATCACTCCTGCCACCCTTCATCACAGCGGAGCAGCCTAATCACTCACTCTGTATCCTAACCAAAACAAAATGGTGCCAACCAGTAGCTTTTAGCCGTGTTTACACTCCTAACTCCCCACCGCCCTCCCCCCTCTCCCTCCCTCCCCCGGCGGCTCGTGGCGGCATGGGTGATTAATTTGGGCCGTGCAGACAGGTAAACACAGGCCTATTTAGATGGCTTACCCGCCACCATATTTATACTCAACAGGACTAAGCTTCAGATAGAATATCCTCAAAGCTCCCATCTGTTTATTTTCTCTAACTGCTCCTTGAGCTCCGTCCTGACACCCGTCCTCCACCTTCTTCTGCCTCCCCCTCGCGCTAAGCCCGACTCCCTTTCCCTCCTCCTCTCCCATCCGCTCTCCTCCTGACCAGCCTCACTCTCAGGTCAAACACGGGGCATTTTTGTCTTCTTTGTTCGGATGGCCACTTAATTTGTTTTTTGTCATTTTAATATCTAAGTATATATTACAATTCTTACACGGTTTAACCCATTTGAAGCTAATGCACAAGCACTAACAATAGTTTGTAGCTTAATTAAGAAAATGTACCTGCATGTTTTTAGTTTGCATCTTCATGGTTGTTTGCACTCATTGTACATGGGTTTGGTAAATAGCAACAGCTACATGTAATTTTATTTATTTAAAGTAAAATGAGATAAGTCAGGCACCATTTTAAAATATGATTTTCTATGATGTCACCTCCGTCATCTGGTGCTGCTTGTTTAAAGTGCCCTGCTTTTGTTTGACTAATTTGCAGAATTAAACTTGAATTGATATTTATTAGTCGTATTTTGACTATAATTTGGTCGGTTAACCCAACTTAACACGGTTAAGGAAAACTGAAGTTTGAATGGATTTTGTTTGTAGATGAGGCAGAAGTTTCTGGAACACATTTTGGCCTTTTGATAAAAATGGATTTCAAAAAAACCTCATGAGTAAACAGATATTGATGTCACTAATACATTTCAGTGCATTACACGTGCGTACCGTTGCATCATGTACAGTAGCTCCTCTCCCACTCACATAGGATAGGAGTATGCACAATCATTATGGGGGGTGGGGGGGGTTTGCTCCTTGTCATGCTTTGCATTCCTGTAGCTGCTGCACGCATGTAGGCCTGCCCGCCCCGCCTCTCTGAGGTCAACACCGGGGAAACCAGCCTACGAGCACAAGTCTGGTGAACCCTCAGTCAGCAGGTTCAGAATGTCACCTCTTTTCATTCCTCATCAATTATTAACTCCAAACTCAATCTTCTTCCTGCCATCTCCTTCTCCTCTCATTATGCAGCCAATGTGCTCCATTAGCTTGTCTGATCAACAGGTGCAGCATGTTACCGTAATCTCTCGTCTAAATGTCTTTTCTTTCTCTTGTGAATCTTAAGTGGATTGTTAGTGAGTGGGAGGAGGGAGGCCGATGTATAAATGCACTGATACAAGCCCTGCTTAGTGGTATTATGCACATGCATTAAATACATACATGCATGCAGATTCCTACTTGGGAAAAAAATCCCTAATTTTAATTACTGATCCACAGATTTGTTTTGTCCTCAATCTGTTCTTTAAAGATTTAGTGTACGCGCGAAACGGCAACACGCCATACAAATGTTTTCTCTCTCTGTGAGTCCCATCATGCCTTTGGGCAGGGATAATTACTTATCAACACTAGAGTTGCTTAAAGGGGTGTCCAAGAGCACACAGGCTGTCTGTTTGTCAGGGGATTTTTATTCCACCACCTCGTGGAGATGATTTTGTCTATTATCTCCGGTGGATTTGCTCCTCTCTTCATCTGCAGCGCATTACTGCAGTCATAAAGCTGCAAGGTCAGAGGAAAGGAGGGAGGGGCGGAGGGGGTGGGGGGGGGAGTCATCTCCTCTGCCTACACTGGAGCTTAACCCAGCAGAGATGAACGATACAGTAGCCTATCATACACAGTGATAAATCAGCGAGTGTGGTCAGGTTAAATATCCATCACCATCTTTATCATCAGCGCTGCTATCGAGATGACCGTTTCTCTGCAGTCAGAGCCGAGAGACGTCAGGAGGAGTGAGGGAGATGGGACATGCAACAAAGGTCTTAGAGGGATGGTTCATCTCAGCATGCTTCCAATGTAGTTCATAAAAGCTTTAACCCACTGTTCTGACATACTATTAGG
>NC_136908.1:52193779-52348280 GCF_949606895.1 Notothenia rossii | reverse complement strand
AGGTTGCTTGTTTTTAACTTCAAAGATTTCTCACCAAACGGCTTAAGTCCAACAGAGAGCGAGGAAGAGAAGGGAAACACTGACAACTCATTAAATGTCAACGTTCACTTTATTACATTGTACTCTGCTTTCCTGTGCCACCAAAGTGGTTTCACTCATGACATGGGAAAGAGAGTCAGCAACCAGCTCTCATGCTGTTGGAGATTCATGAAATCAGACATTGCAGGACAAATGACCAGCAGAGCAGGCAGAGGCTGGGGGAGGCTTTGAAATGTGTGCTGCTGGCCAGCGGGAATTCAAGAGGTGCTTATGAGGGAAAAAGTGATCAAAATGGTCAATTCTATCAAGTACCATACCACTATTCATGTCCAATATGGAACCAAATGTCAGCGTTGACTTATTTTTTCAATAAATAACCTAGGTAGTATACTTAACTTGGGTCAAATTTGTTACATGTTCCACCTAAGTTGCATCACAAACCCTTAATTTACGCCATACCATGATCTCTGACCAAAAGTAAACAAATGGTTTTGTGGCCTAAACCTAACCAAGTAGTTTTGCTGTAATTCAGAACTTTAAACACATGTTATGAAACTTTTTTTGTGTAATTCAGACTGCAGTTTTGTTCTATTAAAACATCATATTTTTTTAAAGACCCCTGCATTAATGTTGATTGTTTGTATCGTCCTCCAACTATCCAACACTTTTAATTTCAATTTATATAAAGATGCATATTGTTTGCATTGCAATGATATAATTTCGCAATATCTTTCCCTGAGTTGATGTTGAACATGCATGTAAACTGAAGACGCAGGTCTTGGCCCGTCCATCAAACACTTTGTAGTGCGCCTCCTGAGTTTTTCACTGGCAACACAAGCCATCCGCAGAGAAGAAGGAATTGTGTTACAGGTGATCAAGAGGGAGGACAGGGAAAAAAAGAGCGGTGGCAAACCTGTTTGCTTCTTATGAATTTGTGAAACAGATCGTCTCTCACTTCCTCTTCTTCTTCCACCCTCCATGTCCGTTAACCTCCTCGTAAAGAAACAAATGTTTCATCAGCGGGGAACGAGCACACAGGGATGTTTAACCAGGCGAATGGAGTGCTCCTCCTTCTCCTGGGCCGCCAACAAACCGCTGGCTGGGAGAGCAGCCAGGAAGAGAGGCAAGAAAGCCCGTCTGAATGTCAGCTGGCTGCCATCTCCCAACAGACACACACACACACACACACACACACACACACACACACACACACACACACACACACACACACACACACACACACACACATCCACAAACATCAGCATGCAAGTACACGCAGCACTATACATACAAGCAAACACATTCACCCTGTCACGCTGTTCATGCTCGGAATCAGAGAGTGGACTACACACTGTCAAACACACACTGGTACACATGCACAACCAGAGTCCCCTGGCAGTGCGGGCCTGTGATACTGAGGCTGAAGGAATTTGCTGTGGATTACTTCTGGACTGAGGCGGGCAGCTTTGGCAAGGAGCGGCCAGGGCACTTTGAGGATTTAACCAGCAGCAGCAGCCACTGCCTCCCAAAAGCCCCGGGAGCCGCCCCAACACACACACACACACACACACACACACACACACACACACACACACACACACACACACACACACACACACACACACACACACACACACACACGTGCGCGCGCACATCGTCTTTTAATTTGAGGTCAAATCTAACTCATTTTATCTGTGAATGTCAACACCTCCTTTCCTCCGCCACGCCCCAACGAAGCTGCTCATCTCAGGATACTGTGTGCAAAAATGGGTAATTGTAAGAGTCAGAAAAAGCATGCGTTCACCCCGTGAACTTTTGCACAAAACGCTCTCTGGCACTTGGACTTCACACAAAAGAAATCCCTCCAATTTATTTTCTCAAACTTTTCCCCCCCACATCCAAGGCTCCTCAGTCTGACGTGAAAATCTCTATATTAATCATCCTTTCATAAGTGATGAGGGCAAGGAGAAAACGGACTGGAAAAGAAAACCAGGAGCGGAAAAAAAGATCTGTGAAAAGAGCAGCAGGAGAGTGGATGGAGGAGTCAGGTTTCAGTAGGGGGCAATGCAAGGCTACGCACCGAGAGAGCTGAGGCTGACTGCTCCCAGCAACACACACACACATCCTCTCAGAAATCAGCCATACCACTATTTACTCCTCCTTTATGCCACATCAATAGTATTTGCGGAATGACCAAAACATCAGCGTCATGGTCAGCGTTTCTCGATACCACAGGAAACGCTTCGGGCAACTAGGGGCATCCATGAAAATAACCCCAGAGTAAAATAGACGTTGAGAACAGGACACTATTTGAAATGTGTGTCTAGCTGTATTTATTTGCAAACAAATTAATGAATGGCAGAAATCTAGTAATTAGTGTTTAATTTACCTGCCCGTTGCTGTCATTTATTTCTCTGTAAATTATTGTGTGCAAACCTCGAAATCTGAGCTAAAAAAAAATCATAAATTATTACGCATTTAATATAAAAGTGTGTATCCCGCTTTTTACCCCTCTGCCGCTCCACATCCACACTCATCAGCAGCTTTTAATCTAGCCAGAATTAGCATATTCAAATGGTTTTCCTAATGACTTTCATCTGGCAAAAAAGGTAATTTCATACACGAGAGTAGCGTTCAACTTTGAGGCGGCAAAGACAAAGCTGAGTGCAGGGGGCTAAAGATGCAGCGGTGTGATTGCCTGTGCAGTAAACGCTTTTCAATAAGGTTGCTTTTAATTGAACATATGCGCTTAAACTTTGAACTGTAAACGCTGCCGTGCTATATGTGCAGGAGGCGCTCAGGGGAGAAGGAGCAGTTAGTGCTGGTGTAAATGGCATATCACAGGCTAATACTGGGGAGGGAATGGGAGGATTCAAATGATCAGGCCACTGTTGGGTGGAGATGGCTGGAAAGCACATTAACACACACACACACACACACACACACACATACACCGACACAAACTCTTTTGAAATGTTATTCTTGGGTACAAAAACAATTAAGAGCAGTGGTGCTTTGATGTTCAGTGCTGCCCCGCAGGTCAGGAGGGAGAGTGTTTCTTTATCTTAATTGAAAAAAATTAAATCATTAACCTGATGCCACCATTTCTGAATGACAAGTCCTCTGCTTTTCACTCATTCCCCAGCTCACCCTCAACGAACAGCGACAGAGAACATGAAGAGACATGCTCGAGAAGAAAGTAGGGGGAGAAAAGAAAGACAATTTCAATAACAGAAGAAAAAGAAAGTTTAGTGGGTGTAATTTGATTAATAATGCTAAACGGAGGCTGGGAGGGGGCAAGATAGGACCGGGGGAACAAATTAGCCAGCACAGCTGGGGAAGGACTCCGTTCGGCAGCGTATCAAAGGCTCACAACACCGCCTTCCTCCTCCACGCCTCCGCAAACTCAAATTGAAATTCGGTATCTTGTCATACGAGCTTCAGAAGTGTCTTCCTTTATTGAACAATTCTTTTTCTCTTTAAAATGTTACTCTCTCACTCTTTCATTTGGAAATGGGAAGTCAAAATCTGTTATTTAAACCGATCAATAATATTATTCTAGCCAAAATAAGATATAAATCATATTTTACGTGTCACTGTGCTATTCAAGCGGATCAACAGTGGAGAGCAGCATGAAGACTCAGATGAAGCGACTCATAAGAAGCTTAAGTGACTCATAGGAAATCAGCCTGTTTACATCAGTGATTTTGAGTGAAACCAAGCAAACATTCTGATACAATTAACCGTGGAGATGTGATGTGATTTTCCAAAAGATGTTTCATTATATTCAAATGCCCACGACATCCACACATACATTTCCAGATAACAACTTGGCCCGTGCTTAGATAGTGGATAAGTATGTGTTTGTGTGTGTGTGTGTTGGGAGGGAGTGGGAGTCAGCTTGTCATAACACATCTAGCGTTTAGCAGGCTAATCGTGGGAGACGACCATGTTGTTTTGATCACCTGTAGTATTACGGTTAATGTAAATAAAGTCTTACACTGGAGGCCTGTCACTCCGCCTGTCTGAAGAGGGAGGGTGGTGGTAGTGGTGGAGGGGGGTGACCAAGGTAAGAAAAATCACTTCTTCTTATCTCCTTTCCTCTGACCTGAAACAGTCAAACTGCGGAGCATGAAGTCACAGAGAAAGGAGCTGGTGGAGGGGAAAACACACACAGGAGTAATCTCGATGGGAGACATTTAAAGAGGCTCCGCGCTGCGACACATCATTGTCAAATTAGTCGTGATACTTCGGAGTAATTACCATAAATAAACAACATCTTGAAGAACATTTGTGACACAACAGTGGAATTCAAGTACCCTTTACCTAGGAAACCCATACTGTTTTAAACACCCCAAGGTCCACATTTCACTATATTATGAGCAAAATGTAGGTATCTATCAATATTTTTTAAGTATGTTTTAGTATTATTTTTGAATAATTACAGATCCAGTTCCCGTTAGCAAATTACTTAAACCACAAAATATTAAATGTACCATGATGTAAGACAACCAAAAGGGTTTACGCAGTTTACAAGGTGCAACCATCAAATCTTTGGCGTAGTTGTTTGTTAAATGATTGATTGTAAAGATAGATACCGAATAATATCTGTCTAAACTAGATTTACTGTTGCAGGTCTAATTTTGTGATATACATTTTCAGTTAAATCATGATATATAGTTTTTCTTGTAAACTAGTTAAATTGAACTCTACTTTTTTCAAAAAAGTATACGTTGAATCGTGTTAGGATTTTAGTTATTTTGTCTTTTTTAATGTATTTTTTTTTCCTTCTTCTTTTGGTCTGATGCTTCAATTGTTTCTCAGCATTCTCTCTTGGTCTTTTGGTGCATTTCTACCACAAACCAATTTTCCCGCCAAAACCTGAGCAAAGTGTGAAATGCCACCTGGTTTAGTCAGTTTATCATCATGGAAATGTTCTTATTTGTTTACAGTAATTACACTTGTGTCTTCGAGGTAAAGTGCTGATGATTGATTGATGACAAAACACCAAACGCAGCATCTTGAAGGAAAGGGGGGGGCGCCGTGTTCGTTGACTTTTGCCCTGCACCTGTGTTTCATCTGCGGTTTAGCACACATGCTGTACAGTATGTTGCAACACCTCAAAAGACCAGCAGAAAGCTTTTAAGTCGCTATCTCTTTCCCACTGCACATGTTACCTGTAATCTGCCATCTGGGCCAAAAGTCCTCCAGTGGAACTTCCAATAGTGCTTGTCATTTTATTTTTTCCATCTGATATGACAACTCTATGCAAAGACTGGTTTAACACACACAAAATACCAGAGATGTTTGGCTTTCATTGCCATCATTAGAGTTATTCTTTAACAAATAAATCCCTATTTCGAGTGCATATTCTACATTGCTTAAAATATAACAATATCCCTATGCAAACACGAGAATATTAGCGACAGAGGAGGCATTGTGAGAGCGAATGAACATACTTTTAGTTCATCTCAATGTGTAATGATGTCTTTTAATCCTACATCCATAGCTGCGCTGACTCCAGCAGGCCACACCCACATGTGGAGAATAGAATGACTTTATATTCAGTTGAACGGTACACAATATAGTTAGATTATGCTTATTCGTCCCAATACATAAATATGTCATCTCTCGGGCAAAAGCTCTCGATTGTGCCTTGAATGAGGCAACAGGATCCCAGTGCACAATCATCTCTGTCCGTGAGTCTTTCAGAAGTTGAAGGATTTCATACAACACTTTTCACCGCCGTCTTATTTTTTTCCTTTTGAAAGAGAGGGAGTTGATTTTTTTTTCTTCGCCTCCCTTCTTTCCCCCCCCCATACGGGTTTAACTTGGGCTATTTCAACCCTGCTGAAAAAAGTAAATGTGTTTCTAGGCTGCTTTCAGTCTGAGCTGCACAACTTATCTCGCGCTTCCTCTTTGTTATTAAATGCAGTGAGCGAATGATCGGCGTTTCTCTAAGGGACACAGTGAGGCAAAAATCTAAATGGGGAGGCACACTCCCTGCATTACCATAAAAAAGGGGAAAGTGGTGTGTGTGTGTGTGTGTCTTTGTAGAGGGTGGTAGAGACTATCTCATGTGGGGGGGGGGGGTCGTCTTGAAGCCCTTATCGGTTCACCAACAGGAGAACGGAAATGATTAACATCTAATTTAACCCAATCTTCTGTTCAATAGGCCGCCATTCAAAGGGACGCATCTATATGTATTTAAGAGGTAATCACTGGTCGGACCCCCGCTCTCACACTCCCCCCTCCCTCCCCTTTTGTGAGGCGGGATGACACACAAACATATTTCCATCTGAAAGCCAGGCCTTGGTGGCTATATTTCTGTAGGAGAATCGCTGGTGTTATTGTTGGGTTGTTTGTGTGGGGGGCCTCACTTTACTCGCATCATGAGTGTGTGTGTGTGTGTGTGAGTGCAAATGCATCCGTGTATGTAAATGCTGTCAGGAGATATGTGGTCTGTATTCAGTAGCCTAGTATACTGAGTAATGCTGAGGATGTCTCCAGTCAATTATAAATCTTTGTTCAAAGAGTAATAAAGCGGGTTTTTTTTACAATTCAGGAAATGTTCAGATTTTTCTCCATGTGATGGAAGTATCCCATAGTGCACAGTAAAAGTGAGGCTTATGAAGAACCCATCTAAAATGTACCCATCTATGATTTGTATGTTGTCTTTTTGCGGTGAAATTGTAATATTTCTTTAATCACGTTAGCTGTACCTGGATCCCTTTCTGCTGAGGCTGTCTTAGCTTTGAGAGGAAAGATGAAACGTGAGGGAATCAAGTTTCGTGATTTGGGGACATATCGGCTGAAAGACATTTCTATCAGTTTTACTAACTTTACTCTCCAACACCTGTCCTGATCCAATGCTGTCCAACATATTATATACCTCTCCGTCCTCTTTGCAGTAGTTTGACCGTGTGCAAAGTTAAAATTGCAGCCTTTGCGGTGTAAATTCATAACATGCATTATATCAGGTATTATCAAAGAGATGCAAGTTTTGTCATGATAATTTCTCCCTCTTTTTATAACTATAGTGTTTGAATTCCCTCCTTGCCTGTGAGTATCGGAAGAGGACACATTTTCAAGCCAACGCTTTCATCCTTATGTCTTTCAAATCTACCAGAAGAAGACTTTCAGATTAAAACATTTTTTTTTTTCAAAGATTGCCTGGACAAAATGCAAGGATAAGTGAGAATGGAGTGTGAAGAAGAATCCAGGTCACTTTTGAATGGAGATGAGAGAGTGTGTGTGGAGGGGAAGGGGGCTACTGAGCGTCAGGTTAACCCTAGGGGAAGCCTGGCAGAGTCACTTCTTCATTTAGGGAGGTGGTGGAGGAGGAGGAGGAGGAGGAGGAGGAGTGGGGGGGGGGGCGTGAAGATCTCTCTGGAGCTTTCTATCAGGGCAGATTACATGCATGTGGACGCGGTCAAAGAGAGCGGGAGGAAGAAAGTAAGTGTAAAATAAAGAAGTTGGAATCAAAAGGGTCATGTGCAATCTAAGCAACGGGGGTGATGACAGGTTTGCCTCAAACCTGAGCTCTATTATGCATTCCATAATCGGACACACACTCTAACACACTCACACACACACCGATGGCAGCAGGGTTGTGTTGGGTTTCTCTGACAAGGTGAACTTCATGCATCGTGTACATGATATATAACTCCTGAGTGGTGAACAAAGGCGGGCCAGACAGAGCGAGAAAGAAGGAAAGAAGAAGAAGAAGAAGAAGAGCGCTTCTCCTCTTTCTTCGTCTGCTGCCGCTTTTTTTGTTTTGTCTTTCCCTGGACTGGTGACAAAGGCAGTGCTAGGTAGGTAGGTGACCTTCGTCTCCATTCGCTCTTTTATGATAGCAGAAAAAACACTGGGTCAAGTGCATTCATGCGTCACTACAGCTTCTCGTTTTTTTTTGGAGTGGTTAAAGCAAAAAAAAAGGCATTGCATACACTCGTCAGTGAAGAATGGAATTACACTTTGGGTTGAATTGTCCAAAACATCTGAGCCTATATCTTTTCCTAAACACTTTTACTTCTCATCTTTCCTTAACCCCATGACGTTTTCCAATGATGTTAAGGATCAAATCACGCGGATGGTTCACGTTGAAATGAGGTATTTCATGGAAATGTTACTCTGTTAGGAACCTCCATAACCAAAAAAGAATATCTGACCAAGTCCAATACAGTTTGACACCAGGATCCTTCAACAGACGTCTAACCGTCCTCGAGATAAAACATGTTGGCGTATTTTAGAAAGTGCCAAAAAAGCAAAGAAAAAGAGGGTGAAACAGAGAAGGGAAAAAACTGTCCATTAACCAAAAAGCAATTTCTGTTGGTGTGCGCCTGGCTGCTCCGAGGTTCCTGGACGGGCTAATAGCCTTTCATTACAAGTTTCCTCCCCAGCCAATTAGAGACAGGTCTGTCCGGCCGCCGGCCACCGACACACACGCAGACACTTTGATCAGCTCTCTGTTCACTGACACACGTCTAATGACCAGGGGAGAGCAGAGAGGGCAGCCTGTGTTCACACAAACAGTAGCTACACACACACACACACACACACACACACACACACACACACACACACACACACACACACACACACACACTGACTTGCACTTACATTTCAGCAGAAACATAAAAAGCCAGAAAACTTGATCAGATGTTATGTGAGGAAACACATTTTTTAAAGAATGATTTCTTTAAACTAAGCCTTGAGAGATAAATCTAAAAAACTAATCCGACAAAATATTTAGTTTTTTACTTAAGGATCAGGTGAGAATAAGTCTTTGCCCAGGATAATTAATCCAAATTACTTTTTTCCATCTGTGTATACAGGTACAAAATATGCATTCGCATTCATTGTACTACATCTAGCCAAAACGTTTCTTCTCACATGTTCCATAAATGAAAGTATGTTTTAGGAACAGGAAGATTATTTTGGTGAAACCCCTTTTTTCACCTGTTCTTAAGTCATAAATACTTAAAAAATGGATCAGCGTTTTTTTCTTTCTTGCTTCTAAGTAAATAACTGCTAAATTGGTCCAGGAAAAACTGAGTATCACAGTAAAAATGTGAATATACGTTTAAAGCCCTAAAATAGACTGTGGTGTGTGTTGTAGACAAAAATGTAATCACATGCCCACACACAGGGACAAAACCCTGGCTCCAAAAATTTGAAAACAAGCCCTGTAATTAGCAAATTGGACTAAACGGCAGCTTTAATGCAGCCCCTTTCTTCTGCTCTCAGAGGATTTAGTCCTGGTCAGCAAACTGCATTCACACATTCCTACCATACATCAAATAGTTGTGTGTGTCTGGTAGGGGGAAGTGACTCAGGTGAGTTGCCTCTGTTTCTCTTGTCTCTTTAATCATTTACAGTATTTATTGGCTCACCTCTGACCCTTTGGTTGTTGTCGGCTCACAATGGCTTCAGACAGGATGCCAGTTCCTCTGATGCATGACTTCAGGAAAGCTTTAGAGCTTAAGCAAACACGTTGTCCCACCAGCAGCAGAGGAGAAAGAAGAAGTTCAGTCGTGTAGTAATATTCTGTACTGAGGTTTTCCAAATATACCTTTTTAAGCTGAACCTTCCCCTGGAGATCTGTCATTACAAGTTGCAACATTAGCCCGTACAAAACCTAGGCTTTATGTAGGACTTTAAAAAAAGCCTTGTTTGATAGTGTCATAAATAATACCATTGACCCAAGTTTCTTAAAGGAAGTGTACATTGAATTATTTGTTTCCAGTGTTTTTTAGGACAGACATAGTGGCCGCAATGGTTTCACAAACATGCAAGATGCAGTTAGAAAACGTTACATTATGTTGTCTTTGTAACGTTTAGTGTTAGTTCTTATGTTTGCTATTGATTATCTGGTCAACTTATCATCTTTTGCTTTAGGCTTTGTGTATTTGTTGAATTCTTTGGCCTGATCCTCCTGCAGGGTTATTACTTCTTGTGTCAAAAAAAAAAAATTGTCAACTGCCATTAATATGTAGTTTGGTGATCACCATGAGTTTTAAGTGGATCAGAATAATACAAAACAAATGAATATAAAAATGGAAGAATTAACTTTAAGCTCATTTGTCAGAACCTCAGCTTGTCACCATTTTGGTAACTTCTTTTGTAAATAAGTAAATAGTAAGTCAAAAAGTGACCTTTTTAATGAAAAACTATTTTCCTGTTCAGTAAACACACTGCATTCATCACAAGTTCAACATCTCCTCTGGAATCATTTTTTATTTATACTGGACAAAGGAAGTATACTATTGCATGAGGGCATGTCTATTTTAACCTTACACACATTTTGCAAGGTTGAAGCAAAGTGTGTTGTCTGCACACAACATTAAAGCAGCTAACGGGCGACATAACTGGAGACGAATACTATCTTGTGTTATGGGATGGATTGTTTAGACACAAATACTGAGGCAGAGATGAAGACAGAGAAGAAAGGATAGTATTACCTTCTCGTCTGTGTACAGGAGGAATTATAGTATTTTTAGAATGAGACAGAGGTACTTCAGCTCAATGGGTGATTTTATAAACTCCAAGTCCAACAAGACCAGAAATGGCGGCGTGTGTGAGCCGAACACAAATCTCCAGCGAATTGGAACAGTATTAAATTACAATGCATTACAGGTTATGGTGGTTGAACTAATTCTGATGGAGAAATTGCTTCTGTTATTACACTGAAGACATTTTTGCGAGCCCTCTGTCGAGCATTAAGTTATGTGTATTTGTTTTTGTGAGAGAATATTGCGAAGACTAAGAGAGTGAACAAAGGAAATTAAGACGAGGTTTTTATGTTCTCAAAAATAATTCTGAACAAAAAGGAAAGGTAAATAAACATATTCAAATACATACAAAGTCAAATGTTTGATTTCCAATTTTTAAAATGAGTCAAGTTTAATAATGTGTTGCTTGCTTACCCAGAAATGTGCACACATTTTCAGCGATACATTTGCAAACTGCTGGTGCATCCCAATGCTGTTTTCTAACTGGAATTATAGTGATCCAATGTTTTTACAGGTATGCATTTATTTCTTTTAAGTGTCTGATTTTCAAAACATTGTCTACTCTTAACAGGAATAACATTGTTTTAGGGAAAACACAAAATAATTTGGCATACAAATTGTCCAATTTTAGGATAGTGAAAACCAACACTTCTTCTCACACACAACTGTTGCTTAAGGTAGGAAAAAAATGGTTTTCACTTTAGGACGATGCTTAAAAAAAATAGAAATGTTCTTTTTTCTCATGATTTTGTAATCCTGTACATGAACTTTAATTAACTTACTTTTATGGCAGTTAGATAATTATATTGGGGAAAAACAGTTGAAATGCGAGAGAGAAAGGGTGGAGAGAAAAAATGTGTGTGTGTGTTGATTGAGGAATGTCAGGTGTGTGTGTGTGCAAAGCCGATGTTTATGTTCGTACCCAGGTCAGCCCCACAGGTATGTTTCAACCACAACATTACCTCCCACTGACCCCCCTAATGGACAAGGTGAGCAAGCAGTCAGCGGAAGGGAGTGACGCCCCTAAAGCACACACACACACACACACACACACACACACACACACACACACACACACACACACACACACGGGCGAGACTCCCCACCTTCTAAACTACAAGCCAAAATACAGACATTAATCTGAAGTTGGGCACAAAACAAAAATTACTGCCTCTCAAGACCAATGGAGTGTGACAGAGTTTTCTTCTGCAGCAATGGCAGTGATGAAGGGAAAATGAGTGAATGTTGTAGTTTAACTGCAAAAACATAGATTCCGATTTTTGGGTATTTTATCTCCCAAGGCTGGCGGTAGAGGTTAAAAAAGATGTGTTCAAACCCAACAAAAAGCTTTTTTGATTGACCACATTGTTTGTTTGAATTGCCACTCATCATTTCATAATAGAAGACACACACACACACACACACTTCCCTGCATACACACACACACGCACATACATAGTGATGATTACCATTCTCCATATTACTGGTGTACAGATAACTGCTTGGCTCCCATGGGCCTGCCAATCCACTGTAATCCCTCAAACACTCTGAATTTTCATTTCAAACAAAAGCTCAACTGCCAGAAGACACAAGGAAGCATTCTGTCGCCTCCTCTGATTTTCTATTTCTTTCTGTTCCCGGCCTCATTTTTGTCGTCGTCTCTGGGCTTCCATCCTCACGTTCCAACCACTTGTTTCCCCCCCCCCCCCCCCCTCCTTCTTCTTCTGCTTCCGGCATTTGTGAAATTTAATATCAGAATTATAAATGACGCTTGCACTATACACAAATAAAGCTCCCATTCAACTGAGAGTGAGTTTGGAGTGATATTGGATATAATTCAATATTTACCATTGTAATAATCTCATCTCGCTCTTTTAAAGAATGCGGGTAAAACATCCTAAGGTGGTTTATGTGGGTGATCAAAGAGTATGGGGGGGTTGTTCTTTACATTCCTGATTATTGGGGTATGGAAAACACAACATCCAAGCCCTTTGGCCTTCCATACCTCACATCTTCTCCGGTATACCTCCAAACATATAATAGGTATTGTATTAACTACTACTTCAGCCCCTGTACATGACCTTGTGAAATGATTACCTTGAGGCTTGAATTCTTAGTAGCGTTGTACCTTGTCTATACAAAGTTGTTTTTGAATGAATTAAAATATACAAATATTTAAGCGCAAAAATAAATAAATATACCAATTTAATTGCAAAGTGGATTCACAGGTAACACTGACTTAATGGATAACAATATATTATTAGCTTTTGGTAATAAGCCAAAGCATAAGCACAATAATAGACCTCAAGTGTTTTATCAGATGCTAGTTTTCATCATTTTCAAAGTTCAGGTGTATAACTTTATGATACAATCGGTGTCCACCACAGCCTCCAAATACACACACCCCCCCCTGCCTTACACATATGCAGAAACACCGGAGTAGCCACCAGTCAAGGCTTGTCTCCACATTAATAGGCAGGTGAGTCAATAAAGGTGATAACAAAAGACAAGAGCCATTACAGGAAGTTGGAAAAGATAAGCTTATTTAAATTGGATATTATATAGAAAAAGGGAGAGAAGAGCCCGCAGTGAAGATGGGGGCATGTTTGATGGGGTGAATATGCAGTGTAGTCATTCCCCCCCTTCCTTAAGTAAGTAAGACTTTAAGCGGGAACCCTTGAAATGGAATCTGGGTGGTGGTGGACTGATGCATCGCGGTGGTGTTGCAGTGTTGAAGCCTTGCTGTGTTAAGCCTCTTAGATAACAAACACTTTGGCTGTGTGTGCACATTTCTGCCATTTAATTATCAGTCAAGATTCCCTGTCTGTGCGCAGACACAGAAAATCTGTATACGTGCATGTTCACCACATGTATACTGCAGGATCTGGGACTGTCAATTCACTAAAGCCTTAACAAGAAGGCCCTGCAACTACAAGAGCACTTCAGTAGTGATGGAATCAAGAATCAGTTCTTAGTCTCATTAATTGGAATTGTATGCCTCCTATCAGTTCCTCTTATTGATACTTTTTCACAATTGCAAGTGCACAATGACTTCTCATGTTCAGGCTGTATCATTTTTCTGCTTGTTTTGCACTTTAGCCATGGCTAAAAACAAAGTGCAAGGTGCCGATAAACCTGAGGGGAGGCACCATTATTTTGAAAATTCAGCAAAATACATGGATAAAGACAGTAGTTTAAAAATGTTCTCACAGCAATATAAAAGGATATTCTTCAAGCTAGCTCTAAGCAGCAATAATCGATGACAATCATACATTGATATCAATATAATTCCCATTCCTTTACTCCAATCCAGTATATTTTTGAAGAGGAAATAGAGCAATGACTCATTGTACAGGTCAAAATGTCAGCATAGATGGAACACTTGTGAATGATTTTGAATAAGCAAACAGTACATTTCTCTCTTACCAGTGAGGACCTTCTTTCAAATCTGAAAATCCCTAAACCTTTATGCTTGGCTCTTAATAAGTTCCTGTAAACAAAACCTCATCGTAGCATTTATGTGAAAGGAAGGAGACGCCATTTTGGCATCACGTCTTTCGTCGCCAGGCTGCACTTCACCCCCTGGCGTTAGTCCCCCTCTAAGACGGCCTCCCTCGCCAACGCGACTGTCACTACGACCATTACCGGTGGCCATTCAGCCTCTGCCCGCCCTCCAAAGGCCTCCTTGTTCTCCCCGTCGCATGGCTGCCCGGCAGCAGTCTGCTGGCCCGCTGGCTACTGACCCCTGGTCTGGCTCACAGTCTGGCACCGGCGCCCTCCATTAGCCTAATTACAGCCATGAAAGCAGTGCAGACCGAGGCGGGCATTAGGACCAATTAGGGCCGCCCAGGATGGGCTCGGACCAGGGTTGGGTTACCCGCGCACACACACACAAAAATATTTGTACACTATGCATGAGAGCCTATATTAAATATCTTACTCTAATCCTGAATTAAACCCTCGCGAATAAATGACCAGCCTAAACACTTCACCCAACTGACGCCGGATTCTCAATGTGCAATAAACCAATCTGAAGCAACCATAACCTTAACCCTCCTACCTTAAACCCTGGGTGGGGTTAGGACGAGAAGCTGCATGTGGTATTGGCCACCTTGATGACGTTGAACTAAAGCAAGTAGAGATAGAACGAGTAAAAGACAGAGGCAGCAAGAGGAGAGCCTTGTAAAAAGAGAGTGAGGATTGTGTCTGTGCATTCATGCGTGTGGATGTGGATGCCGGGCCGGGGAGCCAGAAGTAATTTGTGGCTGTCCAAAGGGAGATAATAAGGCTTGTCTTCCCTTCAAATAAAAAAAGGTGGAGATCCTCCTCTTAAAACACTATCCTCTCTGTCTTTTATTTCCTCGAGGGCCCCCGCAGGTATGGATGGATGGAGAAGGGATGAGCGGAAAACGTCCATCATGTTGTTAGCCACGGCAAATAACTATGATAAGCCAGAAATGCTCACGTTGGGATGAGTTTATGTTTGATGAGAATGTCATCCAGTTTCCCCAAAAGCTAGTGAGCTCATATCCGGGTTTACGTATGGGAACACTTCTGTAATTGTTTGACCTTTTAAAAAAATTTTGTCAGTTGAGTGCAGTAGGTATTCATAAAGTTGGCCAACATATCTTTTTGTGTGTTTAATGCGCTTTTACTCTCGGAATACCTGTTTTATAAATCTTGCATTGTTTAAAATGGAGAATCAATATTGATTTTTGACAATAATGCAGTTTGTGTTGAGGCATTTAAAAAGAGAAATGAGTTTGATGGGGCGTCTTATTGCTTCATATAAAGACATGTAAGATGCATGATTAAAGTTTAAATAATTTGTTTTAATTCAAAACTCAAATCTGCTTCACGTGATATCAAATTAATCAAAAGTAAACCTGTTTATGCTGTGTTCAGGTGTTGATAGAAGACGCAGTGTCCACGACTTTGTTCAGTTATTCTTTTCACAAAAGCAGTTGAGTGTCAAAGGTCTATTTATTTTTTCACAAAGAGAAGTAGTACTCTGGCCTGAATTCTGTTGTTGTTGAAACACTTTTTTTAAAGAACCACTGAAATACTGTATATTGTTTAAGCGTGGATATACATTCAAAGAAGTGCAAAATACTTAAAGTGGACCTATCTTGCTATATTTGAATAATATATTGTAGGGCCATAGCTATATAAAACATGTCTGTGAAGTTTTTTTTTCAAAATACCAAACAGATCATGCATTTTAGCCATGCCTCATTTCGCTCTATTTGCTCTTTTCCAGCCCTGTTTTTGCAAGAGCTGATTCTGTGGCAAATGAGCTGCAGTTGACCACGCCCCCTTGCAAAGGAGGGGGGCGAGGCACGAGCGGCATGTTACCATGCTGTTGCCATGCCACGGCAACCTCTCATTCCCCTTATAGGTGGAGAGTTGCCCATAAAGGCGGAGCTCCTTGTTTCTGACGTCTGAGATATTTCAAATCAGTCTGTATCAGATCCGTTGCAGCCCCGTTTTTAGAGATTTGGGTATGGAAGAAAAGGGAGAGGGTTTTCTGACACTTGGTGAGTTCCCTGACACACCAGGGACACATATAAATGTATAAAAGACATACAAAGGTGCATTTTGCATGATAGGTCCCCTTTAATTCAACTGCTCAAAAAACTTAAATTGATGAATGTGAAACACAACATGATGGGCTCTGAAAGCTGATACTGTTTTAATACATTCTGAAGTGAAGTTTTCCGTTGTGTGAGTAGAAACCTTGGTTGTCATTGTTCTAAAATTTGATAATTTCTATGCTAAAGCATCACAAGATTTTTTTCTTTTATCTATAATCTTATTCCTAAGAGTAGACATTTCTGCGTCCTGCATTGCAACTTTTGAAAGAAATGATTACATAAATGAAACCTTGAATAGCAAGCAATACCTAACAAGTCGGTTAACTTTTTCTGTAAAAGAAAGTCCTTAATTGTCAGTGTAGGCAACAGTACCTGCAGCATGTGTGGAATCTGCAGCCGACGGTGATTAATTGTGAAATGTGTCGAGAACAACACAAAGCCAAGTCACAGTGCTCGTCACGCGCTCGGCTTACCCAAGACTCACTGCTGTCAACACTCTGTGATATGATCTATACAGAGGATGAACTTTCCCTGTTTGGGGCTTAACTGATAAACACCACACACATGCACACACACTTACAAACACACACACAGATAACTAGCGGCAGGCACCCTCCCTGATGGGTGTCAAGAACAGGTGAGCAGCCACCTGCCGTATGCACTGAATGAACTCATAACTATTAACAACTTGTATTCTAGAGTATACATTTTTATGAGTGAGCATTCTTTGGTTACCCTTACCCTCTATTGGTTTTCAAAGACGCATACATATTTAACATTAAATAATATATGAAGATGTTAGGGAAACTTTTAAATAAGAACTTGTTATTGTGTTACTTCTGCTTTTGGGGGCTTTTTTTATGGATAACTCAAAGACAAGTCAAATGTGCACATGTGACAATGTGATTGAGTTTTAAATATCTACACTGTTTCTTCATTGGTTCACATACTGTATAACCTTTTGAGAACCGCTGCCTAAATAAGCCGTTGGAAAAAATACAAGCTCTACATAATAATTTTCTTGTGAGGATGAAAAAGTCAGACACAATATCTTCAAATGTTCCTAACTGATTAATGGCACCTGACAAGTTATGTTCCACAAGTAAGAAGGAAAATAAACACATGAAGGAAAAATGAACATGAAGCATCCTTGGTCAGTGTACATGTGATTTTTCTCCAAAGGTCAATAAGGGCAAACTGAACCCAAGTCTATCCACGTACAAACACAGCATGTGATTGCTTTTCCTGCAGGTAACTCTCGGCAGATTGTCTTGCTCTGAGATGTGCACCGTTGTGTGGAGAGAGTGTATACATGGGTTGATATAGGTGTGTGTGGGGATGTCGGGCGGTGTGGGTCATCTGCAGAAGCCCCAACCTCACCTTATCTGCAGCGAGGTGGGCTGTGTTCGCAGAGATTAAACACATTTCGATGCGGCTCTAACTGCCGGGGCCTAAAGAAACGCAGGCAGAGGGAGAGCCAGTGTAGCTGCAGCCAGTGTTGTTGTTAGCTGAGGAGAAAATCCTTGTTCCCAACACTGATAAGGACATAAAGTGTTTCTATCCCCAAGGGGGCGGGAGGCAGATTTAGCCTCTGTAGATCTACTGTAATGAATATCAATGGCAGGGAATGGGGCTGCTCCCGTCCCTTTGGGCCTCTGGTTACTTTTCCTCTCTCTGCTGCTGTCAGAACTGCGACAGGGACACTATGCATGAAAATGCGAGACTTAATATATGGTAATGCTATGTAAACACGCGCTGATCTGAGAGGGAGGTTTGGAGGGAGAATAGATCGACGGTCGTCTGCGCTCAAAGCCGAGTCGGGGAGTATATCTCGGAGCCCAACGGTAGCCTCTGAGCACATTTATCTGGAAATGAATATGATACACTAAACAGGAAGAAGGGAGGGAGGTTTGAGGGAGTGTGTTGTTACTGCAAACTCAGCACCACCACCACCACCCCTCTCAGCTTCCTACTTATTCTTCAGCGAGATATTTCACTCTCCCTCCTCCTGCTTACCTGAGTTGAGCGGGGTTTATTCAAATTGGCATCCTCCGGGTTTGAGAGGTTACCTGAGCCCCTGTGAAAAGCAGCAAAAAAACCACGGTGGCCGTGGTGGCAGGCATTTCTGCCACACACACACCGGCCAGGGGTTGGGTTACGGTTCTGAACAGCCTGTCTGGTAGCGCCAGGGGAGGTGGGGGAGTCAGACGTGGAAGTATTGTCTATAAAGCGGTGTGGGTTTCCCAACTTGTCTGACAGCCCGACGCGAGCAACGCCGCATTCCTGAGAGGCAGAAAGGCCGAGCAGACGAGCCACCTCATCGTCTGCCGCCATTCATCAAGCTAAAAATAACCGTTTCATTCAGCAGGTCATTGTGTTTTGATTTTACACATATGCAACGAGCGACAGACGGGACAAGAGGAGGACAGTGACAGAGGGGAAAAGAGAAAAGGGAGTGCAGGAATGAGAGAAGTGTGTGTGTGTGTGTGTGTGTGTGTGTGTGTGTGTGTGTGTGTGTGTGTGTGTGTGTGTGTGTGTGTGTGTGTGTGTGTGTGTGTGTGTGTGTGTGTGTGTGTGTGTGTGTGTGTGTGTGTGTGTGTGTGTGTGTGTGTGTGTGTGATGCCATAGCCTGAGGCAGCGAGGTGGGATTTGTAAGCCCTTTGTAAGTAACAGGCACCACTCTTAGCAGGCTGAAGGTATGTTTTTGTGTGAGTAATCCGTGATGGATGTTTTAATTGAAAGCACAAGGCTTTTAAGGCTGTTTTCAGAGACCGCAGCCAACATCTGACACCTCCACTCAGACCACCACCCCCCCACCCACCCAAAACCCCAGCCACCAACCCACCCAAAACCCCACCCCTCTGTACAGTTAAACAGCTGTATGTGGCCCGGGTCATGCTCTCAGTCCACTGGCTATACAGGGGGCAGCAAATTACTCCTGACACATCCTGAACATGACATGGTGATGGAGTTTATGGAGTGGGCCCAGAGTGTTTAAAAAAAGTTTTCTTGCACATTATATATTTAATGCACATATTCACAGATTTGTACATGTATGTTCTTACATGTATTTTAAATAAAAATGTTTAAAAATGTTTAAGAAAAACAGCAAACAAAAACTGAGCAGAAAAAGATAAATTCAAATAACTAAAATGAAAACGCCTTAACATAAGCACATATGCACATTACAATTAATACAAATAAATACAAAAGAAAAAATCTAAATGAAATATTTATTGAACTAATAATTAAATTGTAAATGGGTAGAAATGTCCCCCCAAAAAGTTTGTTAAGGTTGGAATAACTAATTTTGCTGTTATCTCAACCTTGCCTATTAAAAATGTCTATTTCAGAAACAGTCTTAGACAGGATTCAACTCATCGTACAATATTGTGTTTTGGCTCTTTCCACGTGACATCTTATTTCAATGACAATCTAATCAATCTAATTCTATAGAAACATGCCTCATTTGTCAAAAAAGGTATAGCCTTTCTATAATGGACTCTATAATGAACTTTTTCAGTTAGATAACCCCCATAAGTCCTTACTTGTTGCTCGTGCTGATATAGAATGTAGTTGATGCAGCAGAGCTGCTGAGAGGCCACGGAGCAGTGAATAACTCCTGCAGCCCGGGTGGGGTCTGGGGGGAAGGCCATACATTTACAACATGATGAGCCAGGTTCAGCTGGGATTGACCTCGCTTGACCTGAAGAGGTTGACCCGAGGCTTGTCTGTATAGCACAACCTCCCCCAATCCTTCCCTGGTGACTGTACCTCACCCAAAGTTTCTTCATCCCAGTCCAAAAAATAAAGTGAGCCCATATTTAGAGAGAGTGCTTCTTGACAGTGAAGCAAGCTTTGGGAGAGGAAGGAGAGTCGGGAGAAAACTTCACAGGGATTTCTTCTTTCTCTCTCCTGTCACTAGTCGCCAATTTACCCCCCAACGCATCCAGAATCAAAACTTAATTAAAATGTTGAATAAATAAAAACAACGAAAAAAAACAAAGTTATTGAATTCTGAACCCTTTGATAGATGTATCCCCCCCAACCCCAGAATAATGCAAAATAAGATTTAATAACACCTTTCATATGTAGAGTACAAAGCCGGCTATTTGCATTAAAGTGTAAATCGGCGTCAGGGAAAGGCAGTGTGCCTCTAAGCTTATTGATGTTCAGTTCTGAGCAGCCGGGCGGCATTGTTTCATGCCGAAGCTTGACGGATGTCAAGGTGATTATAGTTTAGATCACCCGTATGAAGACAACGTTTTGAAATGGTAAAATACAGACAGGCAACACAAAAGCCTTCAAATGTTTGTTTTACTGGGAGGGGAAGAATGGAGAGTGAAAAACTCCCACTGAGTTTCAGTGTTCGCTCATAATTCACACAGAGGATGGATAACTCCAGCTCTGTTCAAACAATCTGACAATTTGGTGAATTCTTCTGACGGGCACAAAGTCCTTCTGCAAAAACCATTACTGAATGGCATGACAATGAGCAAGAAAGGTACAAGGGATTGTTGCATTAGCCCTATCTGCCCCCCCACCTTCACCTCTGTTTGAAAGTAAGCCATGAAGCAGGAAACAGAACGAGACAGAAAAGTTTGTTAGTTTACACATTGACACTTTGAAGGGTAAAAAGAGAAGAGTCCTGAGTGGAGGGACTTTAACATGCCTAATAAAAACACTTTATTTGTTATTTTTCTGCTAATCATTTATTAATTTGAGGTGCCTTAAGAGTGATGATGCTATCTCACTAAAGTACAATGTACAGATATTTTTTAGACAAAAACTAAATACAGAAGCAGACGGACAATCCCAACAGAAATTAATAAAGCATTTTAGAATTGATACAAACATGTTTATAGCCGTTTGGTTTGAAAAGTTTTCATTGTTTTGATTATTTTAGCTTCTATTTTCATAGATATACAGAGGGGCACTTGAAAACTATTTTTGCAGTTTTTTGGGGGTATAAAAATAATTGCATCAACTTATAAATGGCAATAGTATGTATTCACAGAGAAGTTGACAACGCCATGACCTCAGTGGTGGTACGGTCCTGCCCCTGACTTCCAACTGGCACACTGACTTCTGTTCTTAGAGAATGAGAGCTGTAGCCCCAGGCTGCAGCTGTACTTATGTAATTATTCCTTATCCGTCCTCTGATGGGACTGCTAACTACGGCAGACACACCCCACCTCCACAGGTGATTTGTGTTATGGTGTACATGCATATATGTGTGTGGTGCACTGTGCACTGCATACATGAGTACATGTTACACAGATGCCTTGAAGTAGTTTGACATAAAGTTATACTTTATATACTGAATATGTTCTACAGTCAGCTAGATGTACCCAAAATCATGGCAACTAAGGCTTTTACAGTGTTATGTAACAGCAATGCAATTAAAACTTTAAGGTAGTAATGTTTGATTTTTCAATATAGTAGCAAAACAAAAAAGTTATCAGATAAAAAACTCAAGTGGCATGGGTGTTACTTTAACTGTGTTGGTATAACATTCATCTCTTAAAGCAAGTTGCCGCCGTGAAAGTCAATCACACATGAAAAATTCTTTGCTATGAACGTGTTCCTTTGTATCTCCTTATTTTAATGTTTTGCTTATTCTTTTTCGAGACCTCAGTTTGACCTTAAGGGTTAGGGCTGAATTTAATTTTGTCAATGTCATAGTTCAAGTTTTGATTGTACATTATTTTTCACATAGTGTGCTGCGTTTTAACCGACATGAAATATATTTTTGGACTAATTTCCCATGACAGCAGGCTGACTTTTGGCATGCAGCCGTTATATCTACCTCAGTAGTGATGAGTACAACCTGTTGATTTACAGCACCTGTTAGTTGTGTGTGTGTGTGCGTGTGCACAATACTGCAGATGAACCTGGTAGATTTACGGTGCTGTCATTAAGGTATTAAGCTCCAACCTACTAAGACTTCTAAACATGGACACACACACACACACACACACACACACACACACGTACGCACACCCACACGTACGTACACACACACACAGATATACACAGTACATTGATGTTTCCTCCATTTCCCTATAGATTATCATTTCTCTGCAGGAGAGTGGGAGCACTTTGTCAATTCACCACAGCTCTAAAGAAGAAAAAGAGCCCCAAAACGATCAATTTTCACTACAGAGATTTTCATATTTCCCCCCTCTTCTTTTTTCCTGGGCAAACATTTTTTGGGGGATAAAGGAGAGATGGAAGGAGCTGAAGCGAAAGGGTCTGAGGGGAGTGATGGGTAAAGGTAAAAGGAGGGAGGAAGGTGGGAGCAAAGAGGAAGAGGAGGGGGAGGTCAGGTTAGGGGTCACGTGTGCGAAAGAGATAAGACCTCCTCATTCCATTTTGACTGACAGGCCGGGGGAGGGCTCTGCAAAGCCCCCGAGACACACACCTCGCTCCATCACTCTCCCCCTGCCGCTATCACACTTTCTCTAGGCCATCATTCTCTCTGTCTCTCTCTCTCTCTCCGCCTCTATCATCCCCTCCATCATTCTCCTCTTCCTCAGTCACCTGTTTCCAAATACACTTTCTGCTTTTATTTAGTATATCCCTTTTTTAAATCTTCAACTCCTATTGTTCTGGAGCATAGTCACATCTTCTGTCTGTATGCTCACCAGCAGGAAGCCTGCTCTTGTCTATTGTTTTTTATACAAAATGAAAGTAATGTTTCTTCCTTGTATCAAACGATAGTAAAAGATGTGTTACACTTCACCTCTGCAGACAACATCATGTAGCTTCTGCTTTGTCATTTGTTTCCTCAGGCTTTATTACTTGACTTTGTTAGGACATTTCTGGTTTAAAATATTGAAAATCAACCCTAGCTTAAACAAGTAGCCCAAAGTATTCTATAGTTCTTAGATGATCTGTTGTCAACCACTGATATCAGGTCAAACTGAAAATCGAGCACACCCGATATGTTATTTGATCACACCTTGTGGCACTCGTCATCCTAAATTAAAACATACAAAATTCAAATTTGAACCAGGAAGTTAGTCTGTAAACTGTTACGGATTTTAACAATGGACAGTGTGTTAGTGTCTTGCCCCGTTGGACCTATTTTTAACATTTCCGCATCAATAGCCCAAGTTATTAATGACATGTGAGTAGGCCTACAGTGTTTTGGAAAACCATAACAAATTACAATCAGGAAGTATGAAACTGAGTTATTCCCTATTTAAATATAAGTCTAAATGAATGAGTGCTGTTCATCATGAGTCCCTTGAGTGTCTTTTAGACCTTGTACTTCAATTTTGTATGGAAACACCAGAGAGACATTTCAATCGTTGTAAAGTTATAACACTGTTTGCTATATAAATGATATCAAACCCAGGATGCTTTGCTTCTATGTTACATATAGGCCTACATTAAATGGTCAAATGAGTCATCATTATATTCATGTCCCCCTCAGTTGATCCGGACATATCAGTTTTGCGGTGTCTTGTTAATGATATGAAATAAATACAAAACACAGAAGTCACTAAATGTCAAAATAGTTACAGAATTGTTGCTGACAATGTGTTATACTTTTTAAATGGTTTATCTTATGGCTTCAACATTGATTGTTTGAAATAATTAATGTGATAGATAGTAAGCTCTGTGTGTATGGAAGGAATTAGACGCTCTCCATAGTTTATGATCCGTTACTGACAAGAACTTGACTGTTGAACTCTCAATATGCCCTGAAGGTGCTTTTTTTTTTTTTTTACTGCCAAAGCAGAAAGAAAGCGCAACGAAAAGGAAGATGCAAACAAAAGCATTGTTCCAACGAGCATTATCTTCATTTTTTAGCACTAAACAATGCATGACAATGCGCGGCAACAACAGGAGCCTTTATGGAAAGCGGCAGAATAGAGTTGAGGCCGTTGTGAGAAGTGGCAGAGGAGACGAGACAAAGCGGGATGAGAAGGACGATCTTCATTGTGGCGTCTTTTCTCATTCTGCCATGAAAGACACCGGCGAGGAGTCCTCAGGGCCGCTGCCAGCTGCAGAACAATCACACCCATGAGCTGCATCCACGCCGCCCATCCAAGCACATTAGGAGAGCATTGTCGAGGCTGTAGCTCTTCATATTCATCTCTGCTCCTCTGAATGCCTGTTCATACGCAATCATAACATCTGCCGGTATCAGAAACATCTCACATTTGCATAGCTCTTACATTCACACGCCCGCATGAGTATTTTGCACCTTCTTAAGGCGTCATTTCATTTTTTTAAATAGACTTTAATCAGGGTAGATTAGATGCCAATTCAGATCTTATTGATGGAAACTGACATTTAGAGATTTTTTTCTTGGCAAAATCACACTGGTAAAACACATGCTGAATAAAGGGAGAGTATAATCTCTGCATCGCTGGGTCCACAGGATTATGGCGAAAAAGAGAGACTGAGGGATGAGTGAAGGGGTGGAAAGCAATGGTGAGTAAGGGAGAGTGACGTCGAGAGAGAAGGCGATGGATGTCAGCTTCTTCTCTTTATATAAAACACCAGACGCAGCAGAGGAGGTGATTGGATTCACTTTTTAAAATGTCACCCAACATCTGTTTCATATTTATGATGGTGGCGCTGCCTCTCCGATGCCCCCTTCAACACTCTGGCGATTCTATCTCTGCCTCGGATTACCCCCACTACCCACCAATGCATAATTTATAAGGCTAATCTTTCACCAAAAGACTGCAGACAGAGGGAGAGAGGAGAGGGAGTGTGAGAGTAGGAAAAAAATGGATTATAAAGAAGAAGGAAAAAAAAAAACTGCCACAGATTTTTTGCTGATATGTGAAGCGAATGGCTGATTTTGGAGATGATACCTTAAGTATCTCATGTAGTCATTAACAGGATTAAGTGAGTGGGCTTCTGATAAGGTAGGAAAACAATTCAGGATTCGGCACATCTTGTCCTCTTTAACCCAAACAGAGACATATCAGTGTATGTGGCCCATGTTTTTCTTTCTTGTGTAATTTGTGATGCCTTCAGATGCCGCAGATAAGCTCCGGATATCATTAATATTACTAATGATAACACTATAGCCCTCTCGTATGGTTGTATCATCATGCTGTGAGGGCATCATTTTTCTAGATTGGGTTAGAGGAATCTGCCATTTGCCCCTTCCTTTGTTCTCACTATTTGACTGTTGCCATTCGTACACCCAAAGCCACAACGGAAAATGTTGACGCCTCCCTCTCGAACCAGGTGAAAAACAGGCTTTTGGTTGTCCTCTCCTACGCGCCGACGTCTTTCCATCCGCCACATCTGACATGACAGTTTCTTTCCCCTTTTTCACTCCTCTCTCACCCCGCTCCCTTCCCCTCCCATCCGTCCCCCCCTTTCTCGTCAGCTTTATTATGAAAAGTACACAGTTTCGATAGAGTGCCCTTCTGACATTTTCGACTTATTAGCTAGTTTTCATACCGTCTTCAATCAACCTCCTTAATCCTCATAGGGAGAAGCGCTTTTTAATTCACTGATGGTCTGATAAGGGGTGCCGAGCAAAGCACCGGCAATGCTAGCAAAGCAGGCCTCGGATGAGGAGGGGAGGAAAAAAAGAGAAAGAAAACGAAAAGACGGGGGGGGGGGAAAAACGATTTACACGTAGATGAATCGTGCTTACAAGATGGAACCCTGGGCATTAGGAGCGGATCTGAATTTCCTATCTGTCGTTTTTTTTTCAAACACCCCCCCCTCAGCCGCTGCATTTGCTCAGTGTTTTTTTTCCCCTCCCTCTCTCTCCCCTCCTTCTTCTCCGCCATTACCCTTGCTGATTGCAATCTTTAAGCGCCATTGGGCCCACTGCTTCTGCAGTTTTTAATCTGTCTTTAATCCCATAGATTTTAAATATTCCCCAGCTCCCGGAGACTGGAGGCAATTAACTGCCCTTCTGATGCTCTCCTTATCAGTTGCCTCCTTGTATCTCTCTGAAGCAGCCTCAAGACACTGCCAGAGCTGACAAATAATACCGCCATTTACCGCCGAGCATCCTCGGGGACTGGAAGGGAGCGCGCGGTGCAGCCACCGCCGCATTCTAAACAGGTATTTGGTAAACATATCATACAGAGGAAAGAGAGAAGGAAATATACTGCAACAACACTCCCAAAGCAATGTATGTTTGTCTGGCTGCCGTTTTGCAAGTGTGTATGTGTGTTCTCCCTCACACCGTAGACAAAAGATTGTCCTCTAGCCCTATGCTGTTGTAAGGGGGGCAGTGCTGTATGGGATGCATAGCCTGCTGCGTTGATAATAATACTTACAGTCTTTTCTCTGGTAACCCTCTACAGTGTTCATGCTGAGAGGAAATGAAATGAATACGACCATGTTTGAGGCTATCTGTCTCTACTGGTTTTATATTTACACTTTGTTTTGTATTTTTGTTTTGTCCTATAATGTAGAGTTTTTGTAAAGCACATGGAGACATAAATGGAGTAGTCCAATTTAGGGAGCTGGAGAGAAAAGAACAGAAAGAACATACATATGAGAGACAGATGCTGAGACATCTGCATTTATTTTATAGATAACCCTTTTGTCTACCCATAAACAATAGCTAAAGCATGATTTAGTGACTGAAGTCCCAAACTGACAGAGGGAAAAAGGTCAGCGGATGAGTACAATATATCAGGTTCAGATGGCCCGGAATGATTGGCTTTAGGGCTTTCATTTACTGTAGAAGTATGATATGTTATGATATTACCCAAGGAAGTTGTGTATATTATCATATCAGCAAAGTAAGAATAATGTCTTTGGGTTAATTCAACATAATAGACTACATGTAATGCTAAACAAAGTTGTTGATTAAATAACCGAATGAGATGATGAAGAGGGAATAGAAAGAGGTGATGTCTCTATAATAATCATAAACCGTTCATAGACCTTTGTTCTTCCTTTAAGACATCACTTAACTTCCTCTCAGCGCCATTAGCTTCTCCTTTTGAACATCACAGTGAGACCTGGTATTGGTTAGCTCAGTCTTGACCTTTGCCAAAGGGTTGGCGTTCACACGACATGGCCATGGGTTTCCTTTTTTTGCAATCTATCCAATCACTCCTCTTGATAATGGGTCCTATGGCAGTGCGATGAATGCAATCACCAGCCCGTGCACCACAATCCTGCTAACAACACCACAAGACACTGCGGCTAAGCCAAACCCGGCGGCATCAGCCAAACCGACAGATAACCATCAGCTAAGAGCTTTTGTGACATCATCAGACAGAGACGGCAACTGACTCCATGCCAGGTTAGAGAGCTGCTAATCCAAACCACAGACTACAATAACACAGACAGAGACAAAAGCAGGGAATGTGCATCATTACAAACACTCTTAAACTCTTAAGCTCTTTGTTGACCCAAACAACACCATCGCTGTAATAGAGCTTTTACCTTTTTTACGGTCATCGCTCAACAGGCACGATTGGATCAAATGATCATAACTCTCAATTTCTAATATCTCTAGCCTCTGTTGGCTCAACAAAACTTAAGACTTCACATATATGTTTTGTCCTGATCATAACCAAGTCAGACTAACCCTTTGCTTGACAGCTGCTGGTATTATCTTCCCTTCTCTAGTGTTGGATTACAGTACACACAGGCTTCTCACCATTAAAATCACATTCAATTACTGCGAGTCAGGGAAGATTGGCGAGACAGCAGCTTTGCTAATGGGGAAGGTCGTCAAATTATGATTGCAAATGCAGTACATACGCTGGCACATGTATATAAACCGAGATAATAAAAAAAAATGTAATTCAGACTTTCTAATGCATATTTTGGTTGTGTTTTCATGGGATCTGCCACCTTGGTGCATTTCAGTTCTCACGATGGAGCAGGAGTTTGGTTTTACTATATTCAGCTGAGGAAGGCATTGGCTAGGCGACCCAACAATGCACCATGGGATCATGTTCTCTTGGCCAGCCATTTCCTGCAAATGCTAACCAATCAGCTGCAAGCTTAATTTGTTTACCATCATATCTACAACAGGATGACCTCTTTCTGGCTATGCCTCAAATTGATGCCTCAAATTGGATAAGAGGAACTGAAACTATAGTATTTGCGAAGCCATGACTACTCTCATTCACTCCTTATTGTGCATATTCTTTAATCCACTCCCACATGTGTACACTTTGTTTCCCTCTGTAAGTGTCTATGTATATATGTATGCAGAGTTCTTGTGGTTTGGGAGGTTAAGCTGCTGCTGATCTCCAAGCATGGCCGATACCGATCCAGAGAACCACGGGTCTGAGGGGGGCCAAGGGTCCGCAGCTCAGCCCCCAAACAGGGGGCTGTGCCAGGCAGGACATAGGCCAAGAGTTGGGGATGTTGGTGGTGGAGCGGTGGCGGAAGAAGGGGAGGGACGACAACCACTCTCATCCTTTTAAAACCCTGGCACTTGGGTCACACTAGGGGGCCACCCAATTTCACAGTCTTCTACAGCATGGCTCCCTTACAGAGAAATGGAAACACAGGAAAACAACTCGAGTAAGCCTGGAAAACAAAAAAACACTTCAGTGAAAACAGTTGCATTATTTCTTCCAACGCCTTCAAAAGAATTAGCAAATAAGGTGACAGTGTTTTATTATTATTTTTATTTTTTCAAGCCACAGGTCAGAGATTGCATTTTCGGACCTCCAAAATAAAACACACTCCAGCACTTTGCTTCAAATCCAATCAAGCTCCGTTATCAGCTCCCTTCTCATCAAGGAGGGCTGCTGATGGAGGCTGGCTGGGGTGGAGGGCGGGGGGGACGTGTTGGGGCTAAGCCGACCCCCCAACCCCATCACCCAACCTACACCCCTTCACACACACTCACACCATACACACTACACCCGAATCTACTAACCCCCCCTACCTCCCTATGCTCTCCTCCCCTGGTTTCCGTGGCGACTGCTAAGCCCGAAGTTACGGTAAAGCTGGTGTGCCGCTGAGCCCTGGGCAGGATTTGTGACAGAGAAATCACATCAGCCTATGCTGATTAACAATTCCATTCCACCCTGAGATTTATATAAAAAAACTATCTTACATTTGGCTTTTTAATAGGAACGATCGCTATCTCAAATTGAGTCCCTGCAAACTTTAATAAAGGCTACAGGGTTGAGTGGCATTTTGCATGCTGATTTAGGCCCGATTGGCGGCTTTTGATGAGAGGGAGGCTGCTATGTAAAGCGGTGCTCCTAGCGCTTTTCCACATCGCCGGTTCAAATGCGGAAGGATAAGAACATGAAAAAAAAATACCACTTCCATCTGCAATCTCCGGATTTCTCTCTGCCTTCCTCCCTCACTCTCACTCTCTTTTTTTCAGAAAATGATTGACTGTTGAATATGAATAAATGGAATAGAATGAAGCAGGAATAGAGAGACTGAGCGCCGCAGACAGAAGAGAGATGGAGGAAGAGACCGAGAGACGGAACAGGAATAAAAGAAACCCTCTCCTGGACTCTTCTTTTTTTTTCTGGAGGTGAAAAAAAAAAATCAGAAAGCCAAGGTTTTTATGCTCTCCCATTCTGATATTTGGAGAATGGTATTAGTGTAGAATATTCACAGCGTACAGAAAGGACCACGGGCGCAAGAGAGCTGGTGTGTGTATGTGGCTGGAGGAAGGAGGGGGGGGGGGGGGCATCAAATAAAAAAACATCGGCAGAAACACTTATCCCCTCCACCCCTCTGCTCCGGCCCCCACAAATCTACATCGGTATTAAAAAAAACTATTTATAGTAAGAGTTCAGCTTAATGGGATAATCAGCTCTATTTGTAAAGATATTGGATAATCCCAAATAGTTTATATGGGCATAGAGATTTAAAACATTTTTATTAGATATACTGCATTCCGGGGGCATTTCAGATGTCCCTCAGTTCACTGTATAAGCTGGCCGAGACAAAAGACGCTAGAAAGAGTAAATCCTAAGGCGAAGGCCAAACACTGCTGCTGCTGTGAAGTGTTTTTATGCAAACACACAGGACAGCAAAGGAGACTCCACTGTTAACTTTGTCAGCATCGACCTGCTTGGGTTTGTCACACAACACCAGCACTTCCTGTTTTAAACTAGTGTTGCACAACTCCTGGCAGTGAAGCAAATCATGTTGTTTTGCAGTTACTCGTGTTGAGATTGTATGCTTTGCCATCTAAAAAAAAAAGAAGATAAATAGTGTTTAATTCTGCTTTATTCATCAAATTACATGCAGAGTTTAGTATTACAGAACGTTCACTCTTGCCTTTACAAGAACCACTGTTGAAATAAAAAGAGAGAGGAAGAGGAATAGAGTGAGAGAGGGAGGAATGGGGGAGTTAAGGGGAAGAGGGCCAATGGAAGGCATCCAACAGGATCAGTGAGTAGGGCATGCTGCCAATGCCTGGCACACACAGTCACACATACACAGTCACACACACATACAGTTTATATCTGCCCCGCCTCTCTCCCTCAAGGAATCCCTCATATAGCCCGCAGGGTGGACCACATCCGTACCCCACCTCGGTCCATCAGCCAATAAGAGAGCACTGGTCTTATTGGGATGCCATTTTTCAAGTGGATAATAGCTTTAGGAAAAAAATATATTGGGGGGGGAAATCATGTAACTTAGCCAGTGTAACACTAGCGCTGGGTCGAGAATATCTCTAGATGCAGAACTGTAAAGAACACTTTAAATTATTTGGACTATCACGCTTTCTTGTAAGAATAGCCATTAGTCATCTTTCCAAAGATCTGATGAAAGAACTGGCATCAGAGGCATCATGTGGTTTTGTTGGCTGCAAATACTAATGCCATACTGTACAGTAAGTAAAACATGTGAAAGTATAATGAGCCCAAAAGTGAGAAAATACATTTTAATGACTAAACCTTCCATTGTACTAGTAAGATTAGCTTTGTCTCAAGTTTGTTTACTGAGTCATAACTTCTAACAACAAAGCCATGTTCAGTCTTTTACAGGATATCTTAGACATTAAGCTTTCAGTGGCGGATGAGCTGCCTTCTTTAAGATGTCCCTTTTTATAGGACGTAAAACCCCCTTTAATTACTTATAATAGTTATTGATAAGGTTATAGCTTTTTTTAAAGAAGCACTGGCCGCAGGCTATTTATTGGGTAATTTTCTCTCTGATTTGAAACTACGTTATTTAGCAATTTTTTGGAAGTTGCTGGTGCAAACAATATTAGTTAATTTTGTAACTATTTGACACTCAGACATTCATTGACAGCTGTAGAACTGTTATAGATATCCAGTTTGTGGGTATAAGCTTGTCAGCTTATGTAAAGCTGTGAGCTTATGTATGATAAAAACCATTGTTAAAGAACCAATCAGGGAAATGCACATCAACTATTAAAAGGAAGGACTTGTTGATGGACTAGTAATCTCCTTACAGTTTCCACATACCACCGTGAACCTAAACACAAGACCACATCTGTAATAACCGTATCAAACCATGTCCATCCTCACAATCCATTCAAGATTCATGTACAGTTATCGCATACTGACAGCCCTTGTATCAAGAGCACAGTCAATTGATTTGCATATGGAAAAAAAACCTGTCATCACAGTAAAACCAACATAAAGAAAGCCAGAAAGCCACTGGGGTGCTCGCTCAATGCTTCCATATCAAATCAAACACAGAGGACTTTAAGATGAGCTTGAAAAAGACAAGTTATGACGCCATTATCAGCACATACAAATAAATCCAAACAAAATCTGTCCTCCCAAAGGAACAAATAGTAACCGGACCTTTCGCCATATGTGTGTTACACGACTCCATTAAACAAGTGGGTGCTGATGCGATATTGTTCGTATGGCCAGGGCTTTCTCATCTGTCAAGGGTTAAGTAAAAGGGTTCTTGTAGGTTAACACACATACACACTCTTACCCCTCCTTAAACTGGCCTAGGACCCTGTTGGTACGACCCCCCCCCCCCCCCCCCAGACCTCACTTTCCTTCTTTCCTTGGCCAGTGCTCTCCTCTGGCCCTGATAAGATGCTATCGGTAGCCCTCTAAGCACTTGAGAGGCACTTTAGGAGATCACTGGAGCCATTACCATGAAAAGTAAAAGATACCGGCTATATTGATGCCAGATTAATACTGACCAACATGTTATTGATTTCCGCCCCCTCCCTCTTCACCCCATATCCCCTTTTCACTCCCCTTCCTTTTCTTCTTCTCTGCTCTGGACCTCTGGCGGTGATCTTATTTTCTGATGGAGCAATGTTTTGTGGCCTGGCTTGGGGAAGAGGCCTCCACCTCCTCCTCCTCCGAGGCCACTATCTACCGTTTCACAGGGCCATCCTTTAAAAGGCGCAGAGCAAAGGCTCGCTGTTATCTGCAGATGTTATTCAATTGTTACAGGACAATCTGGGCCATTAGCCGGCTGTGTTAAATAATGCATCCGCTTTTAAAAGGGACCCTTATCTCGTCTAAGCGTGTGTTTTTTAACATTATTAGTATAGGAGTGTAATGAAAGGTCCCTGCCTGATGGGTGCTGATATACGTCCAAGGTCTCTCTATGAACCTCTGCAACAACGACAGCAATGCATAAACAAACAGTGACCTTTTTAATGAAGCCTGGTTTTATCTCGTTTTATTAAAAAGGACAACAAGAAGCGGAAACGCTACAGACGAGATAAAAATGCATTTAAATGCGCTCGTCTAAAGGCGCAGACAATCGATCACAATGCATATACAGCCGCTTGGGAGGAAACACAGCACAGTGTGTTGCTATGAGACACAAAGAAGAGGAAGAGATCGAAGAAGAAACAGAAGGAAAGAAAGAAATATTGAAGAATGCGAAGGATGGGTAACCTTAGCAAGAGGAAACCAAACGAAGAAGAAGAGAAGAAGGCGAAAGGAAAAGGAAGGATGTGAAGGATGGGTACAGAGAGGGAAGGATGGAGGAAGGGATGGGGTTGGCGGCGGGAGAGCGATAACCGCAATGTCTTCAGTCACAGATTTACACAGGCCATTGCACTCCCATTCTCCCTGGCTCTTATCAGGGGAATTATTGAGCAGTGTGGCATACCATTAAAAATTCTGCTTAGATTTCACAAAAATCAAATTGCGCAAGGTAATGAACGCAGCCTTCAAATGGGCTCCTCACTGATACCCATTCTCAGCAGGCAGAAATACATCTCAGTCATAATTCGCTATCTTTATTGTACTTCGACACAGACTTAACTATGCTGCCAAAGCAGGGGAAAGCTTAATAATCGCCCTTGATGTTAAAGGGATGATTTTGTGGCTATTGCTTTGCAGCTGTTTCTTACTCTTACCGCTTATATCGTCTTGATTCTCTGTTTCTCTTTCCATCTCCATCCATCACCTCCCCTTTTTTGTTCTTCTGTTTTACCCCTATCCCCCTCTTTCTTCTTTTACGTCTCCCTTTCTCTGCAGGCCACATTGTTAGCCAAGGTCAGATGGGTCAGCACAGGTTTTCACTCTCAGAATTGCCCTCTTCCAAAGCGATGTTTGCTGATGATTGAGAACTATGAATCTAGGCAAGAGACACATTCCACGGATGTCAGCCGTTTTTTTTGGATTGGCTCGTACTTCTCAAATACACACAAGCATAGACAAGCACACACCTTCATTTGTCTTCATTCTAATTTATGACTCAGACACAATAAAATTTAAAGGACTGTATGTATAAAAGCAAAGCTCGGGGGGTGAGTCTGTTTCTCACATACGAGTCTTAAGACAAGGCTTCGTTGTCTGCAGTTATGAGACTGACAATAGAGTGAGGTAACACTAAAGGGGCAACAAGGCATGTGGAACATTCTTCCAACAGCTCTAAACCTCAGAGTACAGTAGTACTTTCAGAATACATTGACACATAAGACGTTGACATGTGCAAATGTTAAGAAGGCATTAGAACATTGGTTAGAGAAACGGATAGTATTCTTTGTGTATTTTGTGTAAAGGGGAATTGGGGTCGTTTCTTTGAAAAAAGGGAAACGTATTTAAAAGATGTAAATGCTGTCAAGCTCACATTATGTGCATTAGCTTTTTAACACCATAAATTGGTGAAATGTAATACAGTTATAACCTTTTACATTTACTATCTTTTTACAGAAAAACTGTTTAATGGTTGTGTGTGATTTGATATCATCTTAACTGCTGTCATTGAGGCCTCTACTTGACTCTCAAGCCTTCTCAAAGAGGACAAGTTTACATATAGCTATTTGATTAACCTGAATTGATCAAAGAAAACAGGATGTATATATAAGGTAGCCACCATTAAAGCAAGTAATTATGCAATGGAGTAGTAATGTGCTTTGTAATGAACCACCACTTTAAAAATCTGGAGTTTATATGGAAAAGTGCATCCTACACATACTACCTCCTTAGTGCTTTTGGCCTGCACTTCATCAGTGAGTTATGCACCGCATGCATTACCAAACTGTTTATGTTATGGAACTACTCATCATTCATTGACATTTGAGCATGACAGGGCATAAACAATGACAATTAGTCAGACAAACTTTACTGCTCAGACGGATCTAGTTCCACTCAACTTAATGTCAGCCCCCTACCCCCGGCTTCATTCATCCAAAACCAAAAATAACAACCCAAAGCCCAAACACTCTCCTCTCTGTAGCTTCCTGGCACAAACTCTATCTGGCTGGCCTTTCTCTGCAGCCAGTATCATTGTGATGTGCCAAAGCGACAACTGCATGCCACGCAGATCTCGCCTTGACTCTCTTCTGTGGCTAGTTAGCCCGCTAGCGCTTTCCGCCGTCTGCCCGTCTGTTGGTCGGGTCCGTCTGTACTCTGCTGGGCTTCTCCAATCACAGGCCTTAGCCCGTGCAGCCCCTAATCCATCCATGGGCTTTACCCCACCAGCTCAGTGTAATCACACAGCTAATTCACAGGCGGACGGGAGGAAGGCAATCCGTGACGGACGTTTTTTGTGCAACTAAGAATGAGCTCCCCGGTGACCAGGGGAGGTGGTGGACTGGGAGACTGTCAATGAAGGGGCCATGAAAAGATGGCTCCGGAAAGGCGCGATGCAAGGGGAATAGATGAATAGCAGAAACGGGCTCTGAGATAGAAATAGGAAATAAGGAAAATGTTTGGAGAGTATAAAAAAGGGGACATGAATCTGTAGCAGTCTTTTGCCAAGAGAGTGTTGAAAGAGCCATTGTGAGTTGGAACAGTCTATATTACTCAATAAAGGCTGTGATGAAAGGCGAGGCTCTGTATTAATTTGGATAAGAAACCTTTGCCTCCGTGCCCCTTTTCTCTCTCGGCTCCCATCCACGACACCTCTGTGGTTTAAAGCAGTGTTCGGTTTCAGTTCAGCAAGCCAAGTCATTACATTTCAACATGTCGCACCTTTCAGAGGGGGAATTAACTAGTGCTGTTATTTCTTCATTCCACACGTGCCGGTACCCAGAGGAACAAAAAAAGAGAAAGAGGTGTCGATATTTTGACATTGTCACTTCATGCACGCTTGCACGCGTGTGCTGTGAATGTACTGCATGCCCTCTGACTGTCCTCTCCACAGTACAGCCTTCTCACTGCTAATTTCAGATGAACTAGAGAGGTGCTGGGATTGTAGCTAGGCTGTCTCCCTGATTTTACTGTCAACATCCCAGCAACAAAGGAGGGTGGATCTCTCTTTCACTTTGACATGTCAACGCACTCCAACAGTCCGCAGTCATAGTGAACAGAGTGGAAACCACCGATACACTGTATAGCTTTGCATTTCATCCAGTTGAAAAAGAATACACTGGAATGGCAAGAACACAACCAAAGTACCAAGCTAGTATGCAAAGCTGGTTCTCTTTTAGCTAGTTAGGAAGAGGTTATATGCAACACCTATGTCACAGTAGCCAGCGAGGAACGTGGTATGAAGCATTACTGCTATGGTTACGAGCAGTTTTAGACATCTTGCACACTGAATTATATTAGTGTTGATACTTTTAATTAGAAATACGTTTAGGTGTCTCCCTGTATAGGATTGTAATGAACACCTGCCATGCATTGAAAGATATGAGAAGTTGACAAAAACTCCTGTTTTAAAAAATCGGGTTCTATTTTTCACTTCCCAGGCATTATCCCAATAATGGAAATTCACCAAGTTCGACTTATTGTGGGTGATTTTTTTCACAACCTACGATAAAACCAAACTTTGTCCCAACCCTAGCACCTCCACCCAGCCACAAACAATTATTTTCTAACACAATAGATTACTTTTCAATGAACCAGAGGGAATGACATTGCTAATGTTGTTTTTCTTTTAGAGTATTTTAAACTAAAACACAGTCATAAAGATTTAAAGCCAAATAGTTAAAAGCTAAACCTATAATTTCTTCATCTTTTGAGTCATAGTTTATGTTGATTTCATTAAATGTGTTGTACTAATGAAGCTTATAAAATATTTACTAGATTTAGGAAGATTGATTTATTGACTGATCACTCCAGGCTTTTTTTGTACTCTTTACAATTACTCAATACTCTAAGGTGGTTTGCTGTGTGCTGATTGGTGGAGGGCTGCTGGAGGTGGGCGGAGCTGCATTCTTGCTGTGTTGCTACCTGTCTAAATTACTCAGGGTTGGAGATGATTTGGAGCCAAGCAACTAGGTGAGGTTTATGGGGGTAATCTGCGCTCATTAGCGGCACCCATAAGTGTTTATGTGAGGTAATTCAGTCGACCAAACTAGAGCCTGGAGGGAGAAGAACAGACCAACAGACACTGATAGGGTGAGCAGGTTCAGGTAAACTGACATTTTTATGGTTGCATTTGTGTTTATGTGTCTGTGTGTAGGCAACCCAAATCAACAGAACACAGACCTATAAAACCATCAAATACAATTTCAAGAGTTATGTAGGCTTTGATGTTAATCCTTAGAACCAACAGCCAAGCCAAATAAGTTGGAATGTCTTGTGTGTTTTTTATCATTGGGTAAAATGTGAAGGTAAGGTGTGGTGCCTAGAAGAAGATTTAATAGCATTCATTTACTAAACGATTTTAAAGAAAGTGAATTCATATCTACAAAATCTATCTCCTTTTAAAAGAACACTACTGTTTGGAACAACTACTAATATGATATAAATCTTTGACAATACAAGCTGGAATTACATTTAATAAAATAACATGCTTAAAATAATTGAGCATCATCAACAACACAACACCTTCAACAATTTCTTGCAACATAAACGTAGTTTGCTTAATTAGTCAATCAAGCCTCTTGCTTGTATCGTAGTTAAGGAATCACAACACTCTTTCCCAGCAGATACTAAAATGCACAAAGAAATGTGAGGTTGAGTGTAGGTGAGAGGAGGAAAGAAAAACTGAGAAAGAGAAACCCTTACAGTTTCAAACTGAGGATCAGGTGTTGATATTTTTCTCTCACACACTAAAACACACACACACACAGAAAAAAGGAAGCAGAGCAGGGTGGGGTGGGGGGGGGGTCAGACCACCAGAGGAAGACGCTGCTCCAGAAGCCTTTATTAACTCCACCGACAACTCCTGCCTAAAACCACAGCTAGGTCATGAAGCACATAGTGTGAGACACACACACACACACACACACACACACACACACACACACACACACACATACACACACAGAAGACGAGCGTCTGCTACCACATTGGACACCACCCAAGACTGTTGGTGGCACCTGCATTGTTGTGAGATGTTCCCTCTCATTTGGCTATAGATTCCCTCTCCAAAATAGCTGTGAGCAACCATAACACACACACACACACTCTGGTTTTGGTTCCAGAGAGTGTTCAGCAGGAGACAGTGTGTATTACCTGTTTTAGTTGTGGCCAAGCTTGGGGAGGGGGGTTGGGATTAAGCTGGTGGGCTGACGTTGTGCCAACACCAAAATCAACGGTGTAAACACACACACACACACACACACACACGCGTGTCCACCTTATAAGATGTTCCTTTTGTTCATGCCTGCCTCTGAATTCTGTATAATCCTGCCGCCCCAAATGGAAGTATGTGTGCATGTAGCCTTTTGTGTGTGTGTTGGTATATGTGTAATGTTTCCTGAATTATATTTTGTGAATAAGTGAGAAACACACACCTTGTGAGATTAGTCTCTGCAGAAATTGGCTGATGTGTCAGTAGCTTTTCGGACACGCTGAGTAACAGGAAGGCAAAAACACTATGTGTGTGTTTGTCAGGGGAGGGTGTCCAGTTTCTAGTGAACAATGTGAAATTACATATTGTTAGAGGGGTTAAGAGGGTTACCAAGTGGTGTTTTCTAAGCTGAGACAATGTTTGCCACACACACAATCCATATAGAGCGGCTCAGACTTCAGTGGGGTTTTGGTTGTGGTGTAATTTTTTTTATTAAATACAATTACAACAGCTTTGCTTTTCTAACCTGGTCACAAGAGGCTGCGGGGGGGGGGGGGGTGGGGGGGTGTGTGTGTGTGTGTGTGTGTGTGGTTATAGATTGCAGTTTCTCAATGTTTTCCCACTGCCATAAATAAAGTAGACAAAATAGTAACATTATAATGCATTAGAAGGATGGATTTTTTGTTGTACTTGACTACACTAATGTTTATCTAATACACTGGTGGTGTATTATTATCACATGTGTGTGTTCCTGCTGTCTGTAAGGTGATCTGAGGTCCACAGTTAAAAACACAAACTGAGATGAAAGCAAAGTGCCGAGTCAACACAACAGCTTCTTTCACATTGTTTGTGAAGAAAAGCCGACGCTGTTGAATTAGGGCAGAAAAAAAAAACAGCATGGCTTAATTACTGTCGCATAATACCAATTATTTTGTCTCCACACCCTTATCTTAATTACTTCAAAAGACCAACTTCAATTAGGACGTGAAAACTGCATCTAACTGGCAGTCCAATCCCCAGCTCCCCACGGAGGCAACGTCACTCAATTACACACACACACAATTACACTCACACACAAGCTGAATCTTACCAACAAATGTGCTGATAATTAATTGACATGCCAGACATAATATTCAGCATAAATAAATGAGTATTGTTCTGAAAAAGAAGATGAAAGCAGAGCAATTAATTCAGTTCAGAGCAAACCAGTAGCCGTCCAAATGATTTAATGCGTGTAAGATTCCAATAAAAATGTCAGATTTATCTAATCAGTGGTTTTGAATTTGAGCAATGCGCAGTTATACGTTTCAGTGGCAAAACCAGGTTGTTGAATACCTCTATTTGAATAAACAACTAATAATAGACTTGAATAATATCCATATGGGTTTATATTCTGGCCTCTAGAACAGTTTGGTACCATTTCTGGTGGACGGTTAGGGTTTCAATTTATCCTGAGAATTATGATGGATGAAATCATTTAAAGAGTATTGGCTGGTTGGTAAATGCTTTGAAACTTTAGACACCAAAATCAATAATCAACCTGCAGTAAACAAATGTTAGAATCATGCTTCAAGTTTAAAATAATCCACTAATTATCATTCTGCTGTCCTGTGCTTTTGGCCTTTTAGTCTTCCTTAACCTCCACCTTCATATACTATGGAAACAGGGAAGTGTTCCTTGGTAATAAGCCTTGGTGGCTAACCATTATTCAACATGGTATAATCTGCTATATTATCTGCTATAATGTAGTCTGATTATGAACACAATGTTGCATACTGGTATTTTTAATGTGTGACATAAGCACAATATGCACAATTACTGTCTGATGAAAAGGATTAGCATGTAAACAATTAATAGTGGATATTCAAGACTGCCGAGTAAATTGCAGCTTATATCATCCAGTGTCAAACCCTACATCCTTATAAGAAAATTAAAAATATATTCAAGTCACGTTCTTGGAGCAAATGTGACCATCTATTCTGCATCCAAACACATTGGTTCATTGTTTTAAATGTCTTTGTTTCCCATGGAATGCTATATATTTACATCATATAGAAATAAAAATAGAAGACATATTCTGCTTTTTACCTTTTTACTTTGTTCTTGTTGAGTTTTTTGTAAACCTTCTGAGCAACAAGGACATCTTCCAAAAACACGTTTACTTTTTAAAGTATTTTGTCTTAAACAACTGAAAATATTATGTAATTATCACATCAGAATGTGGCCTGAATTCCCTAAAGCCAACAGGCATGTCGATCTCTCAGCTTCCTTTTAACCAGGGACAGGCTGTTGACACACTGTTGTCTCATCTTCTCAAAGACCCTTTAGTGTGCGCTGAGAGGGGTAAAGTGGTGGGTGTGTGTGTGTGTGTGTGTGTGTGTGTGTGTGTGTGTGTGTGTGTGTGTGTGTGTGTGTGTGTGTGTGTGTGTGTGTGTGTGTGTGTGTGTGTGTGTGTGTGTGTGTGTGTGTGTGTGTGTGTGTGTGTGTGTGTGTGTGTGTGTGTGTGTGTGTGTGTGTGTGTGTGTGTGTGTGTGTGTGTGTGTGTGTGTGTGTGTGTGTGTGTGTGTGTGTGTGTGTGTGTGGAGAGATGAAAGGTAAAGCAGACCATTGGGTCACATGTCTGGCTGCATGACGAAGGGCCAAGCCAAACTCTGAGGGGTTGGAGGAGGAGGGCGGGTTACATGTCGGTGGGTGAGTTAGGCAGTGGGGGGGGGGGGGGTGTCCCTGACCCATGTCTAAGTGGCGCTGCAATGTTTACTGTGAGGAAGGAAGCTGTCAACTGTGTTTGCTCCCATCTCAGCAAGACGGAGCAACTCCTCGCCCACCCCCCTACACTCAGAGACAGAGAGCGTGCAGCACATAGTACATTTCTAAGGGCAGCAAATCAAAAGTGAGGTTATTTCTTCCCCTGACTCCATTGGGTCTGCGTCGGTGCGTCTGCAGGAGTTTGTCGGGCTGGAGCGACGGGCCTCCCCTGCAAGGCCTCAGAGGTGATTGACAGGGCTTTCTACTTGAGGTTTAGAGTTTCCCCCTGGTGTAAAGTCCCTGTGGCTCTCCTCCAAAGGGTGACTGCATTCCTAACCAGGTCATGAACTGACCACCTTTACCACCACCACCCCCCCCCCCCCCCCCACAACCACTACAAACCTCTCCAAATCCCCCCCACCTGAGCTGCAGAGCGATCCCAAATCCAGGCAGCTCTTGACTATATGCTTCTCCGAGACAGTGAGAAGTCCCTGCATGATCTCAGGTCAATAAGCAGTCATTCGGTCATCATGACTAAGTTTTAGAAACCAGCAAGTCTGTGGCTGCTTGGGCCAAAAGCGTTTGTGGTTTAAGGACTCTTCCATCATGAACAGTGTGTTTATTTAATCAGAACAAGACTTTAACAGTGTCTTTATTTCATAGTACTTACCAATTCTAAAATATAGATTAAAACCATTAAGGAATAAATCTTCAAAGTATAATTTATTTGATCAATTTGTCCTATCCATCATCACACGTTGAGAGTGGTTAACCAATCAAATGATAGTGAAGACTGGTTGTAGCTGAGTGTAGATAATAGAAAGAGGAATCCAGTTGGTTTTTAGTTATGTTAGTTGTTTAGGTTTTATTTCCAGATCTTAATGGTCTTTTTAGAAGCAGCATGCTCTCTGGCATACACATGTCCATATCTACTACCACTTACAACTATAACATGGCATGTTGGACCCCATTCACTTAATGTCTATGTTTCTGGAGCTATTGTTGCCTGGTGGGGCGGTGAGATGGATTAATGCTTCGTTGTTGTTAATTCAGTCTTTTTTATTTTGGCAACGTTTCTGAGCCTATAACCGCTTCATTTTTCCCCCTTCACCATCATACTAACACACACAAACACGCAGATACACCCTTCAGGCCTACCTCAGGGGCCCGAGTGTGATGAGCTGTGCCCGTCCTGCTGCCTGTACTCTCAATCTCTATCTCGACCCCAGCAGAAAGCCAGAGAAATTACGCGCCTTTTCCTGGAATGTGATTAGATTCCTGATGTTGGCAGCCACACATCTCTGTTTTTTTAATTGGGTTCCGAGGCGCGACGAGATTAGCTGTGTGTGTGTGTGTGTGTGTGTGTGTGTGTGTGTGTGTGTGTGTGTGTGTGTGTGTGTGTGTGTGTGTGTGTGTGTGTGTGTGTGTGTGTGTGTGTGTGTGTGTGTGTGTGTGTGTGTGTGTGTGTGTGTGTGTGTGTGTGTGTGTGTGTGTGTGTGTGTGTGTGTGTGTGTGTGTGTGTGTGTGTGTGTGTGTGTGTGTGTGTGTGTGTGTGTGTGATAAGAGAAGGTAAGGGGGTGTCAGGGGGTTTTGTGGGTGAATCCCCCACTCCCCAATGCATGATGCTTACTAATAGGGTTTATGAGGGTTTTTTCTGTACATAAGCACACATATGTAAATATGGGAGGCCTTTATTTGCTTTTGTTATATAATGTTCAAAAATCATGGAGCATTAGTCAGATAGCTTTAGTGTCATCCTGATAGTTGTTACTTCCATAGAAACAATAGAAAGTGCTCTTTGTTATCATAAATCATGTTTATCTACAATATTGAATACAATTCAGACCTAATGCCAGTTTAATATAGGCCTTACGTTAACCTTTTATAATCTTTAGCTATACATATATTATTCATTAAGATTGCGCTGCGCCTCATACGAGGCCTATTATCCTGGTCTTCAGTTGAATTATCACCACAACTTCAGTATGTATGTATCTCATGATGATTGCATAACAGTTTGGCTAGTTCCCTACTTTAGTGAATCAAACGTCCATTGGCATTCAGGCAAATAGCTCTAAAGACACACTTACTTAAGCTGGCTGACTTCCCTGAACTCTGATGTAATCGGAATTTTGTCAAAAGTTTGAATGGGCTCATGGACAAACCGTCGTTCACAACAGAGGCAGAGGAGCTTACCTAACACCATTTGATCAGGGACCAATGTGAATACATTTGAATGTTGCTGCATGTTAAACTATACTGTATATAAACATAAACCTTTTGCAATTTACACTTTAATATTAAATGAAAACAATATTTGAAGGGTTAGTTTACAACAAAAGGATGAAAGGGGGACTTTTTTGTTATTTAAGTCAATCAAAATGACATTTATGAAAACAAATCATGAATAAATGAAATCAATCAGAAGCTCAGAAATTGTAACAAATCTTTCTTGTGTTTTCAGAATTGTGCGTCACATTGACACTGAGGTGGGCAGGGAAGATTGTGGCCAACCCATCCCACCCTGGACACAAAGTGTTTACCCCGCTCCCCTCTGGCAGGAGGCTGCGCTCCATCAGGACCAAAACCTCTTCCCCTCTGCTACCAGCCTCATTAACAAGGCCCGGGACCCCCCACTGACACTGACTTTTATCATTATGCAGTACATTAACGCATATCATGCAAACAACCTCTTGGTATTTTTTTTTTATTGTAAATCCTGCACATGTTGCACATTTCTTCTCCACACTACCTCTTATAAATGAGCACAGTTTTCCACTTTAAATGCAGTGTATAGTATTTGTCATATGCAAATATAGTTAATTTATTAAAGTATATTTTTTTAATACCTTTCATAACAGTCCTATTTTTATTCTGTTTCGCTTTGCTACGTATTCTTCTTTCCATGTCTTTGCATGCACCACATATCTAAGCAAATTCATCATATGTGTAAACCTACTTACTGATTCTTATACATTTAAGTCTCCTTTGAAACATCTCAATTAAACTTAAAGGCTCGTGTTGTAATAGTACATATATATGACATATGAAAGAGACAACATGTAACACAAGTGCCGTGACCACCTGGTGTAAAGTATTGACTGAAACTTTCACACACAGTCAGCACTGAAGGTCATGGACAGTGTGAATGGTGGGTGGGGGTGGGGGGGATATGTGGGTGTAAAGGTCTCCCACTCTACGCCTCCTCACCCCCCCATTAGCTTGCATCCCCTCCTCCTCGGGCCAGAGAACAATCATCCTGGCGTCTGATACTTCCTGCCCGGCAATAATTACCCCACCTAATTAAAACTTAATTGCTGGCCTCTCCGACCGCCATCTTAAATGAGCAATGGGAGCCGGGGCGGGGGCGTAAGCCTGCTGGGATGTTTGTGTGGACGGCAAATTGGTTTATCCCTATCAGATTCCTCAGTCCCTGGCCCCGCACACGCTACTGCACCGCTCCACTGCCCAGAAACAGAAAGAAAGGGAGAAGGCTTAATGTGATGGAGGCCAGACAAGGCCTAATGAGATATACTTTTTTTTTCTCTTTGCTTCTTTAAACCACACTTTCATTCACAGTTTCGATTAGTTGGCTTACAGGAGTCCTGTCTGGGCAGGTTTACTGGCTAGAGTGATGAAAAGTTTGCCTTTAAGAGAAACATTTTTTTTGGGGGGGGGGGGGGGTGTGGGGGTAGAAAGAGACAGAGATAAGGAAGTTAGGAATCATGGCCCCACTGCAAAATCATCATGGGTAAATGAAAGAGGAAATGCTGCGTTAATCGCTATGGATTCTCATAATTGTTACGATTAAATTTCATAATTGACTAATGGCCAGCTGCGGCTTACATTACACGCAGGATAAATACATCACATTAAACATGCAAGCTGAGAGGAGATGGGTAGAGATAGATGGATAGATAGGACAGGATGGATGGATAGATGGACATACACACCAAGGTTTTTATAGGCCCTGCTAATCTCTCCGATGAAGCGCCGTAGGGAGTTTGACAGGACACGACTGAGAGCAACAAAGGTGGGAGAGTGATGGACAGAATTTGGTGTGGAGATGGAGGAAGCGATGAAAAGGTAGGGGGAGAAAAAGATGGAGATGTGGAGGGAAAGAGAACCTAGATTCATGGCCTCTGGGTGGTATTAGGCTGGGTGCCAGGGTGTGGGTTTTTTCCGTGTGTGTGCTCACTCCCTTCCTCCTGTGAACTCCCAATTTCCCTAAACCCCATCTCTCACTCTCCCCATCCTTCACTCGTGAACTCTCTTCGCTTTTGCCTGCCTTTCTTCATCCCCATCCCAGAGAAACAAGCGAAAGGCAGTTGCGATGAGCAGATAGCGGGGGGCCGACAGAAGGAAGGGAGGTGGAGGTATGGAGGGAGAGCGAAAGTTGGAGGGTGATTAGAGAGAGATGACAGGTGACATCCATAAAGGGATTACGGAGCGGCCTCAAAGACAGGGCCCTAATCCTGGCTTTGTACAGGCGAAGATAAACAGCTCCACTGATGGCTTGCTCTCTTAAAAAGTGAACATGAGCTACACAAATAACTTCCTAATTCCCCCTTTGTAGAAGTGAGTGCACGCTACAACACAAATAAGTTCCCTAATTCTTCCTTTGTACCAGTGAGCACAAAATAACTTGCTCTCGAGGTGTTTGTGAACAGGATGCTCTGTAAGAGGCGAGGGTGACTGCGGGTGTTTGTGTCGGCAGGGCGCCCCACACACTGCAAATATGTGTCCTGGAAATGTAAAATTGTACTTGATAGCATGTTGTTGTTGTGACTTTGGAGAGACTTACACACTTGTATTCAACAGAAAAGCTTAGAAATGAGAGTTAAAGTGGAAATACTTGTGAAAAACACACTCAGGAGAACACACACTGCTGTCGGTTTGTGGTCTAATTAAGAGTTACCTTAAAGACAGGGAGGGAGTCAAACACACACCACACACACCACACACACACCTGTGCTGCACAGGCAGGAAAGACCACCAACTGAAAGTCTGGTTTCCCGTGTGTGTGTGTGTGTGTGTGTGTGTGTGTATGTGTGTGTTCTTGAACAGAAGTGCCTAAGCATAGCGGACTGTCAATATTTGTGCACAGCCTCTATTTTACCACCAATCCCAAGAGGTGGCTTTGTGGAGTTACAGCCTTAAATATATATTGGTGCATATTCTGGTAGCTATTACTTCTCGTTTTTTTATATAATTTTACTTCGATAATTCAGTCAATATATCAGTTTATATCTTTGCATCATTGTCAGATAAATGGCCTTGGTTAATTACCATTCAAAAAGTAGTAAACGGAAGCTTCTGTCTCCCACCACTGGTGTTAAAATGATTTTCTTCCTCTAAAGGAAACCACATTAACCATATAGATTGCTGTCACAAACATCACTTTAAGTGTAATGTTTTAAATAAAACAACAACATTGTAATTGGTTCCTGTAATGAATTTAACTTGATTATAATAAAAAGACGTTGGGCGCATGAAGCGCTTTAGGAATATGGATAGATGTATTGGCTTAACTGGGCCTGTAAAGTCTCAACAAATGTAGGATCAAGACAAAAAGGTGCTCCATGGCCCTGTGTACTAACTCATTTTTATAAACCGATTTCTACTTATAAATACAGAATACATGCAACGAGACGAGAGGTCCATGCGTTCTGGCCTCTGTTTTTCTCGTCTAAGTCATTGGCCAATCACATACCAACCATATGACAACCATAGCTTGTCATTTTTGTCACACAGATGCGGCTGTGTTCTGCACAAGCACTTTAACAGCAGTTTCTGAAAGTAAAGATATGTGTTTCTCTTTCACAACCCATATTTTCCCCGCCTGTCAAGTGTTCTATCAACCCTACAGGGCCGGACCAATTTTAGTTAACAGATAGCGTTTTGATTACAGACTGGCTGTGATAGCTCCCTCTGGCCTTCTCTTTCTTCCTTTTAAATATGCACGGTCAAATCTCTATCTGCTATTTCACACTTTCCCTTTCATCACCCTCCATTACCTGGTAATGAATAGATCCTTGCTCTTTCTTCTTTCCCCTTTCTGTTAACTTCATGCAAATTCAGCTGTAGTCTCCCCGTCACTACACATTGGCGGCGGTGACTATGTGAGGTATAAAAGTGAAGGAGAGCAGACGAGGAGGTCTGGTTAATGACTTCATTTACTCTTTCATGGCGCTTTCAGTGCAGGATTCCTCCCCTAAAGCACTGCGTTGGTGACACAGATAGTATAATATAAAAAGGTACAGGCTAAAGGAAGCATGCCTAGATGTGTGGGATTGATGCGGAAACAGGTCAAGCATTGACGGCTATTTTAAGAGTTTTTTTAAATGCATTGATACCGAAAGAAGTTGAGTGTGGGTGTGACCAGGAAGAGGGAGAAAAATAAGCAAATAGCGCCAACAAACACATGCAGACACATAAACACACACGTGTCTGTCACACTTTTGCGTTACACACTCGTACACACACCTCAGCCCCCTCTAATAATCCGCTAATCCTGTTTATCATCAGCCAGCTCTTCTTAGTGCGAGCGATACATGAGAGAAATCACACTCACAAACACACTCCAATGTGCAGAGCTGAGATACAGTATAAATACACACATCTCTATTTCTTGATTTCTTCCTCAATCTTCACTCCGTTTTGCTATTTCCCTCTGCGCTCTCTGTTATGCATCAGCTATGCAGTTACACATCACAATCCCACATCAATGCCCAGCCTCTCGGAAAGAGGAGTGTTTGCTTCTTGCTTCTGTGTCTGAAGAGTTCTGCTAAGCTGTGGAGAGCTCACTTCTTAACCCACCTCCTTGCTTTTAACTCCACACGCAAACCCAAATTTAAGATATTCCCTTGTGGGACATTGCAAGTCAATTTGGCCTTAAACTACAGCTGAACGTTTTCTTCTCTCCTAATGAAAAAGCACACTTTCTACGATATCCCAGTCTGAAAATAGGAATATAAGGTATAATCACAGATGATCCAGCCTTGGCTACCTAAGTAGGCAATAAATCTATATTTTTCGTATTTCTCTTTTGGGATGCTGAATCCAATATGGGCTAAGTAAGTTGTAAATATAGCCATAATCGGCATTTCTCATTTCATAAGTTAATCTTGGGCGCTTAAGAGGTCATTTGAGGAATTACTATTAAGTTGTTGAGAAGCACAGAGCAGGTTTACTCAAGACTAGCATTGTAACTCTTGCATAGCATATCTTTAAAGGAAAAGAGAAAATAGGAAGAGTCGGTTTCACAAAAGCAAAGAGAAGCTCAACATGGCGTGATTCTGTTACAACGGCAGCTCTCTGCATGCTTCAGCCTTATGACCCGCACAACTTTAAAGAAGCACAGGCAGAGAGAGTTTGGTTTGACACCTGAAACAAAGTATGACTTTACATTTCTGAGTTAAAGTGCTAAGCCAGTGGTTTTCTGTGTGCAATGATGCTTGGCAAAATTAGGAGACTTTTCTAGGAGCATGCAGGCTCTTTCAAAGGCATGGAAAGTCTTGAAAAACACTAAAAGTAAATTATAATTCAATGCAAAAAAAGTGGGTAAATATTATTAAATAATCATGTTTATCAAATGTTGCCATGCTCATGTTTATTAGGTAAAATACAAAATATTGTATACATCTTAGTTTAGTGTGGTCGCGATCAACAATATGTATCCTCCACCCAAAGGTTTTCAAGAAATATATAACCAATTTTGAAAAGGCAACCTCCATGTTGGCGCTAGTGCAAAAACATTCAGGGGATCATGTCATTAGACAACATTCATGGTCCCTATAGGATAAATCCTAATAGTTGTTAAGATATTTTTGGAACCAAGTGGTAGACTGACAGACAGACATTGTGAGACACTCTTGACAGATGCATCTTTGAGCACTAACCCACCATTCAACTCTAGTCAAAAAGCTGTACACAGTACGACTCGTTGAAGTGTAAGCTCACTGAGGCATTCGCACCAAGTGCCTGTCAGATATTCCCCGATTAAAACATCTGCACTCGGTTCCGCCTCTCTAATTAATTTGAGTGATGGCTTGGCAGCGGGTGCGCTGTTTAGCCACTTATCTGTCGCCACCATCAACACCTACTTCTGACAAATTACATCCACAACTTGACCAGGATAGATGGAGGTGGTGATAGAACTGCCTGCGGAGCCTTGGAGCTTTTGCAAAGAAAGAGAGGCCAACTGCATCAGCTTAAATTCAGCTTTTTCTGTTCTAATGTGTTTTCTCTTAAAGTGTGACACTTTGATGTCAGTCCAAGTGTGCTTAGAGGCCACAGAGAGGAAAGCAGAGAGGTCTGGTCACTTAGGGCTACCTTTAAACACCGGGGGGCCGTTCCATTTCCTGAGTCCAGGAAGCCCACTTTTGAGGAAGCTCCCTGGGTTTCGATTTCTCTCATTTCCTCCTCTGACACCGTTCCTGGTTGGAGTGCAGGAATGCTGGCGGGGAAGCACCTCGGCGGCATCCTGTGGACATTTCTTGACTCTGAGAAATAAGACATCAGCACAGCGGTGCAGGATAGCTTCATTTATTGCGGCAGGGCCTCACAATCAGCATGTCGCAATTATGCTTCCTAGATACTTTCTAAACTTTAATAAGTGAAAAAGAGAAGGCAATACGGTGTTAAATACGGCACATGGACCATCTAAGCTGACATAACCCTATTATACACACATACACAAACTGTCACATACACATTCTCGGACACACACACACACACACACACAGTAATTTCCTCAGATGGCCTATAATCTTGCAGGCCTCCATCTCGCCGGCTTAGCCCAGTGGACTGGGGCAGCCGCTGCCAGCTTTCTACCAAGGGCGGGGGGCCCGGAGGGGGGGCACAGGGGAGCCGCAGGGCCTGGAGGAGCCCCACATGGATTGTATTTGGGAGCCTGAGGCATGAAATGGAATAGGTTTAATCTGTTATCACCTGCAGGGGAGCGTCGGGGCCAGCCTCTGACAGATATAGCGGTTGAGGTGGTGGTGGCGGTGTTGAGATGGGGAGGGGTTGCGGCACCTCAGTCCCCGCTGGTAAATGAAATATCAGCCACTACAGGCGGAGAGTGATATTAGTTTAATTTCTCTGAAGCTCACCTCTTCTGCCTCCCTGCCTGCCTCTCCCCCACGCTCACTTTCCATCCCTTATGTTCAGAATTCAGCAGTCAAACTGTGTGAGCTTCAGTACATTTCTTGAAATAAATATATTTGGTAAATCTTTAGCTTAATTAATAAATATATATTTTTGAGTGGTCATAATGGGGACCACTGTTTGAACATAAGGATTAGCGCTGCAACTTGATATCATTTTTATCATTGACTATTCTGCTGTTTATAGTTTAGTCTTTCAAATGTCAGAAAATACTGTAAAAAAAGCTATCCCATTAGATCAAAGTCCATGATATTTACTTTAAAAACAGAAAACTCCATGTTTCAGGTGCTGTTTGCACGAGAACGCAAACGGTTGTATCCGTTACTTTTCCCTTTCGTATAGCCCGTTCGTTCACACGAGGCCGTAACGGAAACGCGGAAACGGACTCCGCAAACGACCCAAGGTGGATAGATCTGCAAACGGAACGCTCTGGGGGGCCAAGCGGCTCCGTGTGTACGCCCTACACGATCATTTCCTGATAACGATGAAGCCATAGCCCAACCTCTCCCCACCTCTGCTGCTCACTCCTGTAGCATGGTCAGTAGCTACTGCTACTGACCATGCTACAGATGTTAGTGCAACATCTAAAGCTCGACCATGCTACAGATGTTAGTGCAAAATCTACAGCTCCTCTACCACAACCATCAGCAACAAGTGTACATGGAGAATTACATGAACTACATGTTGCTAAATCAACCGTGGGGCATAAACAGAAGGGCAACCATGTTCGGGGGTCTTCTTCGCTGCTTTTGGTGTATTTTGTGGCTGGAGTACAGCGCCACTTACAGGCCCCGTATATTTACTTCAGCTTCTCCAGCGATCCCGAGGGGTCTCGTGAGAACGGAATACTTTTTTGATGTCGTATTCGGTTTGTTTGCTTTTCGTATGCGTTTGCGTGTAAATGTTGTCTCAGAGGCTAAAAAACAGCATGAAAAATGCCTTAATGCTGTGATTAACATGTTAGTTTTCTATAATTTTTCTTTTGTTTTCAATGAACGAAGTTGGTTACCAGAACAGTTAACAAAGAGGTGAGATATTGAAGAGAATATAAATGTAATCAAAGTATGTATAGTGTAGATTTGTTAAAGCCAGCAGCTGGCATTTCCTTTTATGGGTCTTTCCCCTGCATAAACAGATCTGCTAAGCGCAGTTTTAAGAAAATATGATTAACTTGTAGTAGTTTGACGACGCTGAAATCTCGGCCACAACTTCCTGTGAGGGAGTGAGAGGGGGAGGAGGGGGGAGAAAGAGAGAGGAAGGTCTGCTTTGACACTGGTTGGGGAGGTTGAAGAGAGGCAGAGTTTTTTGAAAGCTGCTTTCACACTCCTTGAAGTGGCTCACCGTCTCTGCTACTGTACTGAGAAGAACACATGAAGGGTAGGAGTGGGTGAAGGTTATGAGGTAGAAATCAGCAACCAGGGGGTGGGAGAAAATGTTGGGAAATGGTGACATAATTACAACCTGTAACAGAAGAAGCTCAACCCCCTATCACGTTTACCTCTGTTAGTCTCAGCATGCTGCTTTTTGGCATGTCACATCATTAAGGATTGTATTGCTCTATTTTTTCTCCACTAGGAAGTTAACCACATCCCCTTTAATAATATATTCCCACATAACCTGCTTCATATCTATATAGAAGGTAATGTTGTTGTGGGGTTTGTTTGTTATGGTAAAATTGTGTGCAGGCTGACAGATTGTACCACTGGAAGTGGCAAACTTTTTTCATTTTTCAGTTTAAGCTGACATGGCTCTAAAAATAGTTGTGGTTGGGAGGTTGATATTCTCACCTACGCAATTTACAAACTCCTACTTCTTACACATACAGATACACTATATTCTTTCACTCTGTTCCACTTTGCCGACAGACAGCCCACGCTAACGCAAACAGATGTGCCATAGGAGACAGAAAATAGGCATCTATTCAAAGGTTCATGACACCCAAAAAGTCAGTTTGTCACTTGAAAAATATACTCAACTAGCTCCAAACAGCCATACAAAACACTAACAGATCCACACACTGTGTGCTGTCAGTGGCACAAGAGGAAGCAGTTGTCAACCACTGCTTGGCAGGCGTGAATAACCCCCTCCACACAAACAGGTTTGTCACTCTGTTTAGATCACGTGTCTGTTCAGGTGTTCAGGTGTTTGTGGGCCAATCATAAGTGAACTGCTAAGTGAGGTGTGAATGGAAGGCTTTTAGAAGGGCCATATTTGCTTAACTCCTCACTAATCCAAAATGGGTAAAGAGGTGGATCATCAGTTGAAAAAATATTTAAAAAATTCTCGAGAGGTCTGGAATGACCAAACAGCTTAACTTGGCATAAAGACATTTCAAGTGGTTGCACAGGTTGGAGAACACTGTTGGAACACAATGTTTGGGTCTGCAACTCTATCATTTAAAAGGTGGAGTTGCATACATATTGGATTGCCATATAGTCGTCCTTAACGTGAACATTGTCTAATTTTTGTACCCAGCCTCAAGTGGCCGTGTGAGGAACTGCAGTTATTGCACTTTTTCAGCTCCAGAGGTTAATGCTTGGCAGGAAAGCAAAGCTAAAATGTTGACCTCTGCTTGTGTCACCACGTTGCTATGCAGCGACAACACAGCATGACCACTATTGTGATTGCAATCAAGCATCCCCAGACAACTATCACAATCAACTAATTACAGGATTAAGTGATCAAACAAGGCTCCTCCAACACCAGCGCCAACCGCACTGCGTATTTTGGCATGTGTCACTGTGTACCTGTCAGTCTCGCGGAGTACAAACAGCTGCAGATTTTGGGACAAAAAACACTGAAAGATAATAATATAATCAACTCTAATGTGAGTTCTTCCTGTGTGATAATTCCCACTGAAGTTCCCGTGAGTTAACTATTTATTTTTTCAGCACAGGCACAAGTCTACGGAGCATTGTTCCTCGAGTTAGAAAGTTATTTGTCAACCTGCGGTGATGACAAGCGAGTGACACATCTTGCTCAACGGCTGTCTAATGCATTGTACATGAACCAGAGGTGAAAGAGTGAGGACACATAATGAGGACAGAAAAGGGGGGGGGGAGGAGAAGGAGTGTGGGTAATGGATGGCAGGGTCGTCTCTACTGTATGACATACTGCTAGTGTTACAGTAGCATGATGCCATATCAACTCTCACGCTATCTCCACCCAGATCGTATAAGGAAACCCCGACCAAGAACAACAAGATTAGTCGGTAATCAGATGTAATGTAATACTCTCCACACTCCACTGAGGAGACAGAAGGAAGAAAGGTTGTTTGAATAATAGCAAGAATGTAGAAGCAGGTAGACTGTGGCATGCGGTCAAGTTAAAGCTTTCTGTATTTCTACATACAAACAATACTTCTAATGGGAATGAAGTCTTATTGTAGTTTCAATTTAGTATGATTCTAAGAAAAGCATTTTGAGTTAAAATACAGATCAGTTTTTGGCTGTGTTACAAAGAATATGTTATGTTCAACAGTTTTTTTATTTAGCAGAAAAAAACGTGTATTTTTTTTAAACCCAGAAATATTCTTCCAGTCTATCAGAATAATTAAAACTGGCCAAAAAAAAAGAAAGTATTTTCAAGTTTTTACATAACTATGTATGTAAATCCGACCATAAATATGTCAAAAAGGGCAAACAAAAATAAGAAAACGACTGGGTTTCTGTTATTGTATCGACTGTGTTTTTCAAATACAATTTTAACATTCATGATGATCATATATTGTCCTTATTGGAACGGAAAACAGAACATAATGACCACTAGACTTTAATAGTAATATGCCTACAATTGTTTTACGATTAGTTATATGTCATGTTCCTGTAAAGCATTCAGTAACTTACGCTGCTCTTCAGTGTGTTCCCTTAAAGAATGTAGAAAATGGTTGTTTGTTGTAGTGTACTTATCTACCCATCTACATGCCAGATGGGCACTTTAACTAAATACTGTGACCTCCACTTCTGTAAACAAATATCTTCCTCATCGTGTCTTTGCACGTAGTTCCTTCAGTTAGTTCTCCATTCTTTTAAAAGCTTAAGACTATGTAACCACTTCCTTGATGCTAAGTGACAGAGACAAAAGTCCCCATAGCCTCGCCATGACATCATGAGAGCTGTGGACAGTATTGTGCGTGACATGCAACACACACTGCTCTAAACTCCAGACAAACACACACGGCACAGTCGGGCAAACCGGTCACATGCACTAAACGTTCACACCTAATCTGTCGTGAGCCTCAGTGGGTTGAGCATGAAAAGATGGAAAACACGTTAGCATGTTAGCGTGCATGTGTGTGTGTGTGACAGCTCAGCAATGAGGGCAGGCTGCTGACGAGAGTCTTTCTCAGTATCTCTGTTTGGAGTATAAACATGTCAGAATGTGTGAGAAAGCCTGTGTGTGCACGATTGCGACGGGCTCATTTGTTTTGGTTCTCAGGGTAATAATGGTTGATGATGAGCCAGGTTACGGTGAACCAGTTTGCGGGCGTGCAGGTGGTTACAGACAGGGGGTGACTGCGGGAAAACTGAAACTTTTCGAAACTCTGCTAATGCCAAAACACAAAAATCTTCTTTTTTTAAAGTTACTTTCTAGCAACAGTGTTCCTGCATATTCTGAAAAAGTCTAAAAAAGGCTTTGAATTAATGTATCTAAAAAATAAGGCCTTAATTGGTATTAAAATGTCTTAAATCAATCTTTCAAAAGTCATGGGAATTGGGATTTTGTCTGACGGGGGGGTACATGTCTTATGTCATGTTAGATAGTTTACCAAAGCAACGACAATGGGAACAAAAATGTAGTCAAAATGTCAAAGTGAAGTTTGTGTTAAATCTTATTTAGAGTAGCATTAAAAACCCTGAACAGCGAATAGCAAAAAGACACTTCACTTAGCTCTTCCACAATCATTAATAAAAACGATTTGCATATTTTCCATCACCAAACTGAGATGGTGGTGAAACACAAGATGAGGCCCTTTTATGCCTGAAATATTAGAAGAAAATTAGAAGAAATATACACTGCCTGAAAGCAACACCAACTGATAAGGCATCACTCTGCTGCTAAATCAAGCCCATCAAACCTCTATAACGTTCACTATATATAATTATACAACGGCATGATCTCATTATGTCATGGTACATTACTAAACCTCGTTAGTCCATTAGCTCGTAGCGACCGCAGTGATTAGTCATGGGAGGCTCCGCCCTTTCCTGCACTCCCACTCACTCGGAGAGGAAGCAGGAAGCCCCTTGCATGTCAGTCATCCCCAGACAGGAAGTGACTGGGAGATGGCATCCCTTTAATGCCGCAATTATTGTAACCGTTGTTTGGATTGATAATCACGCTCATTACAGAGAGATGGGGGGGGGGGGGGAGGAAGGAAGTTGGAAGCTCTTAGGGCTACATGGTTTGTTGTGCGGAGGTCTGACGGACGGTGTAGGGAGGGAACGCGGAGCTCCGGAGGGATGTGTTGCCGCTCGGGTGCATGGGAAAGCTTGTTTGTTCGAAGAGTTTGCATTTGATCTGGGTTTCTCAGAGTAATTATCTGGGCTGCTGCTTCAAGGGAGAGGGGCGATTAACACAAGCTAGGGGTCAGGTTAGAACAACACTCGAGAGAGAAACTGTATATTTTCTGTAATATAAAGCTAAGAGATGAAGGAAAGAGACATTTCAGATTATGTTTTACAGCTGTAGTTCCTGGTTCATTTACAGACTTCTTTTTTACATCTTACTTTCTCTATCTCTTTATTTTTCTTCAAACCAATCTCATCTCCCATATTATTTTCTTCTTCTACTCTTCTCTCCTTTAAAAATGTTCCCTTTTATCTACTTTCTTTCATACTTTCCTTCCCTTTCCTTAATGCTACATTTCTTTTAATACTTATTTTGGCCGTCAACTGATCTGAAAGCCAGAAAATCCCTAAAATCAGTATAAAAACACCAAAAAAAATACTCAGTACATATTACATATTTACACCACTATTGTAACTAGGGTCATTTTAGAGCTGTTTTTGAATGGAGAGCTAGAATGCTTGTTTTAGATTTGGTTGAGAAGAATATTATCTTTTCATTACCCTTTAACATGTTCGGAAGACAAGAAAAAAACGTAAAAATGGGGTGTTGAGTTGCTTTTAACAAATTTGATAAAAACCAAACGGGGGCAGGGATAAAAACGAACAAACGTAACCGACAAAAAATCAAATGAAACCATGGAGAGAACCCATCGAAAATAATAACAGAGTGCAAGGCATGGAGCTCACAAAATAAAACTTTTATTGCGTCTTTCCCTGCCAACTTTGCCTGTGAGGAAAATAACTGAGTGTGTGTGCGGGTGGGAAGCCCACTCACACCTGCTCATCAATTACATGCTGGTAATGTCTGCATGTAAGCAGGTCTTTAAAACGATGGCAGGGAGGAACTGCTCAGCTTCTTTTTTTTCTGACAGTGGAAAAATTTGCTCCGGGATAAATGAAAGGAAAAGACAATAAATCTCTCAATTACAGAGCCAAATATTAAAAGGCAATGTTTAGCGTCACAACATGCAAGAGTCAGAAACCTGTAATTAGAGAAGCTGTCAGCCGGCAAATATCACTCACTGCTGTGGCTTAGATGGTAGAAGCTTGCCAAGCACAATGAGAGGAGTTTCACTGATTAACTCTTCTTCTTTTACACAAAATCTAATTACCTAATCCTCTTCATATTTGTGGCCATTGTAGCGCTGCTTAATATCTTATTAACACATTTTGACCTTTTATTCTTATGTTTATACATAGATTTTTATTCAATTTTATTGTACCATTTCATTGCACATTCATATTTCATCTTGTGTTCACACAGATATTGCTTTCTATTTATTTAAATGTGTTTATTAACTTTTCAACTAGATCAACATTCATAAAAGCCATATTTCCCCACTAGATAAATAAACTATTTTGATATCTCTTGACAATCAGAAAAGCTGGATTATTAAAATGCTATATTTAAACGTCAATGTATTTCCTCTTTGTAATCGTGTAAAGATTTCAGATATAACTTTCCACTTTGAGTTTATCTTTGAAAAAAAATATGGAAACTTTGGATTTAAGTTCTAGTTGGTTCAAAGCGCACCTTGTTTTTGAGTTTACTTTAAATGCTTTCAAATAAATGTGTTTCTTAACTACATAGCTCACATTCCTCAGTGTTTAGTGTTTAGGGTGGAATATTTAAATGTCAACTCTTTCACGCGCTACCAGAGAAACCAGCCTGTCCAGTAAAACACACACACACACACACACACACACACACACACACACACACACACACATCCTCCACGTGTCTGACCTTAAAACAACAAAAAGGAGACATTAACATTTGACCTCTTTGTCTAATCCTGGGACCTGCTACTGTTCCTCACAATGTTTCCTAATTGTGCCCCTTCTAAATGGTTCTCTTTGTGTCCAGAATGACTTGTGGGCCGTCTTTTCTTTTTAAACCAGGCAGTCCCTAGAACTTCACTTGAAAAAAATGCACATTTGTGTTATATATCCGTGAATATCAGGCAGATTGAAATTTAAAAAATAGACTGCTTAGTTTGAGATATCTTTTTTGATTTTGTATGTTTAGACCAATGCTGGATGTAAACTTCAGTCTCTCTCACTGCTATTCTCTTTCAGAAATAACTTTATCATGCTCTTTTTTACTGATGAGTCAGTCAATTGAGTGTTTTGTTATGTATTTAGTTTAGTTGTTTCCTCACATTATTCCAGATGTTCTGATAGTCGGAGAAACACTGATATGAAACATGAAAGTGCTGTATGCTGGGTTTTTTTAATCAGTTTTAACCCCCCGGTTTGTTTGTTTGAGAGAAGAGGAGACCACTGCAGATATGTAGGGTCCAGAGTTAAAACCTCCTTAATGAATCCTAACCAGAGGATCTGAAATTGTGGTAAAGACTCCTATGATCTAATGTTTTGCTAATTTTTGTAGTGTCCTCCTGGTGGTGCTTACGTGTTTCCCGTGGGCTTTCATTCTGTCGGTCCTGTCTAATTTTAGCAGCAGGGACTATTTCAGCGGTAGCAACCATGATCCGTGAATCAACTGCCATTCAAATGCAGGTAAAGTACCTAGTAAAGATTCCTCTGTTCCCTAAAAAATACCTGTGGTCAATAGGAACTGTATTGATCTTATCATTTTTACACATTCAACCTCAGTGAGTGGAGTGGCAACATTTTTATTTGATTATTAATTGTATTTTCACTCAAAGACTCAAAGATAGAGATGGATGAATGAGACAGAAGAATGTCTTTGATAAGAACACTCATGGCCCTGTGGGTAAATGAGCTTATTAGGCAAGCAGGAACACACACACACACACACACACACACACTGATCTGGGGTTGACTGATTACAGGGTTACGTTAGCCCCCTGGGGCTGGTCCATTCAGAGTGGGTGAACACACACACACACACACACACACACACACACACACACACACACACACACACGTTAGTGGTATTTACATGCATTTGCATTGCTAAGACTGACTGAGGAGTTTGTTTAGTCCTGCTGGGGGCCATGGGTCCTCCAGAGCCGACTGGCCCGACCTGCTCGGCCTGGCCCGGGGTGTCGCTGTGTCTGTGGACGTTACAGGTCGGTCAACTGCCTCATTGACTTTAAAAGAGCAGAGTCTTTGAACCAATCACACCTGGTGATCAGTACAGTCCCACCTTCTATTGAGTCAACTCTTTATTTTTTCTTTCTAAATGCTGGATGTATCTCCGCCCTTCCTCTGATCTCAACCTCTTGTTAACTTTGATTATGAAGACCCACATTTCTGTCCATGTTTTGGATATCAAGGACTGATTTTAACTATTGCACTACACAAACTCTAAATCTTGCCACGTATATTTGTCTAATATCTAGTCAGAATATGTCTTAACACCTGATATAAGACATCATAACTTCAGAAGTAACACTGCAGTGAGATATCAGGTCTTGTTTTTAGACAATGCATCATCTTGTTCAGTCAAATAATCTTATTTTGAGATGTATCTCAGATGAAACACATCTTTTTTTTTACATATTTATTAGAAAATCACCAACTAATATCAGAAAACAGAAACATTTTTGAGCATTTGCGGCTTATTCTGTAACACAACATTTCATAGTTCTGGTCAAATATAGTTCTCCCAGCTAATTACAAGATCTGACTTATCTAAATATCCCTTCTTATTTCAAGAAATCTTACCAAGCAAATTCTCACTTGTTCTATTGGCAGATTTGTGTACTTATTTCAAGTGAAAACGGCTTGTTTTCATTGTTGTTTAACTTGTTTTTGGAACAGCATTTGTTTCCAGTGTGGAGATTGGTTGTATCTTATACTCTAAGCATATGGCATTGATTCAGAAGCCACAGAATTGAAATTAATATTATAAATTAGATTAATTTTAAATGTGTAATCAATATCAGGAATATCAGTCACACCAGAAATTGTCATAAAAGTCAATCAGAAAGGATACATTCCAAAAATAGATAAGTAAGGTTCATCTAAACCAACTAGAGAAATTAAATACATTGGAAAAATGTAGACACAAATATTTGTAATAGTAGTAATGGGGGAAGGGGATTATCATAGGTACTTACCTCATTGATTAATGTTTTTCTTTACTTGAATTGTCAGGATATATTTTATTTCTGTCATTTTATTTTGAGAAGCTTTCAGAAATAATTGCAGTTAGATCAGCTTATTTTGACCTCCAGACTGAGCTCAACAACACATTTTATTAAATCATATTTTATTCCCTTCCATTGAGCCCAGTTTTCCTTTCTCAGTCAGGATTGTGTATTTCTCAATACAAAATCCTGATGCAACAGGTCAATCTGCCAAACACTAGAGCTGAAATAAAAAATAAAACTACAGGGGCTAAATGAACTGTGTGTGTGTGTGTGTGTGTGTGTGTGTGTGTGTGTGTGTGTGTGTGTGTGTGTGTGTGTGTGTGTGTGTGTGTGTGTGTGTGTGTGTGTGTGTGTGTGTGTGTGTGTGTGTGTGTGTGTGTGTGTGTGTGTGTGTGTGTGTGTGTGTGTGTGTGTGTGTGTGTGTGTGTGTGTGTGTGTGTGTGTGTGTGTGTGTGTGTGTTACAGCTCCAATGGCTGTGTATGGGCTGGTGTTGGCGTCAGGGCCCCCTGCTCAGCCAGAGACACACAAGACAAATAGCCAATTTGGTTTTATTGTGCTGCTGGAGGTCCACTCGACCCCAGAGACAGATGACAGAGCGGAACACAGGAACAGGAGGAGGTAAATGACACTCAATACAGTCAACACAAACACTGCCAAGAAACCCCAGGGCCGGTATTAATGGAAATCATAACTGATACTTGTCATGTTTTCTGATGTAATGTATTTTTGTCATGGTGTAAAAGTGTCTTAAAACTGAAACATCTGAAAGAAATATCCAATTGTACCACAGTGTAAATGTACATTGAATTACAGTTAATGTATGAGTTACTTGCACTTAACCCTTCACCTAATAAAACATTTAACATTCACATAAATCTTACTATCCAACTGTATTATGATACATTTTAGCTTAAAACCTCTTCCACCACGTGATCCCTGAAGGTAAAAACCTATTCATTTTGATGATATCTTGAATTAAAATAACTTTATTGCATTCTCGCATTTGAATCTCACATTTAGACTCATGAAACACATTTGCAAAGTTTTTTGATCACTATGCCAAAGAAAAAGATTGATTCCTGCAAACGGTCCACCCTAAATTCATGGAACTTTATGCCAAATCATGACTTCAAAAATAAAATATAGCATATAACTTCACATTTTTACCTGACAAGGGCAGTATTCTCTACATGTAAGATTTGTATCCCCGAAGTTACCACAGACCATACCAATCGGGCAACATTTAGTTGACTTAAAAGTCCAATAAAAATGTTTTGGTATAAAATAATAGAAGTATAAGGTTGCACATATGGAGCTAGACAAAAATAAGTACTAAAGGTAAAATTGTACAGAAAAAGGAAGAATACAAATCTAAATAAACGCAATTTAAGTTCTAAATCTGCTTCCCCACATATCAACACACACTATATCAGTCTAATTCTGTTAAACACACACTCTTACAAGGCAATAAACGCTTCAACAGGCACTCAAGAACACACACTCCAACACAAACACACACTTAGGGCCATAAACGGCAGTCGGCAGGCCTGCTGTGCTGTCTGTCGTGCCAGCAGTTAGCGTTAGCCATAAAGCTTCAATCAGAGTGACCTCTACAGTACAGATCAGGCTGAATGAGGAGCAGTAAAATCTTTCATCACCACTATACTCCGTTCTAAAGAGCCACGTGGATTGGCCCCATAAATGGCATGAGGGGTCCCTATCAGACGCATTGGAGTTGGGTGGGACAGATGGAGTAAAGAGACGGGATAGGTAGGGACGGGTGTACACAATTAAAGCAGGATTCAGGACCAACAGATGGAAAGGAGTAACCCCCCTCCTATCCCAATTCCATAGAGGGACGAGGCTGGCAAGCACAGGAACGCTAAGAGGTGTGTGTGTGTGTGTGTGTGTGTGTGTGTGTGTGTGTGTGTGTGTGTGTGTGTGTGTGTGTGTGTGTGTGTGTGTGTGTGTGTGTGTGTGTGTGTGTGTGTGTGTGTGTGTGTGTGTGTGTGTGTGTGTGTGTGTGTGTGTGTGTGTGTGTGTGTGTGTGTGTGTGTGTGTGTGTGTGTGTGTGTGTGTGTGTGTGTGTGGTCCTGGGTGTGTGATAAGCACATGTTCCCCTGGGTGAGTGCTTGAGTGATCTAACAGGGGCAATTAATTTGTTTTATATACAATTTAACTCCTCAGAGCTCCGACAAAGGAGGCAGTCCTCTGGGAGCTCTGAATGCTCTCTGATACAAACCAGGACCACAGGGGAGATGCACAATCAGCCTCCGACGAGAACGCCCGTTTATGCCCGAGCTTTCATGTGTACTGACGAGGGGTGAGGAGGGGGGGGGGGGGGAGGCGATCCACATGTAAACTAATTTCTCCCAATGAATATGTAATGGAAACTGATGAGGCTAATGACTCGTAGAGGTGACCTACTTATTTACGCCGAGGAAATGAGGATCTGTGGCTTTCATCTGTCACACATTAGAGGAATCTCAGATTATTTATGAACAAGTGATGCTTGTGATATCCCAAGAGAGGCTATCGTCTCTGTGACAGCGTCCTTTCAATCTAATTTAAACCTCGCTATCTCTTTGAGTTGTCTCTTGGTCCGCAGAGGACGTGGCAATGTGACCTTTCCGTCCGTCTTTCTCTCAAAACTTGGAAACATGCATGACAAAATCTTCATGTGCCTGCAAAGTTTTTGAATCCAATGCCAACATTTAGGGCCAGGAAGTAGCGTACACTATATATAGCAAGGCAGGAAGTAAGGTTGTGGAGGTTTCTAGGGTAAAGGGAGGTGTAGTGATTCTTTCTTTCATGTCTAAGTTTGGAAGTAGAAATCATATCATTGTTTGGGTAGACCCTCAAGTGGTGGAGCTAACAAGTCTTCCACAGTTCCACATCAAGTTTTATAATCTATTTGGGAGGGTCATGTTGGAGTCTCATGAATCTCAAGCTTCGGAACTCCCGATCAAGTCTAGTATTATAGTCATTGGATAATACTTTCATTGTATTTTGTTTGTGGTTCCACAAGCATTTTGGTTATGCTGCTCACTGCTAAGCCAACAGAGGTCGAAATGTAAAATAAAATAACATAGGCAAACAACCGTTTATCATTTATTTACCACAAGATGTTCGAATAACTAACGATTGGAAATGTTCAAGTTTCCTTCTCTAACAAAGTAAACTGGCTGTTGTGGAAGCTTTTTCTGAAATGTAATTCCAGGCAACAGTTTATTAAAGCCTTAAATCTGGCTGTCAAAAACCTGCCGTTTCCCTGGACACGCACAGAGAGTAGCTTATGCTCGCTGGCCTTCAATGCCTTATTGATGTTGATCCTATGTCAAGGTTACTTATGAGGGGTCAGAGTCCGAGCCCTCTGCAGCATGTGTGGGTAAACACTTACTATTGATAAGAGAATTCAGCTGTCAGCCCTCCTCCCCAAAAACGCTTAACTATCCCTCATCAAAACCCTTTTCACACCCCTTTCTCCTCCCTTTCTGGCCCTCATTTGGTCTCATTAACCCTCCATCCTCCGGTCCCTCCCTCCTGCAGCAGAGCAGGGATGCTATCTGACCATCAGCCCCGTATTGGTCTCCTGAGAGTGCCTTCGGCGCTGGGAACCAGGACCCCCAAACGGTTCTCTGGAGAACGAGGACAGAGTGGGAGAACAGGTTAGATGCTGAAAGAAACGACCCCTTTAAAACAGCTGGATTCATGGAGCATCCCAGATAGCAACAGGGCCCCTTTGTGTCCCAGCCTCCCCTAATTAAAAAGAAAACAACCTGGACCTGACGATAAGGATGCCATGAGTGTCATCATTTGCAGATATGAGATGAGAAAATGAATAGGAAGAAAAGGACAGAAGGGACGGACCGTGGGAATTATCTGATCAGCTCGACTAAACAGGATTTTAGTTAAATCGTCTCTGTGCTGTCCCAGGACGGGGTGATCGATCAGCAGGACAGCAGATCCATGAGGATGTTGAAGGTCGATTGTGATATATTTAATGTTTCGCAGTGAAATCTGATCTCCTTAAGTAGCAGTCACACAAACATAAATCCAGTCAAGGATGCCAGCATTCTATTATAACAGTTGATTGTACAGTTCATTTTGATAATAAGGAACTCTGTGTGGAGGTCCTGCTCAACCTGTCGCTATTTTGATAGAAAATCCAAAGAAAGAATCAAAAATGGGAAAGTTATCTGTTTTATAGATTATTTGCTTTCAATACATGTTTGTGAGTGCTAAAGAGGTCAGTATGTCTCAACGGCAGTACTTGACGGATTGTCAACTAGATCTTAAACCTCCTCCACCCACACCTTTCCGACATAAAAATTGGGGGCGTTGCATCCGACACATCTTTGTAACTTTCCGACATGATATTGCGACAAGCTCACGTACTTGGCTTTTGTGTGTTAGTATAAAAGAAGGTTCTCACAAACACAAATACTCTAGATGCAATACCATCAATCGCATCATGCAAGGTTTTTAAGCCGTAGAGTAATAAGACCTGGTGCTTTATCAAATTCCTTTTATCATTCTTTACACAAACACAAACATGTCCTCTAAATCACTCAAATTAGACTAGATTAGACTAGAGAATGAAACATCCTCCAAATGGAAAATAACAAACTCCATTAAATAACATAAACATTTAAAGCCAATGTCATCCCCAAACATCTCCATGTAATAAATAGCTCTCTGAAACAAAATATGAAATCAAACCTCATCACCCTTTTAATCAGCCAGCACTGCACCAATCCCCTCAAAAAAGTAAATATCTAAATGTTGTGAGAATGAAAGTTACATGAACTTTCTCTCATTTGCCACGCCGGTAAAGAAAGTGTCGGCCCAGGAAAAACTGTGAGCTGCAGATATGGCTGTCAGGAAGCATGGACTCTCCTCCCTGGAAATGTTCATCAGGCTTTGACCCATTTAGCCTGTGTCTTAATGAGGCCAAAAACCTTGCTGATCGGACCTCAGACGCATGGGTAAATAACACCCAGTGGAATGCTGGGAAATTAACAAAAAGCCCATTTCATTCTGACTCATTGCTACATAATTATACACAGAGAAAAGATGAAAGCGTCCGTCAGAGAGGGAATCCACCCGTAATCAAGCCAAAAACAAAACTATTAAGAAGGCAAAGTGGAGAGTGTTAAGTGGTTTGACCCTCTGTCACCTCAACGCTGGGAGATGTAAAACAGTCCAGGAGTCTTTGGCATAGTAGCTAAAAGACATTAAAGTTATGGAAAGAATAAGGAGTGAGAGCAGCAGATTAACTTTCTTTTAATGCTCTGATTTACAGCTGTGTGTCAGGGAAGTTAAAGGAATTTAATATAAAGTGATCTATGTATCTTGGCAATGGACAGGTGTGACAAAAAGGCTTCATATGAGCAGGCGTATTTCCATTTGACACCACACACTGCAAAATACATCCACTGTATTGACAACCATTCTTTTAAATATATTTCTTTTTAGGACTATGATAATGAAACCTTTAATAATGAAAACTTTTTTTTCGTCTAGAAAACAACTTCAAGAAATACCATGTACAACTTAATTGAAGGCTCTGCAACTTCTACAGGTGCACCAGAGAGTATCCTGACATTAATCTGGCTGCAATTTAGAAATGATGTATCTAATATATCATATTCCAATCACTTGTATATAGACTTTTATTGCACTATTTCACTTTTTTACTATTTTTCTTTTTGTATTTACTTGCACTATTGTTTTCTGTTTTATTGTTTTACACTGTTGGAGGAGCCTGTGACCTAAGATTTTCATCGTCATAACTACATTTTAGCTATCTACGTATGACCAATAAAAGCCTTGAACCTTGAATTGAAACCATCTCCCAACAGGTCAATTCAGGTAATGAGGAATGCTTCGTCATTTCATATTGACAAAGTATTGCTAGTATTGAGTCATCTTTGCAGAATTAAGGTAGCAGTAACACTTGATGACTCAACCTTGCGTTATCTCACAATATTGGTGGCCAAAATATGCAAATTCAAACGATGAAATGTACACTTGTTGTGAATATGTGTGAGATGGCTTCTAATGTAATGCCGATTCAAGTTGAAGGTCATGGAAACTAAATGCAAAGCCACCCTTGTCAGGCACAAGACCATCCATCCATCCGTCCATCTTCTCCCGCTTATCCGTGGTCGGGTCGCCGGGGTAGCAGTTCCAGCAGAGAGCCCCAAACTTTCCTTTCCCTGGCCACATCAACCAGCTCTGACTGGGGGATCCCAAGGCGCTCCAAGGCCAGCGAAGAGATACAGTGGGGCAAAAAAAGTATTTAGTCAGCCACCAATTGTGCAAGTTCTCCCACTTCAAAAGATGAGAGAGGCCTGTAATTTTCATCCTAGGTATACCTCAACTATGAGAGACAGAATGGGGGGAAAGAATCCAGGAAATCACATTGTAGGATTTTTAATGAATTAATTGGTAAATTCCTCGGTAAAATAAGTATTTGGTCACCTACAAACAAACAAGATTTCTGGCTCTCACAGACCTGTAACTTCTTCTTTAAGAGCCTCCTCTGTCCTCCACTTGTTAACTGTATTAATGGCACCTGTTTGAACTCGTTATCAGTATAAAAGACACCTGTCCACAACCTCAAACAGTCACACTCCAAACTCCACTATGGCCAAGACCAAAGAGCTGTCAAAGGACACCAGAAACAAAATTGTAGATCTGCACCAGGCTGGGAAGACTGAATCTGCAATAGGTAAGCAGCTTGGTGTGAAGAAATCAACTGTGGGAGCAATTATTAGAAAATGGAAGACATACAAGACCACTGATAATCTCCCTCGATCTGGGGCTCCATGCAAGATCTCACCCCGTGGGGTCAAAATGATCACAAGAACGGTGAGCAAAAATCCCAGAACCACACGGGGGGACCTAGTCAATGACCTGCAGAGAGCTGGGACCAAAGTAACAAAGGCTACCATCAGTAACACACTACGCCGCCAGGGACTCAAATCCTGCAGTGCCAGACGTGTCCCCCTGCTTAAGCCAGTACATGTCCAGGCCCGTCTGAAGTTTGCTAGAGAGCATTTAGATGATCCAGAAGAAGATTGGGAGAATGGCATATGGTCAGATGAAACCAAAATATAACTTTTTGGTAAAAACTCAACTAGACATGTTTGGAGGAGAAAGAATGCTGAGTTGCATCCAAAGAACAACATACCTACTGTGAAACATGGGGGTGGAAACATCATGCTTTGGGGCTGTTTTTCTGCAAAGGGACCAGGACGACTGATCCGTGTAAAGGAAAGAATGAATGGGGCCATGTATCGTGAGATTTTGAGTGACAACCTCCTTCCACCAGCAAGGGCATTGAAGATGAAACGTGGCTGGGTCTTTCAGCATGACAATGATCCCAAACACACCGCCCGGGCAACGAAGGAGTGGCTTCGTAAGAAGCATTTCAAGGTCCTGGAGTGGCCTAGCCAGTCTCCAGATCTCATCCCCATAGAAAATCTTTGGAGGGAGTTGAAAGTCTGTGTTGCCCAGCGACAGCCCCAAAACATCACTGCTCTAGATGAGATCTGCATGGAGGAATGGGCCAAAATACCAGCAACAGTGTGTGAAAACATTGTGAAGACTTACAGAAAACGTTTGACCTCTGTCATTGCCAACAAAGGGTATACAACAAAGTATTGAGATGAACTTTTGTTATTGACCAAATACTTATTTTCCACTATAATTTGCAAATAAATTATTTAAAAATCAGACAATGTGATTTTCTGGATATTTTTTTTTTTTCTCATTTTGTCTCCCATAGTTGAGGTATACCTAGGATGAAAATTACAGGCCTCTCTCATCTTTTTTTAAGTGGGAGAGCTTGCACAATTGGTGGCTGACTAAATACTTTTTTGCCCCACTGTATAATCCCTCCATAGTCTACACCTTGGTCTCTTCCCAGCTGGCACAAGACCACATTTTCTTATCCAAACTCAAATGATTAAAATAGTAATAAAAAGAAATACAAAATCTAACAAAATTAAGCAGATGAAGTTCCCATAAAACAAATAATCTATTTGTATATTAAATCTATATAATATGTGTTGTATAATATTGGCTTGAGTCAGCCTCTGTCCATTTTAGATCAGTATCATTATTGGTTCAAACAGATGTTGGTTAAACCTGAACACCAGCTCCGACCTCACGCACTGTCAATCTCCTCCAACAGTATCTCTGCTGGTTACACTTAGAAAAACAAACTCTCCTCCCTTCTGGCCTCTTATCCGACACAAACCTCGGAGTGTTTGTTCTCGCTGAGAGGTGCAAACTCAGACCTGTGTCAGTTTATCTGCCGCTGACAGCCCAAAGAGCTGCGAGGGTGTGAACACAACAATGGATCTCTCCCACTCCGCTGTTGACCGAAAGATAGAAATGATGCTAACGTTAGCTCAGCTCTGCTATCACACTGCAAAGCCCTTGAGCGTATGAAGGGGCTACAATGCATAACACACACACACAAACAAACACAGAGATTACATCTGGGCTGGCTACTGCTGGCCTCTCACTTTGATGAGCCAAGGAGCCAAGAGTCTGGGTGCTGGATTAAGATGGCTGAACTAGATTCACCCACACACATGCACACACACACACCTCAATCTCGCTCACTCCCTAGAGGGGTTAACCCTGATCCCCCATTCATTTACATTGAGTAGTTTTTTTTTTTTAAGCTAATACAAAGACTCCCTCCACAATGGCTAAAAAAATCCTTTCAGATTAGCCACTTTAAACAAACACTTATTCATCTGAGAGGAGACCTTTCTCTTTTCTGTTCTCTCCATCACACACAACGATGGAGACCTTCTTTAGTCTGGGCCTGTTAATAAATAATACGTGGGGTCTAAATGGATGATCCATATTGTTAAAGCTGGAGGCTAGTATGACGGGGCTGTGTTATGTTACATTAAGGAAAGAGGTCTTGATTCTTATGGAAGCTGACACCAGAGGCCATTCAGTAAAAAGTGATGAAGAGTAGATTGATGCAGATTGCAGGTTCAACCATCACCTTTTTCCGTCCGTGTCAATCAGAAGATTGCTCGTTATGGGACCTGATTACTTTTGTTGTAATGGCTCAAATGTGGCTTCTGACTACATAAGAACTAAAAAATAACAGGAAGGGGAAACCTTTGTAAATTCTAATTATAAAAATTGTAGACAAAAATAAGTTCCTCCATTCAGGATGTAAAAATGGTGAAGAATACATTCTGAATTATACAATTTGTTGATAGTTTGGTTTTATACGGTCATTTAAAGGTGGGGTAGGTAAGCTTGAGAAACCGGCTCGAGATACACTTTTTGTTATATTCCATGGAATGTTCTTAATCCCGAAAGCAATGAATATCTGAAGTGCTTTGACAAAAAATCCATTAAAAAATGTCATCTGTGGAAGCCGTAGTACTGTAAAAAGCACGACCAATCATTTTAGCTGGCCCGGCTAAAGTAACTGGATGGCCTACCTGCCTGTCAGCCTTCCATCTGTGCACAAACTTATCTCGTGCCCTCATTGGTCATGTGCGCGTTCGTGTGTGTTGGGGGAGCGGCTCTGTAAGGAAGTAGCAGATTTCTTCCAGCTGTGTATTTTCAAATTCTAGCGCACTCAAGCTGGTTTCTCCAAAATTATCTACCCCACCTTTAAGATGATAAAATATATTACATTGGGGCAAGACATCAGCATTGTTGCGTCAGTGTTGCATAAATACAGATTCAATAGAGCTCTGATGAAACCTTTATTTGAAAATTACGACTCACCAATTGAAATAAAATGGCCATAGCTGTTAGATTAGTAACAACTGTTGATAAAACGTCAAAATTCTGGAAAAAAATGTAAACAATAGAAAAGACTCAATTTAAAAAGAAGAAGGGACAGAAAAGGCGCTTATAGCTTGTTTGCTATAAAATAACCAACATTTGTATACAGCAGAATGAGAATAGAAAAGAAAAGAAACACATGCATTATTTGAAATATGTATCAATAAATCAGCTGCAGGAAGTAGTCAGACAAGATTGAAATAACACACTAAAACAGAGAAGAGCCGAATATTTTAGAAAAGCTTTAACTAAACAATGTTTGAAATTTATCTTTGATAATTTAGTTTTAATTTTGAATAGTTTTGGCAATTCATTCAGGGTGTTGATAGAATTGACTAGCTGTTTCGGCCCTTACTGAGTCCTTCCTTTTCCCCTTTTCATGTCATCATTGAGGGTTTGATTCCTCCGCTGATGGTGTTCTGCTACTCTTGCCTCATAGAGGAGGGCAACGGAAACAACCAGATGTCTGTCATTAAGAGATTTAGAATGAAACGGTTGCGTAAACACAGAGAACAGTTAGTACATCCAACTAGACCGATGCCTCAGGTGTATTTGACAGTAACTGAGCAACCGCGTCTGCCGTTTAGGCCTGTAGGATTACCTAAGAGCAAGAGTGAAAGGCAACAGGAGCGCTCAAGTATCCACCTGATCCTACACACACATACACATACACACACACACACACACACACACACACACACAAACACACAAACACACACACACACACACACACACACACACACACCAATCATTTATGCATCAACACCTGTAATTAGCCATTCTGGAATTGGTGGAAGACCGCCAATAATCGCATGTGTCAGTGTGTATTTTAGGTTAGTACGACTTTAAAAGTATTAGCCCAATAGATTGGAATTTTTCTCACCAGGAATTAGTTAAGAAATCTCTCCAGCTTCTTACAAAAAACGTTTAAAAAGTCAACTTCAAGACGAGGGAATGCTAACTAATTTCAAGGTTTAGGACTTAACCACTTCATTAGCAGATATAGGCATGTCAGGATATTCGTAGAAAATGTCAAGCACTTTAATCAAGTGGGAGTCTTAGTCAGACATGATATCATTGATTTACACAATGCAGCACACATTAACCTATGCATACTTTTACAGTGCTTCAATCACACCCTCCACCTCTCCTACACAAGAGGTGTTTGTTCTCATTTCAGGCTCATCTACCACCCATACTATAAAAAGAGAAAGATGAGACATAAGGGGAGACTGCCAAGCTACTCGCACCTCCTCATTGCCCCCAAGCGTGGATTTAGTCGTCCGTTATTGTGCAAGCGTTTCACATGTTTATTGTCCCGCTCGGAAGCCATTCACTCTCTGAGGAGGCAGCAGATTTCTTCATTACCACTGCAAGGCAACACCACAGATGCAAAGAGAGACGGCAGCTAAATGATCAGTGTAATTACTTATGTTACATGCACAGGGTCATACAGCTCAGACTACTATTGTAAGCTTTTATAATATTATAATTGTACCAACATGAGCTCCAACTGTAGGCCTACAGTATAACTTACTGAGCCCTAAAGGCACAGACATGTCCTGACTGTTTGCTCTTAATGCCAACAGAATCCGGGCACTCCCCATATGGGCTTTGGTTGTTTACTAAAAGTTTACTGGTATTAACAGAAGCCTTATACAGTATAAACTATGTGATTAGATTAGAAGGGTTGGAATGTGTACACCTCTTGCAAAAATGGCATTAAAATAGGTGTATTGAAGATAATGGTGAGACAGTGGCCGTTTCTCAATCGCGAGGAAACTGGCTTCCAAGCCAATATTTCAAGGATACTACGTCATGGAGGGCCGCCGAAGGACTGTTCCAATCTCCAGCATACTTGGAATTCCACCGAGGCGGCGTCCTTGGTTTGGGGAAAATTTCGAGGCTGCACATGGGTAGACTTCGCGTCCTTAAAATCCCCACAATGCTTTGCGCAAGGACCAATTTCAAAAACCCTTGCGGAGAATGGCTGAACCGACGCAGCACACATTTAAATGTAAGTATGTAGTGGCGTAGAACATGTGTTGATAAATATGTTACTTTGTTACATTTTTTATCACCAAAAATGTGTTCCGTGAAAGTAAAGCAAGTTCATAATTAGATAGACATCGTGAGGTATTTATTTTCGGTACAGTTTATGTTGAAACCGTTAGAGAGAGTGGCACACTTGTTAGTCTGTTCCATTCTTCTTAGTTTTCTGAAGCCATGGCTTGGAAGTATACTTGCTTCGTTTCTGAAAGAAGTTACTTGGAAGTACGCGACTAACAAGCCAGCATCCTCGCGATTGAGAAACGGCCAAAGACTCATTTTTCACTGTGAAATTGAGTGATTGTGACTTGAAGTTAGAGATGTGCCATTGAAAAATGACCAGCCTGAATTTCATGTTGCTGAGTGGAAGTTTGTACAGTAGCATATGCTAAGGAAGAACCCATTTATTCAGGAGGGTACTTGAATAATACATATGACACTTTTTGATTTCAAATAATCCGTTTTACTTATTGTTATTACATTATGATTGCAGTTTTAATGTAAACAAGCACCTTCATCTGCCCTGTATAGATTTGGTCATTTCAGTCGTACTTTATCTGACTTATAATTCTCTTACGTCTTTGAAAATATGTGTGTTTACTGAGCCTAGTTTAGCTAAAGGCTGTAAACAGGGGGTTACTGCTATCATCCTTCAAAGCTGAAAAATGCACCTCTCAGCAACAACTTCAAAAACAGTTTTACATTTGACTGGAACATCATCTGTGCTTGGTATTTAAACTATGTCAAGTGTTTGCTAGTGGTGCAAATGCATTTCTTAGAAGTAGCTCAGGTACAGCTAGCATTCTTAAATAAAAGAGTCTGTTAACTTGAGCTTTGTGGCTGAAAAAAAGAGCTTAAAGTTGAGGGAACATCAAGAAGGGAAGGGTGAGAACTAGAAATTACATATAGGACAGTTTCATAGTTTCCCTTGTTATTATTCTACAGTTTTGTGAAGATGAGAGCATTACCATGAGACAATAATCTTCAGCTAGAAATGACAGGCAGTTCAAAGTCATTTGGGAAAAAAGAGGATGTAGAAAATGAGGGGAGACAGACAGACAGATTGCTGCCTGTAATTCAACAATAATTTGTCAGTGCAGAGAAAGTAATTCCCTCTGGAGCGGGGCCAAGTCTGGGTATTTTACAATCACTGGAGAACTATCATTACATCTTTATTAATTTGAATAAAACCTGGCAAGTGTGATTGCATGAGTCAGACCTCACACAGGCAGATACACACTGTGTCATCATCATAATAGAAACGGTTCAACTGTTTTTCAAAGATGATCTGAAGCACTTATTACTCGTGTCTGTGTGTTTATTTGTAGTGTCTATGAGGTTAGAATGTCCATTTTTTTAACTGTGTTTGTGCTTAAATTAACACAATTTAAGTTATATGAGTAGATTTCGCAGCAAAGATGTTTGTTGGAAACGTTCAGTTTTTTTTATAATCCTTCGTGGAACAAGGCCATATCCAGTAGTTTTAGCATTAACTGTTCAAACTGATCTCACTCGCGCATCTATAAATATCTTTGAGCTCATAGTTGGTGAAGGTTAATTTTGGATTGTGGTTAGTGAATGCAGCTTACTGATTGACACCTTTCATTTGGTGAAGCACTTTGTTTACAGTGACAGAGACCTGTAAAGACAAGCAAAAGAAGTTCCAACCGAAGAGCAGCCATTCATTATCATTGATATATTTACCAAGCAGTTCTAATCAAATGTGTGCTCGTTTTGTTCTATATGGAAACTGCTACTCACTTTTTTAAGTCGGAAAACCTAAACAAAAGGAGAAATGTTATTCACTATTGTGTTGGTGTCCAAATTAGTGTTTTTTTTTTAAAGAATTCCGGCTTTTGCACTTGTTCCAAGAGAAACAAATTTGGAATCATAATTCACATAATAATGGAAAAATATCTTTAATAGATCATGGTGGCCTTTTTTTTCAGCTGTACAATACTTTTTTTTAAACAAGTGTGTGTGTGAATGGCTGCTTACAGCTGCTTGCAATCCAACACTCACTGCTTCTTGTGTGTATGTGTGTTTCTTTGCATGCCTGTGTAACAGAGACCTGGTTGGGCCTGAGTGGTTCTGATCCATCCATGGCCGCCATTCGCATCCAGGCCTTCTCGATTCCTGTGTGTGTGTGTGTGTCCTGGCGGGAGGCTGGCAGCCGGTGTAGCCCTTACTGGCACAGGTCCACCCCCCCCACCTCCCTCCCTACTCTGTCTGAGAGCACAATGGGCGATCCGGTAAAACAATACAGGCCCAGGAACAAGGCCCTCTATAGAGTGAGTGACACACTATCCCTGAAGGAGAAACACTCCAAATTGCAGGGCGGCTGAATCAGAAATAGAAAGCTAATTTCTACCCCTCCACCACTTTACTCTCTACCTGTTACTCCCTTCAAAGCCAACTGTATCATTTTACCCCCAATAGAAATGTTGACAGAGATTATTTCTTACACTTTAGTTATGGCCTGCAATTTGGTCGCCATTTCTTTTTTTCTAAAATCAGGGTGAGTCAGTTCCTTCTTACTCTGTGCAATCAGGAAACCAATCAACTTCATCACTTATAGATGGTGCTTTTGTTCTGAAATTGAAAAAAAAAACAGGCGTAATTGGGAATTCTGAAGTTTATTTCTCTCAGGAACCCATTAATCAAACTGATGGTTCCGAAATTACAATAACAAAACAAACGTGTCCAAAGAAAAAATACATATTAGGGGTGCTGGATTCTTTACAAATTATTTTCTACGATATGTGTATTATTAGCATATTTAACCTTTTACATCAGAGCATGATTTGTACTAACTTTAAAGCTATTAACATCGCGTTTTAGCTATAGTTCTCATTGTTTTGTATATACTAATGCCGCAACATCTCCCTTTATATATACTAAGACCAAGAAAACATTTATTTAAATGTTTTGTTTCGAGTATCTTTATATCCACCTGTGGTTGCTTCTCTAAAAGAGACAAACAACTATTTACCAGAGCATTTTGAAATGCTGATGATGTCAGAGATGTTGTCGGTAATTAAGAGAACCATGCTGTGTTTATTTTAGCTTTGTTAGCTAATGCAACATACTGAGGAATGAAAGTAATCAGGAGCATGTGTTGCTCAATAACAGCTTTGAGTAACTGAAAAAAAAGATTGTTCACACGCAGGAGTTAACGGACACGAACACATTCCCACGATAACAACCATGCTTTGAGCCATATATACAGTCAACACTAAGACCCCCAAAATAATCCCAAACACACACACACACACCGAGCTGTGACCTGGCCCTGCGGGTCTGACAGGTAAAGAAGAAGAGCTGAGCAACCTGTCGATGCAGGTAGAGAAACATTCCTCATGGCCCTACACACACACACACACTCACAAAACAGGGAGTGTGAGCTTACATGAGGTACATCTGTGTATGTGAATCCCAGTGTAGTTTATTCATATATCAAGTGCTCAGATCTCACTAACACCAGTTATAAACCCAACATCCCGTTCCCATGCTATCTCTGCTACTTTACAGTGCTGCCACTGAGCAGAAATCATGAATCTCAGTCCTCCAAAGCAAGAGCAGCCTTCAGACATGTTCGGCTAATCAGAAATCTAACGTTTCACTTGTTTGCAGATGAAATCTCTCCAATATTTATCAAACATGGCCTCCTCTTCCCTGCTCTCCCCTCCTCTCAGGCTACCGGGCATATCAGAAATGACTGACACATCGCCATATTTATCACACCTATCGCTATTACCATCATTCTGCCAAACATCTAACCAACACACACACACACACCTCAGTAACATTACCACTTATGACACATTACACAGCTGATAAGATCCCTCGTGCTGATAGCGTCACCTTGCCCCAGAAAAGGTCGACAAAATGTGTTGGGGAAAAAACTATCAAAGCACGCGCTAGGAGTTTTAAAAACATGCCAACATGTCACACTAGACTGTTGGAGGGAAACAAACTAATGGTTTTCATACAGCTGTAGAGAAGGCTGATAATGAAAGTCACATATGAGGCATTGTATTCACTTCTCTTACTGCTTTTGAATAAAACACTCTTTTTTGTTGGTGTGTTCTATGAAGCGGATTAGCTGGTTTAACATGAAACAGGCAGACTTCAAACCAAGTACATTCTAAAAGTATTTTCTGACAGTTTCATCACACTTTCAAGTTTATTTCATGTCATTTATAACACACATTTGCCTTTCATTGTTTAATGCAAAATGTGTTTGTATATAAAACTCAAAATTAACAAAGACATTTTGGTTTGCCATCAGCGGAAACTTCCTTTCAACAATAAATAGGGACCACAAACGTTGCATTAGGGATTGTTTAATTTGCTGTTACAGTCAGAACTAGACCCATATTCAGTGCTTTAAGGAGACCAGCATTAATTCTTTACAGTCACCCATCCCTTATTATGCCATATTATAAAAGTCCTTTTTGAAATTTGTTTTATTTATTTTATTTTGATGAATTCAAGCTCCGTTTAGTTCAAATTAGTGATGGGCAGAGATACATATAACATTATCTTATTGTGTTCAAATTAAGTCGATGATAAACGTACAAATTCCATCATTTATTTCCTAACCATTTGAATTCTGTGACCTCATGTAAAGCAACTATGTAAAAGATAACATTTAAACATGTTGTATGGTTAACACTAACTTAAGTTGGTGGAAATATTGGGATGATTGTAAAAAAAAGCTATTCTCTTAAAACCATGTCACTTCCTATGCGATTTCCCTTAAAGCATGTCATATATTACCGTGTAGTACATCACATTAACCTTTTACTGCATGCAAGTCTTTAGATATTGAGATTTTAAAATGTCGGCCAACTTTAAAGTGAATGGTTCAGCTGATAGTATTTGACTTCACTGCAGGCTGCACTGTGCTGCATTCCGTAATTTTAACCGATGCCCCATAAAATAAAATAAAGTTGTAGTCTTCCATGCAGCTGCCCTCCTGTCAGCGTGACTCGAGAGAAGCGCACTGTCATGCAGCGGCTCCACCTAATTGGAATATCTCTGTCTCACTTCTCCAATCACCTGACATGTTCCCTTGAGGGGAGACAGGGGTGAGGTGATGAGATGAAGAGGCCCCTGGGGGAGAGAGAGCTGCTCTTTACAATCTCCCTTCCCAACGGCACAGAAGATTTGAAGGCAGAAAAACAGAGCAATTGAAAAACTCTTAAAGAAGTTAGTTGTGTCTGTGTTTGAGGGAACAAATGATGTAAAAGTTCAGACGAGCCTTAGTCTCGGCTTAGATGTGTTTCATGTCAAATCTTGCACCACTTTAGGAATGTGAGGAGTGTGAGTTTCAGATTTTCAAAGTAAAAGACATTAGTTAAATCACCAATGCTTAAGCTAAAGTGTATAAGTCATAACTGAATCAGAATACTGGATGTCACATGATATAAAATACCCTATGATGTGTGAACAAATCTTATTGTAATGTGCATGCATCACACTGTCTTCACATGCCAAAAACCTGTCCTTGTGCACTTCATTTCACCTCTCTGTGAATTATAGTGTGACTTACCTCTCACGTACTCTGCACACGTGTGTGCTCAGTTTCGAGTGGACTGGTGAGTCTTTATATGCTTGCGTGCACATATATGTGTGTGTGTATGGAAATTAAGAATGTTAATGTTGCAAGGAGCCCTGCAGCGAAGCAAGTGAAATCAACCAATGACTTCTCTCTGTTAATGAACAGTTACATTTCAGCATTCCTTCATGCGGTAGCTTGTTCTTCGGTCTCCAGCACAGCCACACACACACCTGTCTAGCTTTTTTGCCAGTTCCTGTCTTTTTGTTGCGCTACAAAAGAAGGTCATAAAAGGGCATGGCTACTTTGCTTTTCCTTACTCAGATCAGTGCAGTGACCCTCAGATTTAATCATGTTTGCTCAAGATGGACAAGCTGGTCTTCCAGCATGGTCATAGGTAACCTGAATCAGGCCCACACACCTGCACAACAAGCCCCTCCCCTTTACACCTGCTTCCAAAGTGGCAGAAGGCAGGTAATGGTACGAGTCGGCGGTGGTGATCGAGTTTTAAATAACGGCCGGTGGTCAGGGCTGTGTGAACCTTGGCGTGACCCCCGAAGACCCCTCCACTGCAGTTCACAGCACCTCAGAGGATGGCTTGGGCCTTGCCGTGAATGGAGCTTTAAATGAAGCCCATTATCCAGTTGCACAACCTCCCAAACTGAAGTCCCACTGGGGCTCCCCTTAGGGGCCGGTGAGGGCGTCCGTTATGGGTCTTCAGCCAGGAGTTAGAGGAGGGGGGGGGGCATCTATTACGGCTCTGGGGGATGTAATGTCCAGATGGCCAGGTGCTATGGAGGGACCTATCCCACCCTGCAACAATCCCAGCTTTCATCCCCAGCAAACCTCAACCATCCACCGGGCCAGACCTGGTGGTCATGCAGGGCCGCTCAACCGGAGAGAAGAGGAAGAAGAGGAGAAGTGGACCTGGAGATGTTTCATTGACAAGATGTCTTCCTCTCTCTTATGCTAATAGGAAGTCTTCTATTCAAGATCTGGCGGCCCATGAAAATAATTAGCCTTACAAGGAATGCATCATGGCAAACAGTCATGCCGTTTCTCTTTGAGATTGGAATTACCAAAGGTAGAGGGGAAAAAAAATCTATTTTCGATTCCCTGTTGCTCAAGAATTTGGCAACTATAAAGCATGCTTCACTCTCATTCCAACCCTTCACCACTCACGCGAACACGTACATACATTCAGAAGTGTACACACTTCCCACCCACATGCTTACAAATCCCACCCCAATACACACAGGCCCATTGTGAAGCCACAAACAGAAACAACAAGCTGCTATAAAAAAAACACCCAGGGGACTCTCAATTCACTGCTCAATCAATCTCACCGCTGTGTGAGAGGGTTCGCGCACGCTCACTCTCACATGCACTTAAGGCACATTCAGCAACAAATATGTTTTATGACAAATGAATGAAAAACATGCGCACACAGAGAGCACTACATTGCATCGCCCTCAAGGGACAGATATAGGATTACTAGAATTGACGCTTCAGTCTTTCCATTGTGTACGTGAAAATCCAATGAGGGGCCTCTAAGTGGATGCACTCACACAGAGAACCTGTTCTGAGGCTGCTAATTAAATCTAAACAGGCACTGACATAGATTTGAGAGGTCATTACCCTCCCCTTATGGTCATAGAAGACTCATATGTTTTACAAGTGGTGTTTGCGAAGAAGGCCCAAGCTCCACAGGACGAATGGTTGGAAATAGGCAGAACACATGGAAAATAAATATTGAAAAAGAGGAAAAATCATAAGAAATTAGAAGGCATACCTCCACTGTATTCCCTACTAGATGTAAAGGGGTTTTTCCTTGCCCCATGCTACGCTCATGGACCAACTTTCCTGTAAATCAGGCCAGTACTTTTACCATCATTTTGATGACAAGCCAAACTGCAAACATGACCTCTTTTGGGAGCTAACAGTGAATGTTCAGTAATGCATTCTGATAAAGGTAAAAATGCACTTTTCAGAAACCTAAAAAAAACCTTCCTAAAGTGGTCTAGTCCAGCTGCCACTGTGTCGGCAATATATCATGTTCTTCAACTGTAGTTCCAAAGAGAGGAGTTAGTCAGTAAATAGTCAGAGTTCATTAGGGCGAGGCTGAGTAATGCTTCCACAGAAGACTACACTAAAACAACTGGCATTCACCTGGGGGAGGATCAGGGGGCGTGAAGGTGAAACTGAAAGTTTTGCATTGTTTGATACATTCAGAAAAGCATGAACACAATAACTTTCAATTGTATCATTCTGAGGATTTGTGTTTGAATTTTATTCTCAAAATCCCACAACCTTTAAGTGGCATTAAAGTAATTGGTAATTAGGTACAAGCTCTATGACAAAAAGCACTGCCATTTAGGGGAAGTCCCTTTGCAAAACATAATCTGACAGGTGTTGTACAACCTGGTCACGGTTCATCTCAATTTTAGTTTTATGTTTTTAGTGAAGGAGGAAGTAACGAAAAAGGGAGACGGGAAATAATCAGGAACTACTTGAAAGGTACAGGTGTCCTCCAAAGTTTCCGTTGCCACTGTAATTACCATAACCTCTGACAGCTTTCAGTTAAACTGTGACTGAGCACGGTGGGTGTCTCAACCTGCTTTTCAGGTACAAACCACAGAGGAGGAAGAGGAATATAGTAAGTAACGTGAACCGAAGAAAGGGTTGCTGGGGTTTTACAGAAATATCTCCTGGTAGAGTATCTATATGACATGTGTTAATAACTCGTAAATATCGTACCCTTCTCACCCTTCAGGAGTGTTTGCTGCGAGGCATCCACGTCCGGGTGACTGAAAGTTCAGTTTTGGTTTCCCCGCCTGACAAACTGAATGTGAAGAACACACACGTGGGACAGGGAATGCAGACCTCTAAAAGCAAAGTATGCATGAGAACACTTTCAGCTCACGTACAACATAAACCCAGTGATCCTTTTTTTCAAAGATAGTTTTGCTGCACTTTGTTGAGTCTGCTGGGTGAATCAGAAAACTCTCTTGTAGACTAAACAGAAGGAATTGTTGAGAAAGTTTTCAAATAATCAGCAGTGTTAGGGCCTCATCAGCAGAAAAAAGGCTGAGTTTTGATTTGAGATTAAAGAAAAAAGTCACATTGCTGCTTGTGTGAAAGGGCTGTTTCCATAGAATCAAAGCTGTTGACATATCATTGAAATAAGATCCTGAGTGAGAATAACAGTTAGAGAAAACAGGGAATTCTGAGGAGTGTAATTGAAACCAAAGTATTCCTTTTTGTAATACCCTACACAAAAGGCAACTTTAAGTCAAATTTATCAGAATTAGTTCCCATTGTTTGATACTGTCACACCACTCAACTTTTACACTAGATTAATTGCCAAGTGTGAAAATTACGGCAATAACAAACAACCTGCCATCTCGGCCAGACAAAGCAAAGAAAAGAAACCGCTTTTAAAAAACGTCTGGCTTGTCCGAACTCTATTTATCCAACTTCTCTCGGTATGTGGGAGTTTTTCTTTTTCTTTCCCATGGGCCAACAATTACAGGAACATTTTCATCTCCTTGGAATTTAAAAAAAAAAATACCTCAGAGGGGAGAGGAACACATAATGGTTGTGAGAGGAAAGCCCTTCTTTTTTGGTTGAAGAAAACTGAAGGAGTGATGGAGATGGAAACGATAAGGAAAAGCAAGGGAGAAGAAAAAAAGATTGAGGCCAAACTAAAAAGATTGATGAGAAATAATGAGAAGTGTTTTCCTTTCCTGAAGACTCACTTGCTGCCCTTCTAATCCCTCTATTTCTCTTTCCCCCCCCCCCCCCCTCGGGCTGATCTCTCTCTTGCATGTCCGGACGGGCTCGAGTCAGTCCCAGGTAAAACTGGTCACCCGAGTCCTCCCCCTTCATCTCACCCCACCTCCATCTCCCCTTTTGCTCACCTGCCCTGAGGCGAGCCTCCCCCTCCATCTGGCACCATGAGTAAGAACAGAAACCACCGGGATGATCCGCAGCATTCTGCACTGATGAAACATTACGTGAAACAATACCCCCACTGTGTAGCCGAAGTTTGGTATGGAACAACTTCTTCTTTTTTCAGTTGATTTACAGCGACATTGTTCCAAAGTGAACCCATGTATGCATTTGACAATCCAAACTTTTGTTTGTCCCGCTGCTCCCGGCGCTTGGCGACAATAGGCCAGCTCTCTAGGTTAAGCTGCAGATGTGTTAATGTGCTGAGACCGTGTGATCGGGCTTTTTAAGACATTTGAAGAAACAGTTGAGTGAATAGCAGAGGAAGAAAAGAAAAGGGAAAGGATGAAAGAGAAGGAAAAAGCTCATTTCTGCTGACATGGACGGGGGACAGCGAGCCAGGGCAGCAGAGAGTGACAGAGCCACAATGGAAGCACAATGAAAACTCTCCTTCCCCCAACGCCAGCCATCTCCCCTCACTGGGTTTTTTATCCCACTGTTGCCCCTGCCAGGCGACAACGCAGGCCAGGCTTGTTCAGCAGAGCCGCAATAAGACAACACTAATAAACGCCAACTGGGGGGAAAAACAACAAACAGCTTACACTTTCAAATTTTACACTGAACTAGTCAGGGCTAATTCCTCCTCCAATGTTTAGGGGAAAACACAACCCTCACTCACCCCTTTCCTATTTCTCTCAAACTACCCCATCCCAACCCCAACCTGTTTATCCACTGTCAACAATACAGGGCCTGCCATTGGAGCGAAGCACCTGCTGCTTCCTGGTTCACGGCTGGTGATCGGGAGGCGTTCGGATAAACAAACTTTGTCTCGTTTGGTTCGGGTGGTGACAGCGACGCATTCCCGCTTTTCATCTGCTCTTCTCTTACGCAACCCCACGCTGCGCTGGCGCTCTGCGGTGCTTTTTTTTTTTCTCTGACAGATTGGTTTTCCCTGCTGGGGTTAAGCATATTTCTGTAGGTATGTGTGTGAATGTCTTTGTGTGGCTCTACTTTGCTTATTCTGCAGCTTAAAAATTGCTTGCGCAGGCACCATGAAGTGCAGCGCTCCGGAGCCTTCCCTGGAGCAGAAGCTAGATGAACCGTTTATCTTCCTATTACAGTATAGAAACCACACCCACATTTATATTATCATGAGTAAGGCCCTGATGGAAGAATTTCTCCAAACTAAGTAAACAACCGTAGCTCGGATGAATCATCAGAGACATTCAAACCAAAGGGCCTGGGGTGGCAATCAAATCAAAATTACTAATGACTTTAAAGACTGTCTTTAGTAATCTAAAGAAACCCGACATGTTTCATCTTGAGGAGATACATTTGAGGCAGTAGGTCGTCAAAAGAAGTTAAAGGATGTTTCTTTGCCGCTTGCTTTGTGTGACTGTCACTCGAGGTCAAGGTCTATTAGCAGCATTCTTATCTCTGCCTCACCGTTTAGACTGCACTTAAGTAAATTAGAGGCCATAGTGAACACACACTCTTGCCCCGGCCTAATCCATGCTTCCTCAAGTTTGTCTACTGTCCCGGCCTCTTCACACTGCTCCGTGCAACATGAGGCTCGAACTTCAAACAATTTGTACTGCATGCTGCAGCTTGAGCAGTTAATAAGTTGGCGGCACATCCAGTCCTACTACATAAATAATGGAAGCATACATTAATGTAACAGCGTCGTAGAAAGCATTGACTCGGTCTGGAAATAAACCAGTATGTCTGAAACATAGTCTTGAAATTGTACTTTTTCTAACGGCCATTCTAGACTAAAGAAGTATTTCAGGAAACTTTTAAAACAACTCAGGAACTTTACATTTCAGCGGCTCCTTGTTTTTCCTTGTCAGTTTCTGCTTTCCAAATGGTTGCTACTCTTGAGTAACACCTTGTCAAAGCCATTGAGAACTCAATTGGATGCATACACTCTATGGTCTCTATTAGAGTGGCATAACAAAACAACTTGGTTTTGGTTAGGTTTAGAAAAGTGATTATTGGTTTATAATAGATATGTTTCGTCATATAAGTTATGGACCTATATTTAAAACCGTCAATGGACAGTGTTCCCCAGTGTTGAAGTCCAATGTTTGACTGTATTTTCAAACTGTCAAACATTGTGTGTCCTAGCATGATGCTCTGGATGACACGTGTTAATGCTGTATTTATTTCCATCTGATTTCTTATATGTAGAATTACTTTAAATTTGAGGCTCTCCCCCTCAATGTTTCTAATTAAACTATGTCTCTGGATGTCAGAGTAATTTGTATTTGTATCATTGGAGCTACGACTATGTTGAGCTTGTGAGGCTGAAAGCAAATTGTATGTGCTTTGGACTCAAGTGTGCAGAAAATGGGTCCATCGCACCTTTGTTCTTCCTAGAAGTTAGTCTTGAATCTTTTTTTAGACTTTAATCTAACGTGCTAACATGACGTGTTCAGCCTACCAGAGCTAAGGGTAGGACTGACAGGTACTGACTGAAATATTAGGCTGCTTCAGGCAAAAAAAGGGAGGGCAAGCAATCTGTTCAACTATTTATCCATAAATTATTTTGTCAAGATCTTTTTATGTTGACAGATGGGTCCTGTATTTTGTCAGTCGAAACATTTTTGTAGTTCATCTTTTTGAAGTACTATAAAGAAAGCTAATCAGCAGAATACCTACCTTTTTGTAATGAATTTATATTGCATGGATTGTCATTTCATTCACGTGATATGATTTTTAAACTGTTCCAGCATGTGGTTCATATGAGAGGCAGTTAGTCCCCCAGACATCTAATGCATGTAAACTGCAGTTCTTGTGAAATCGTGTCACACCACCAATACTGGCTGCTAAGTATTAAACTGTAGGGCTCCACAGTGATGTGATCACAGACCATCCATGACCTCTTGCCAGAGCCGCTGCTGGTCTGTAAATGCCGCAGCGGTCAACCCAGGCCAGCATTACCTCAGGAAAGAGATTTCGCTATGAAAACACCAGCCGTCTCCGCTGGCTGCCTCCAGTACAAACACTCCCAGGGCTCCCAGAGGGAGGCGGGGTGGCTGTGGGAGCAGAGCCGGGCTAAGAGAACCGGGATCAAGGGACAGAGACAGGGGAAGGGGGACGGTTTTGGTGAGGGAGCATTCATGTAAAGCAGAAAGCACTATGAAAAAAAATGTTTGATCATCACAATGTTGGGGCTGGTTGTGCAACAGGATCATATTGCATCAGTGGTCTGAACTGCAGCTGCGAGTTCTTCAACTTTTAAACAGGCACATTGTGTCTTTTTCACTTCTTTGGCGTCGCCTCTGGAGTCTTACATCATCTAATGAACATACCTCAAGCAAGCACTAACTGAACACAAAGCTGGTGGCCCAAAACGAACTAAATCAACTTCAGCAATGCGGTGTAGGTTGCATACAATGTCGATCAGTATGTCATAAAACAAGGAAGCGCATTCATCTTATTCCGCTGACATCTCATTGTCAACACCGTGACTGAGCTAGGCTCTGTAGGAAATAGTTATGTTTGTCTTCTTGTTGTTTACACCGTTTTTTTTTTAGCACAAAGGTGACCTGTGTTATGTGATGTTGAAATGATTTAGCTAACCTTCAAGGACAGTATTGGAGTATGTAAAAAAACATCAGGCAACCATGTTAACATACTGATGTTTTTATATATCTATCTATGAATTGAAATGTCACAAGCACCAAAGTTGGCTGATAAGCTAAGAATTCATGATGCATTTAGTTGCATAAATATTGCAACAAATCAAGTTTTTATTGTGTCAACAAGACAGTGAGAAAAAAACAATTTTAATCAGGTTTGTTGCTGATATGCAAATCATAAATAAGCTAACATGGGTTTATTAAGCCGCAGGACAATCATTTGTTTATCTGTTTTCTTTTGAGTTTAGTTTCCTGACAAAATAGTGTGTAGAAGCCATGATGATTACCAGCCAACTTGGAAAACCCACATGTTGGAAATGCCTAACAACACAGGAAATGCATTGTACTGAAATTAAAAACAGTGGTGGTCAGCGCTTCTGCAAAATGTGGACAAATCTGCAGCTGTTTACACTCTTCCAAACAGTTAACTTATTATCAGCGATGCTTAAGGCTCTATGAAATCCATCGGCCACAGACGATGAGCGAGCGGAGAGATACGGACTGTCCAATGAGAACAGAGCCAGCCCCATGAATTAAGTCTCTAATGAGATATGAGGTAGATAGTCCAAGGGGAGGAGATAGAAGGTTGCACTAATGTGTTTTTGTCACTTCCTTGATAATTTCTCCCACTTCCTGGGGTGTTGCAGATAACCAACCCAGGTCCCAGTGTGCTTGCCAGCGATTGGCTGCAGCAGGCTTATTTACCTAGTAGGGCTTGTCGGATTGGCCTAAGGGAGACAATGGCATGTGTAAACAGCTCCGGGGCTCTGGACAGCCGACCGACACAGCAGTCCCTTTGTTAGTTGGGTAGCTACTCTAACTGTTGGCAGTGGACGCATGCATGACCACACACGCACACACTGGTTGCAGCTAAAGTGGGAATTACAAAGGTTTCTTTAGGATGAAATCTACCAATAATCGGTCACCTGTGCCAATAGTAAACATCTTAAACTAAGGGTCAGCACGATGAAGAGTTTGTCACTAATCCATAAAGTGCTAGTAGTGTATAGAAGACATCCTATTTGGTCACACTTATCAAGCCTTATTATTATTTCAATGAAACCAGTGCTTTTTGTGAAAAACACTGGGTTTGAAAACATAAATCTGTGTTCGCTGTAATTGGTTTTTTAGAGATTCGAAATCCAACAGTAGTATTTGAAACCGCTGTGTTTTGGCATCTGTTAAGCCTTCAAACTCATGGGCTGTGTTCCAAATCAAATACCTTTCGTATCAAGTATCACCTTGAATCAGTTTACAATAGCATTGTGTGTGGATTTTGTGTACACAAGAAATACCTGGATGTATACTACATTAGCAAGAACGTCTAGGTATACAACATGAGCGTACTGCACATGCTAAACTGCCCCACAATGCACTGTGTGGGGGCCCTAAATCTTGTGAGATTTTGAGCCGACTACATGCAGGTTATATGTGACTTCATCAAGTTTGAATATGCCTTCAAGAGAGATAGTTACCATTTACATTTCTAATATGAAGTCAGTTTATACAAGTAACGCCCTTTTGTTTTGGAGATCCAGCTAAGTTTCTGGCGAGATTATTTTAGACTGTAAGGCTAAAATCTTACTGCATACCTTATCTTTGACAGTTATTCTTGTTTTGTTAATGAAAGAGGAGTTTTTCTCACCCCAAAATACTTCAAGAAATGCTCACATTTGATTTGATACATCAAACACAATTCATAATTTGATTCCCTCTGTGGAACATGTGATGATTTGAAAAGTTGAAAAAAACCTTAAGAAGCTTAATACAAATAACACCATCTGTTGTATCTGATGCATATATAAGGAATAACTTTAAGAGATCTGGCGTGCAATGAGATGTGAAATGCTGCATGTTTGAGTATAACTTTTAATGCCAAGAAACTCTACATGGCACTTTGTTTCTTTTTGGGCATTGGTGGCAAGCTGGTGCTCTAAACCTTGTCTTGATAGAGTGACAAAATAACCTATTTTTGTGTGCTTAATCGCAGATGAAATTAGAAAATAAAATCTGCAACTAGAATAGATTAATGCTAAACTCACCCCCCAAAAAGTGTGCTGAGAAATAAAGCTGTGACATCTGTCCTAAGATATCAACTTCTTAGTCAGTTTATTAAAAGGTTATTAACTCATGACTTGGCCCAGATATTAAAGGGGTGGTATTCAACACACACTCTTCAAACACACCTTTGCAGATGGTGCCAAGATCGTGTCATCAAACACAGCTTAGCTAATGCATGTCCCCTGGCTTTGCCGCCAAAAGAACAAAATACAAACACCTGTCTGCTCTACTTTTCAGTGATGCGGCTAAAATGTGCCAGTCAGCTATCCGTCGGTTGCTCAGGTGATTATGCTGATGTTCTTTTTGCAGTGGATAAACACCCGTGACAGTTAGTAGTGTATGCAGGTCCATGCAAATGTGCTGCTGCTGCCACGAAGGTTTTGACAGGTGAGGTTCAGTTTAGCCCAAGGCCTGGGAGAGACCGCTGTCCGTTAGGGCCAACCAGGGGACAAGGCTGTAAAACATGTCGTGAGAGCCATGCGGTGCAGCAGAATACATGGAAACACTCTCCGCAGGTGCTGCATGAAGATCGCATGGAAAACTTCAACAGGCAGAGGTCCTAAAACCTAGAACATAATAAATAGCAAAACGTTGGCTTTGTTCCATTTCCAATTGCGTTTAAAAGTAAAAATGATCTAGCTGAACAAATCCTACAAGTATAATACATGTTTTCTACCACAGAGGTTATTTTCTGCAGTAATCCAAAATCGCAATCCAAATCACAATCTTTTTAATTTGTATAAGGAATCGATGCTTACTTCCTTGTTGTCTTAAAGAATGCATCATCCCTGCAGCGGTCTGTTAGTGAGCTTCAGAGGCGCAGCTAGCTAACTGGTATCCTTGTGTTTATATGCTAATTGTCAGTCAAGTCAATGAAAGGGAAAACGTGTATTTCCAAAGATGTAGAATTATTATTATTATTATTATTATTATTATTATATAAGGGCCATATTTTAACTGATGTACTATCCGGATTTAAAGTTGAATTTGATAAAGTATAAACTTTTTAGGTTCTCTATTAGTTTTGAATTGTTATGCTTGAACTATTTTTGCTGTTATTTCATAGGAGAAATGCAGTAGAGTTCCTTAACTGAACATAAACGTTGAGTATTTAGAACTTATATCTTGTCTACTTAACCTCAAGTAGAGTTTAACACAGGCAATATGTATTTTACTTAGGTAAACTTCAAGAAAATATAGTTTTTTGCAAGTTTCCGATAATTTGCTACTCTTTGCCCAGACTGGGAACATTATTTCACTCATGCAATCCATTCCCCTTCAAATATTACCCTCTCCACTTCTGTTCAACCCAAATCCTTCATGCCGTGCCCTAACTCTTCCCTGAAACAAGTCACATAACACTCTTCCTGGCCTCTCAGGTCGTCATTCATTCCCTCTGACACTTTCTGTCAAAGACTGACGTTTCAGCCTCCTTCACTGAACCTGTGAACTTTCTGCCACCTCCATTACTCCTCGTGAATGCAAAAGCAATTTATGAATCTATGACAGGGAAATAATCTTTAGATTTTCTCTACCTTGTTGCAAAAATCTGACAGGACTCTGTTTATTCAGAGCCGTAAACGATACGCTTTGGATGTGTTTAGAGCATGTGCAAACATTCACATAAATACTTTAAGCACTCATCTGTTGACAAATCTCTCATCAGAGCTATAGCTGGCTCCCAAGCCTGTTGCAAGTCTTTGTGTGTGTGTGTGTGTGTGTGTGTGTGTGTGTGTGTGTGTGTGTGTGTGTGTGTGTGTGTGTGTGTGTGTGTGTGTGTGTGTGTGTGTGTGTGTGTGTGTGTGTGTGTGTGTGTGTGTGTGTGTGTGTGTGTGTGTGTGTGTGTGTGTGTGTGTGTGTGTGTGTGTGTGTGTGTGATGAGGATTTAGGCACGTTGTCTGCTAGGCCGTCCAAGAAGCCCCAGGGCACCTCAGTAAGAGAGATAATTATCTTTTATCTGCTATGTTGTGACGGGAGATTATGGTTCAAATTTACGATTGTTAAGGAGACAATGCAGCGCGAGGCTGCTCTTTTCAAAGTGGTGAGGGGGTCTCAAACAAGTGAGAGAACTCCCACAATGCCGCAGCAGCTCATCCCTCATGTTTCAGGCTTCAGGTCTTTCGAAACAAAAGGAAAGGATAAGACCTACAACAGCCATTTACTTTCAAAAAGGACAATAGTAATCCTTTAACATATTTATCGATGCTATGTAAACAGCAAATTATATCTTGTATAGGCGAGTGATATTGAGAAAGATTGAAGATACCACAGACTTCATAAGGTCCCTTTTGGCTTGCTATGGAGCATAAAATACCTTTAATACACCCTTAGATAATACCTTAAATTACTACAAAGTGTCTCTGTTTCAGAGATTTGAAGTTTTTCTGTTGGACGCCAAAGTCAATCGCACTTTAAATGTAGTTCTTAAAGTTAAATGTACCACAAAAATATTCATTGGATACATAGAAACTGCTAAGGAAAACTTTATTGAGTGAGATTGCTTCGTTTTTTGCTTTACTGGCTAATGTATTTGAAATAGACTTTTTCACTTTCTATTTTAGAGATAGATGAGTATATCGATGCCCCTCCAGTGTCTGTGCAGCTTTAGTCAGAAGCAGGTTAGCGTAGCTTAGCAAAAAGACTGTAAACAGGGGGAAACAGCTAGCCTGGAATCTTTGCTAAATGGTACTAGTGCACAATTTGTAAAGTCAAGCTGTCAGAAAAGTTACACTTATTATACAAAATGTGGATAATAAGGAATTTAAATGTTCCCTTCTCATTAAACACAACCTCAAATGTAGATTGACACTTTGGCCGCCAAACGTCCATTTTACATTTTAATGATAAAAACATACTATACAGAGTCTGATAAATGTGTTTTACGTTGTTCTTTTGTTTTTTTTGCTTTGTTATACAACAAATAAAGAATGGAAACTGTTGAGTTCCAGCCCTCAAACGCACAAACTCTAGACATTGACTGTCATAAACATAACGAGACGTATTCTGGGTTTATTTATGGGACAGGAGAGAACCATTCACCAACAACACACCGCTGACTCCCCACATGTGACCACACTAACACAGATTGGCCGTCCTTCAAACCAATATTACCTAAACTAGCCTCTGTGTCTGTATGTGGAAACTGTAGAAAACCTTTTGATACAATGTGAAAAAGGCCTATCCTGTACAAACAAATGTCTACTTCTAGCACTGTGAATATCATAATAGTTTCAGATTATTTAAATGTTTAGCATTCAAAGTAGCCAAATTCCTCTGACATGTTGACCCCAAATCTGACCTGACCTTTTCCTGCAGTGACAGTGGCGCTGCCTGGATGAAGATGGACTAGTCCTTCGAGCCGATTACAACCACAAATCTGTCATCATCCTCACCTGAAAGACGAGAGGCAGACGCAGGAAGAGAAGACAGACAGACGGAGAGGGAGACAGAAATAAGTGGTTTGTGACGACGGTGACCGTGATGATGGAGGGAAGACGAGATCACAGAGAGGTTGTCGGTCCGTTTTTATCCTCACCTGAGCTAGCCGCTGCACATTCAGTCACCCTTGGCAGACGTCCAAAGCCAAAGCGAGGGGAAAAAGGTCAGTCAGGGGCCATGGGGTCCCACCGCGGGGCAAAGCACTCCTCAATCCCTCTGTACACACACACACACTATTCCCATTCTCATCCCACATGGCCCCTTGACCTCGCTATTAAAACACAGGAGCAAATCTCCCGATTGGTCACGGCGGCTCAGAAACAAATGATGCCAAATACCTGACTTCTGTATGGCCTTTTCTGCAGGGAGGCATGAGAGGGCTGCAGCCGCCGGATTTGGGATTCCACTTGTGCAAATATATTCCGATATTGGAAATGTGGTTCCCAACAGTCTGCGTGATTTTGGGGTAGGGGGAGCTGTGGGAGTTTACAGGGCAACTTTTCAACACTAGCTACCAGAACAAACAGGGAGTGTTACGTAAGAGGGGATTGACTTAGCTGATGATGGGCAGAAGAGAGCAGTAATATAATAAGAGAAGAGAAGAAATAAAGACATTTGATATTTTCGTATTGGATGTCTTGATTTAAGCACCTTGTTATTTACTCCTGCAGCCCATCAGGGAAATGTACCTGGATGTTGTGAATCAGAGGCTAAATGTCTTTGTTTAGGTTGTTAGTCGGCTTTCATGCTAAAAAGAAAATATTGAATACATCGCATCTTTGCTCTATCACCAGTGCTCGGCTCTGATTCGTTGTTGATCATTTCAAATACTTTTATTTCAATCTGTGATGTAGAAGACGTAAAGCGGTTGATGTTGTCTTCGAGATGCATGGCAGGCCAGACTAAGATGGAAATAGTTATATTAACCTTTTAGTGGTTTTTACAGTGTGTTGGATTTGTTTTTTTAATACTTTTTGTAATTGCATCCCTATTTCTTGTTAGAGGAATAATATTACTTAACTTATTTGAGTCACATTCTATCATCTATTGCTCTTTTTTAAGGGCACTTGTATTACTGTTTGAGATTCTACAGGGTTTGCACTTCAAACACACTCAAAATAATAGCAATGAATTATCCATAAAAACACTCACTAAGGTAGTTTTCTTTTCTCCCTTTGTGCTTAATATCACATATAAAATGTAGAGCATTGTGCGACGTGGTCAGTTTTTGTTTGTGGTCTTTGACCAGTATTGAAAAAAACCACATTTGTACAATTTAGCCTTTTAGGAAGCAAACTCCTGCTCTCTGCTGCACTTTCTCAATGCATTGTGATGCATTTTAACCTGTCACCTGATTGTGTGTTGAATTTGCACTATCCTCCTTTTAATGAAATTAAATTTAATTGTATACCTTTAATCTAAATATATTTTTTCTATACGTCCACTCCATGCAATTTTTTGTTTGTTTTTATGTCTTTTACTGGTATCTGTATTCTGTGTGATATCCATGTTCTGTTAAATGTCTATGTGAAGCACTTTGGACTGCACTTGTTATACAAATAAAGATTATTATTGTTTTATCCATGGAAATTCTACAGTGAAATCTTGAGCAGAGAGGATGAACTTTTGAGTTGTCTTGCAAAAAGACGTCATAATATTCAAATTTTGAGGACGATCGAGACACTGTGTGGTTATTTCAGCGTCCAAGGTTCCTCTTATTTTCCTGCTCTTTTCTCAGCAGTGTGAAGGTGATGCATATAGCAACATGTGAAAAAAATAAAGAAATGTATGATCTTAAAGTTATATTTATCAGCATCTCTTTGATATAAAGTGTGAAAGAAACCTGATCCTGAGTCAGTGGGAAATGCCTGAAATGATGCTGTTTCCTGATGAATCCTCCTCGCTATATGAGTTCTATTTGTTTGATGTGTGTGTACGTTGCTGCGTGTTGCTCGGTGTGTATTTATGTATCAGTAGGATGAGACAAAAGCCCCTTCAGAACATGGTGCCTGTGTGGCCTGGCCTCTGTGACCCTGCCATTTGATTTGTTCCTCCATGGCCACTGTTTATTTCTGCCCTTCCTGTTTGTGCTACACTGACCGTAAGAGTCGTTCCTGTGAATGCTGCGTAAAAACAGAGTGGCAGGGTGTTGCTGGTTGTGCTGAGTAGGTGGGGTGATGTGTCAAAGATCACAGAAAACACGGCTCTCGACCACAGTGCTAACATGTCAACAGAGATTAAACTAGTTTATTATTTTCAAAGAGGAAAAAAAATTACGAAACAAAAAAGCAGTCATATTTTACACTAGTGATTATTATTAAATTTTTTACAACCATTCAGTCTGCATAACATAAAGAAATAATTCTACATCTTTGTTTATTTCGTATTTTTGGTACTCTGATTTATACATACAAATAACAAATACATGAACTTTTTTCACAATGCATATAATCTGTGGGCAGGAAGAATGTCTTCAGGTCGTGTGTGTGTGTGTGTGTGTGTGTGTGTGTGTGTGTGTGTGTGTGTGTGTGTGTGTGTGTGTGTGTGTGTGTGTGTGTGTGTGTGTGTGTGTGTGTGTGTGTGTGTGTGTGTGTGTGTGTGTGTGTGTGTGTGTGTGTGTGTGTGTGTGTGTGTGTGTGTGTGTGTGTGTGTGTGTGTGTGTGCATGCATGTGTGTACGTGTGTGTGTGTGTGTGTACATGTGTGTGTGTACATGTGTGTGTGTACGTGCACGTGTCAACACAAACCAATTGCCCGAGACCTATAGCACATCCAAAAAAAAAAGTGAGAGCCAGAGCTGCTGACTCTCTGCAAACTTAATGCAACACAATTCACGCAGGCAAAAACCGAGGCCTGCCCTTTCTCAAGTCTCTCCTCTCGTCCCTCACCTCCTCCCTTTTCTCTCTCCTCAGGGACTCTGAGGCGTCCTTTCCTCACTCCTCAAGCGGCAAGTCTCTCCTACTGCTGCGACTCGTACCCTTCTCGTCGTCATTAGCTGCCCGGGCATGTTTTCTTTTTTTTTCTTACTTAATTAAAAAGTCTTCATTAAATGTACTGTATTTCATACAATTTGTACAAATATATTCAACGTCTATCTCCAGTAAGAAGAACAAGGGGAGTGGGGGGGTTTCCTGTTACACAGGTGCAAGGTGAAGAGAGGTGGGAGTGGAAACTTCTGGAGAGGTCGTTGTAAAAGTCTGTTTTTGTGATGTTCGTGGTGTGGAAAAATGGCTTTTTGTACACAAATGGAGCTCCTTATCATGTGGATCAGCTGGGAGGACAGCCTCTATGTGGTGGAGGCGGCGTCGGATAAGGAGAAAAAAAAAGTTCCCCTGGTTGGAGGAGAACAACATCTTCCTCCTGGAGGTCAGTGCGCCACAGTCAAGTCTGCAAAGCATTCACATCGCAGAGGTACACTTTTGAGTTTATAAAAATAAGATACAACTGAGGAAGAGGATAAGGAGCCGGAAGCCTGTCGTTCTCGCACCGCAGCTGGTGGGGGGACAGGGGGGGCTTAGGTCGGACCGAGGAGCAGTTTATTTGTCTTTTAGGATATGGAAGCAGGTCAGCAGAGGTACCGAGGGGGTGTGGTGGTGGCGAGGGTTCATGGGCGGGGCAGCGCAGGGAGCTCTAACCCATGGCTGTGACCATACTGGAAGGGTGGTGGGGGGCGAAGGAGGGGTGCATGGGTGTGGGGGTGCTCAGCATGTGGCCGGAGTGCGAGAAGGGAGGGAAGGACGACATGTGGCGGGAGAGGGCGGCCGGGCTGAAGGAGCTCTTGTCCATCAGGCTCTTGGAGAAGTCGTCCATGCCGTCCTGGGACTTTTTGCTCTTCTTGGACTTGCTGGACATCTTCCTGTTCCGGGTCTGGATGCCTTCCTTCTTCATGGTCAGAGGTCGGTTGATCTGCTCTCGAAAGGAGACAGAGAAGATGGCAAATTAGTATTTTGGGATAGAGTGATAGAAATCCTAAAAGTGGAGATTCAAATGTGAAGACATCTGTAGTTGTCGCTCCATTTATTTTAAGAAACACAATAAAAGAGAAACCTTAAGTGAAGGGTGTCATCACATTTGAAAATAAGAAAGAAAATGTGACACACACAGCTTTTTAGTCTGCTTTGAGGCAGTATTTGGGGTTTCGGGGAGAGATAATAATATGTAATGGAGTCCCATTACGGGGCAAATCTGACTCCCATCCTGAAACAGAAGATTGTTTATATTGTGTGTGTGTGTGTGTGTGTGTGTGTGTGTGTGTGTGTGTGTGTGTGTGTGTGTGTGTGTGTATGGATTTAAATGTTGATTCGTTTAGGCTGAACTGTATCTGTGACTGTGCCAGAAAGAAAGAGAGAAACAGGAAAGATGGAGGGGAGATGGAGCGAGTGTGCAGAACAGAGACGGTGAAGGGTCTGGCAGCTAACGGCGAACACAGAGACACATGGCCATGACGACCGCCAGCGCCGGCCAAGTCCTCCTCTCCTCCCTCCTCCTTAACCGCGTGGCCGTCTTCTGGCCAAAATGGCCCCAGATGCCATATTCCAGCATAGGTTTATCTGGGGATGGGAGCTGGATGATGGAATTCGGGCTTTGAGCAGGATTATGAGGGGAGGTGGATGAGGCCGACTGGCTTCCTGCTCTTTCTGAGCACTTCTTCCTGGGGAAAGGGGAGATTCTGCCTGAGACATTGGCATTTTAGTGGCCTGAGTGATTAGTGGAGGGCAGAGCTCTATCTGCAGTGATGTGGTTTCAATCTCTAAGATGTGGCTCCATACTGGGGGACTCTCTGCCGTGCTTCCAGCTCTAAGGCATGCTACGCCCACCTAGAGCCAGTCAGGCCTGCCCTTTGATGCTGAGATGTCTCACAGAGGAAGCCTTGGGCCTCCGGCCTGCGCCCGGCCGCCGCCCAAGCACATCAAACAAAAGCCAAGAGAGTACAAGTCAATGACCACCGCAGAATACACAGAGCAGACCCTCACATCCTCTGTCCCAACACCAGCAGCTAACCACCTGAAAGCGTGCTCAGAGGTGTCAAAGCTGAGCACACTGTACTACGTTCAGAGATCGAAAGATGAGAAAGACATATTTCACACGCGGTGACTAAACCCTGATTACTGAAAAGAGTCTGTCTGTGTTTTTGGTGTTAACAAGGCCTCCTGTTTGTGGCAACTTTTCCTGTGTTCAAAAGCTTCTTATCTAAGCTTACGGGACAACACACTGTACCACCAAGTGTTTTGGGACACACATGCAGGCGAGCAGGGCTAAAGTCTCCATGCAAAATGTGGAATTTGTTTCAAAGGGAGCAACAGAAGTCTGGATTTACCAAAATAAACTCATTTTACAATTACTCCAAGGTCAGGGTCAGTTCAAATGCTAATATGTGGACTGGGAAATATTATTCTTCTCTCCTTTTAACCTTGGTCTGAATCTGTTTCTGCAGCCCTATGCCAAAAGTAACATGGGAAAATGATTTAGTGTGAGGCGCTTGCGTGACAAGCATGGAGCGGGATACTCTTCTCCTCACACACAGGAATATATAACCTCTATCTGTTGACTGAAGAGGGGAAATATTACCTACATGTGGCCTCGAGAACTTATTATTATTATTAGTTACAACTACAATGGCTTTTTGATTAAAAGTGACAGCTTTGTGCTGAAGAGAGGAGAGAGGGGGGAGATAAACGAGTCCCTGGGGTCTTCAGATTGAGGTTGTGAAATGATGTGGTGAGGCGCTAACCGACCCAAAACGAATCAGGCGAATTGGTGGTCAGAGGGGGGACTCTGAGTCCCTGGCGAACCAAAAGGCTAGAAATAAGAAGAAAAAAAATCGGCCTGGAAATTAATCGAATTTTAATTAAGCCCCCTTCTTTAATATTCAAAAGCAAACCGGCTGCGGGCTTGGTTCACTTATACATTTTAGATTCGCACTTACTGCCAATAAATCCTATTAATTCCACACTGTTTGTTATCGCCGTGGCCCGGAAATCCTCAGCAGGGACAAATCAGATAAAATATGCAGAGGAGGAGGGCAAGGTGGGACGTGATGAGGGAGAAATAAAGATGGAGATGGAGGAATAAGTATTCAGGACATGCTGTTTGATGGGATACCGAGATCTCCTATGAAGGTTTATTACTTACATTGTGCAGTTTGTAGTACAGGCCGCAGGCGTTACACACCGGGTCCCCGTTGGCGTTTCTCCGCCACAGCGTCGTCGTCGTGGTCTGGCAGTTTGCACACGACGTCCCGGCGCGTCTGGCTGCAGACTGCACAAACACAGAGGGGCAAAGAGCGTCACGTGACCAGGTGATTACCCAACCAACATGGATGCATTTAAGATCTACATTCAGGGCTGCAATTCCTGTAAAGAATACGTGATTCTAGCACTGTGATAAAAATGAAAATATGGCGTTTGTTGATGTGATTTAATAAATAAATATTGGGCTTAAATAGATCACAAAAAAATCGTCTTTAAGGTTGTTTATTTTTTATTTTTGCCGACATGTATATGGCATCTTGCATAATAGCCTACAACATATCTATAAATGCAATAAGAAATTGCAATTTTACTTCCTTTCATTTAAATGAAATGTCTATGTTTTACTTATGTGTATTCTGTTAAAGCTATTTATAAAAGACAAATCGTGCTGATCAAAAAAAAGCTGGATGTACATTGTTAATGTGCACCCCATAGTTCTTATTTTGTAATTTTAAAAATAGCTTTAAATAAAGACATAAATACCTAAATCAGAGCTGCTTTCACTCCAGGCTAAAAATAGCGTCATAGAGCACATACCTCCTGAAGAATAAATATTTACAGAAGACATAAAAGCAGAGCCTTGAAATAGGAGAGCTATTAAATCTGATTAAATGTCCTCTTTAAATGCATGGTTGTGCCACGAAAGCCCGTTTAAAATGTCGACCTCGTAACGTGAAAAAATTCAAGTGAAAAGGAAGAACATAACGATTTATTATCGATTAAAAGACTCTTATATAAGATGATTCTAAAACGGTGACAATATGGAAATAAAATAATAAGATATCATGCAGTGAGATGAACCATGAGCAATAATTGCACGCCAATTAAAAGCATAATAAAAAAAGAAAATGTGGATATTTTTAGCTTCGCTGCAGGCTACAGCAGAGTAAAAGCCTCTCTTCATCCTGACACAGTGAAAGTCATGTCTTCCATGGATTTACTGCCTGTCTTACGGCCCAGTTTGCAGCACTGGCCTGACATTGATGTTATAATCTCTAAAAACAATCGATAGACAGGTGAGCGCAAAGGACACACTAACGTAAAGGACTACATTATCTCAGGGAGGGATTTCCAATTATACACACGTGGTGGCCTAATAACCCCTGCTGTATGCTGTGAATAACCAATCAGCTCGGAGGAATAAGCCTTATTAAGTTCGTATAAAATGTGTTTGGCTATGATCTTAACCTTTACTTCAGTTCTTTTTTTAATTATGATTACGCTTGCTGTCAAATCAGCAAATAATCTCTTCTCTCTGCCAAGTAACATTACATCTGAGCATACGAGCTATTATTAAATCGAAATTGGCACATTGGCAGGTCATCTATTGGTTCTATGGTGTCACTTCCTGGCCTATAAATAAGATTATTTTTGTTTAAATAGGTCAAATGTGGCGTGCCAATTACCCACTTTAGCCACCAGCCGCGCGTATTTGAGGGGAGAATCTAACACTAAATAATCTCGAGTCGTGACTGTGCTGGCCTCTGTGTTTTGACTGGGGAAGCGGGTTGTGTTGTTAAAAGCGACTTATCTGCGCTGCTCAGATATCCGGCAGCCCTTTCCTGGGAAGTCAGGTTTACACATTAGAGGCAAAGAGGAGAGAAAAGGTCCAGAACAGGACTGGATACTTGCCTCGAAAGATTTTGCTCATATAAGAAGGCTGGGGAACTCCTCTAAAGATAAAGATACAGCTTTGATGATAGGGGCTTTCCCTGACATAACTGCTAACAAATAACTCGACCTGGAGCATTCATAAGTATTGCAATAAAACAGCCTACAAATGTATCGTAAAATGTCAAAATAATGTTTAAAAGATGGAGCTCATTGTGCGTTTTTGAATGCAGGCCTGCAGCCACAAGCTACAGAAGCTCTCTTTAATGGAGGCAATGCATCTCCAGAATAATACACATGGGGCCTAAACAGAATAATCAATGACAATTTTAGCAAATAAAAAATAGCATCGTCATTGCATTTAAAAAAAAAAAAACGGTGCAGTTTTTTCTATGGTAGTATCTGAAAACAGAGACCTGCACTTGTCGAGTCAATTTCCTGCAGCTAATAGGCCTACTTCTTCCTGGATAGGGGAAAAACAGAGAGAGAGACGGAAATGTCATCAATAGAGAAATGTGGTGGAGACGTACCAGCCGCCGCTTGGGTTTGATGAGAGGGCGATTCTGCCCGTTCATCTTGTGATAGAGTCCGCAGGCGTTACACAGATAGTGACCCGTACCGTCCCGCCTCCACAGCGGAGTAGACGTGGCCCCGCAGTTCACACACTCTCTACCTTCTGCAAGAGCCACCACACATTCACACACACGCACAGAAAACATGGGAGAGAGTACCAGGTCAGTTAGTCCTTGAAAAATAATTATTGATTATTCAAGACACACATTACATCTGGTAAAAACATGCAAATGCAGGAAAAGCATCAACAACCATGATAATGTAATATTTCAAATACAGGTATGACTTATACTGCAGCAGATATTACATTTTTACCACAAACATTAACTCATTAGACACATGTAAATGTTGATTATGATGAATAGTTTTTGTTGAGGTCCATAAAACTGAATTTCTTTTTTAAAACAACAAAATATTTTAGACACGGTTTCATGGTTTTAAAAATAGTCCGTGGTCATTTAAACAAAATAAGCCTTCTTATTTTTCTTGTCATCCAGTATATAGTTTGAATAATAATAATCATAATAATACGTCAATTTTGCCTATATCTTTTTTTTTCATATCAGTCTGTCTTTTATTTTTGAAACGATTGAGGGGTCCATGTTTGACTGACACTTCTCTAGTGACCCCGACAGGTGAGCCGCGCACTGATAGTGTGATTATAGAGAGGGGGGGGGGGGGGGGGTGCTGAAACTGAAACAAGGGTGCTGCAGCCACACTCACATTATTTGAAAGCAGAGACTCACACAGGGCTTTTGTGCAACGCAGAGAGCCTTTTTGCATTTTCATGCAGCCGCACTTCCCCTTTTTACCGAGCTGCAAAACACAGCCCTTCTTCTTCACACATCAGAGACATGTGTCAGGCTGACTCGTGCCCGCGTTTTAACGTGACAGACATGCAAGTGTCTAAAAAATAAATCTGTTTTATCCTGCTGCTGAAATCAGACATGATCCAGTGCATATTACTCGAGTAAAAACAGGCCTCATCAATACAGATTTAGAACATTACACAAGGTGTGTTTGACGCGAACACTGAACTAATAAAGTCTGAATACTAATCATATCGGTAAATATCTTAAAACGTACATTATCCTCCAATTAAAATCTTTATTTGCATTAAGTGTGTGAATGCTGAATAATCCCGATGATATGCATCAACTAATCCACAGTTTTCTATACTCCATTCAAAGCCTCTGATATTAATCTCATTACAGGAAACTGCTTTTCAGCTGAGCAGCCGCAACCTTTAAAATAATTACCATCCTTGCCTAACAATTTTGAAATATCTCCCCACACTCTCTCTTTCCCTTCCCTCCCTCAATGCTTCGTGCACGGCAGAGGCTCAGCCGCTTTTCCCTGTGAATGAACGAGCAGCATCCGGTGCTCTCGCGCTGGATAAACAATGCAACTGTGGCGTGCACTGGTGTGACAGTAATGGGATTATCCTAAACATATAAACGGGGCGACACTGGCCGGAGAGCTGGCTTCCCCTCTGTCTCTCTCTGCCTCTGTGAGTGTAGAGGAGGAAGAAAAAACACGACCTAAACGAATCTAAGCATTCAACCCCTTTGCGTAATGATTGGGGTTTTTTGTTGGGGTAAAAATATCTTTACTCTGGGATATAGATTATTTTTTTATTTTTTTATATTGTATTTATTTTCCACATATTTCATTTGGTAATTTTACTTGTATTATATATTTTTTATCTTACTGTATTATTATTATTATTATTCGTATAATTATTATTTGTATTATTATTATCATTATATCAGATGATGAAAGAAAGCTTTGAGGCATATTGTACGCCTGATTATAATACAGCTTGACCTGCATGGCCTTTAGCCCCAAAAGGAGAAGTTGTTCATGTGAGGGATGTATATGAGCTGCTCATGGGCATTTTTTGTATATGAGATTGAACATGGCTGATCATTACGCCTGCAAATCTGGGGAATAATGTTAGATCAAAAGGGAATGTAGTAAAGCGCACGCCTACCTGAACAGGACCTTGATTTTGGTCTTGTTTTGGAACCATAACTAGAGGATGACCCACCTATCAGGCTACTTGGTGGGAAGAGGCCTGGGCCGTATTCAGGGACATAAGATGGGTATGAGGCGAGTGGGTGGTGGGCAGAGGAAGACCCTGCTCCGATTGATGCCACGCTCCGGCTGTGAGCTGACTCCAGTTTCATACTCTCGGCCAGGGTCACCTGGTACTTTATGCACTCTTTGTCCTCCTGTCTCCCGGAGTTAGACATGCCGGGGTCCGGGGACACGTCTTTCGGCGGGGTCGGGGGAAACGTGAAGAGGTGCGGACTGGAGTGACCGGTGGACAGGGAGGAGGAGGAAGCGGAGGGGTATACGGACAGGCCTGCCGGGGAGCCGTGGTGCAGGGGGTTTTTGGGGAAGGGGCTCAGGTTCCAGGGAGACGTGCTGTGGTGCGGGGCGATGCCTTTGCTGCCCTCCAGCCAGGGCAGGGAGCCGTGCAGTAATGAGGGACGGCACACCTGGCTACCTGGGTCGCAGAAACACAAGAAACATCACAACCTGAGCTCAGTCTGCGACCATACAAACACACTCTGATCAACCATTTAGCATCGTAAAAGTCCAACTGTGTGCCTGAACAAGCCATCGATTATTATCATTATCATTTGTGTTAACACATTAATTTGCTTATAGCAATAACATTTCTAACAAGAATATTTCACCTCATTCGTTTCCCTGTTATGTATAGAAACGAGTAACATATGCATATTTTGCCCTGTGCTTTTTTCTTTTAAACAGGCCCTGATGCAACTAAATGCTTGTAAGTCAAAAGCCTAAATAGAGACAACGTGGTGAATTAACTGTTGAGGAAGTCTACGATATAGGGAACTCTTAAAATAACTACGAACTAATGAACAAATATATACATATAGAAGTGAAAACATGCTATTTAAAATTACCAACATATTCCAGGTGAAACTGCATGAGATATCGGTGCCAACATATCAATTTGTTTAAATTCATGACTAAATTGGGGAAATAAATTACGCGCGGAATTTTAATAGAAACTTCTGACATATGGGTCAGCTGGATGTAATATTTTGTTCCATGTCTGTGAAGTTTAGACGGGGATAGAATGCGATATAAGCGGTAGACAGAAACCAAAGACAAACTGGAGGTAAACCATACATATTTACGGGGTGGTTTCACAACACTTTACGCTCTCAGGTTTTTTAAGACGATGTCAACTCAGGCCAAAACCGAAACCTGGCCTGGATCACAGTCAGATAATGCAAACAATTCCAAGCACAGAGACGGTAATTGAGTATTTGCTTCAGGGCTAAATTACGCACAGGGATCTAAAGACTAGCCTAGCCTATAATGTTCACATTATTAAATAAAAGGCCTAAACAGGGACTTTACTTACTGTGTGGAGGAGGAGGGTACCTCTGGACGGCTCGCACTGAGTTTCCATAGTATTGAGGGACGTGGTTCCCCTGCGCGTCGATATTAAAGAGTACATCCACATCGTCAGGTAGCTGGTACTGCGAAGGGTCCATGTATGAGTGGCCGAGGCCCGGGTGATGTGAGCCGGGGTGCTGCTCATTCAGATGATGGCTCATCCATCTTGGCTGATCCGAACTTACTTCCATTGCTTTTGTTGCTTTTTTTCTTTAGTAAATGTTCATGCACTCCGAAGCAAATCGGTACAAGTCACGAGATAAGAAATAAACTGTCCCAAATCCGTGTTTCTTTCAGTTAAATCCACAGGTTCCGCGCTTGCTTCCGATCACCTGGAGACAGAGATAATAATTAATTGTCTTATTGTTTTTATAGTTCACATGCAGTAGGCTACGGCTAAAATAAATGTTCCCGAGTTAAAAAGAAAAAACACAAAACCTACCCCTACATTACAAATGCAACAAAGCTGTTGTCATAATAATATGTCCAAAATGGAATCCAGCTCCACGCAGAGTTCCTGAACCGCTCTTTCAGAAGAAAAGCGTTTTCAGCCAGGCTCAACAAGTAGTGAGGTCTGCGCAGCGGATGGCTTCACTGACCGGCACCAGCAAGTTAAACTCTGTGATCAAATCTGTTTGGGCGCAGTTGTACCCTCTCCATTAACTCCTCTCTCTATCTCGCTCTCTCTCTCTCCCTCTCGTCTGTGTGGCGTTTGCTCGCTCACCCTTGCTCTAACCCTCTTTCTCTCTCTCTTTCTCTCTCTCTCTCTCTCTCTCTCTCTCTCTCTAGCTCTCTCTCTCTACTCTCTTTTTTTTTTTTTTTCTTTTTTTTTTTTTACAGTGAAGGCATTCTTTCAGGATGGCGCCAGGCAGCTCAATGCTTGCAGACAGCTGTGGCGCGACGCAACTTAAGGAGGGTCTGTCAGTGTCATCAGTTAATGGGAGGGGCCTGCCCTAATTGAATATAACGTAGACCAGGGGGGGGCAGGAAGATTTCTTTCAGTGACCTCCTCCAAAAAGATATCATTTATATAGAAGGTAATTCTTCTAAATAGGCCCAATAAAACTTTACACCCTTATCGTGCATGGAAACAAACAAAAAGGCTACACACATTTTTTTTTTTAAAGAGGAAAAATTAAGCATCTCCCCTCCTAAAGAAACATCTAATTAAAATAAAAGTACAAAATAAAGCTTTTTTTTTTTACTACAGTTTGCATTTTTTTAACAGCTTGTGTGTGCAGGAGAAGCTGCAGCAGAGCCTGTTGCTCTGGGACATTTACACTCTTAAAATTGTGACAGTGCGTCCTCTCGCGGTGACAGGCACATTATTATAATGGCAGATCCGAATTGAGCCGACCTACTCACCGTGAAGCAGGCGCGGACAAGGACAAACTGGCAGTCTCACTGATCTTTAGACTGCGAAAAATAAATAAACTAAACCCTACAATAGGCTTTTATTGTCTTTCAGTTAACTTACATGCATCTGAGCAATAACCATACCCTCAGACACACAGGCAACAATGGCTCATGTCATTATTTATTAAGAAAACAGCGCATTAAATGTAACGCGAAAGAGCTCACAGGAAGTGATTTACCCCAGCTCGCTTTTCATCTTTTTCAGCTTTAACAAATTAACATCAACAATAAAAATACAAAATAAAAAAACATTTTCCCATTTAAATCAGAGGGGAGTTACTCTGTGTGTTCAATTTCATACATGCACGATGCCTCGCAAAGGGGGGGGGGGGGGGGGGGTCCTTGGAGAAGTATTTTATGTCTGAAGCCCAGTTGGGCTTCTCCATATTCTCTCAGATTGTGTAATATAGATATTCTGTGTCTGTGTAGGGGGCAGCCTCGGCGACGCTACTGGATGTGACGTCACCGCGGTGTTAAACAGTCAGGAAATGAGCCCTCACTCCCACTGAAGCGCGCAGCAGTGGGTAGGCATCGGGTGCGCGCACGCCCTTGCACCACGACGCACTATAATATCAGGTAGGGTCGGTTTAATGTGGCTGCACCCAAGTGCATGAAATTGACCATCACTGATCGATAGTATTCATTATAAAAAGGCTTTATTTTAATCATCAGAAATGTTTAACCCAAGGCCATGTGCTAAGGCGATGACTCCATTAGCTATTCATTTAATTAATTTTCTTTGATATCGAGGTTGTTCTGAGTGACTGAGCGAGATTTGGCAATGCGTTGTATTTTTCTCTCTCCAGGATAGCCCTATACCTGGAGAGGGGGGAGCGTTCCTCACTCATGCAAACCTGAGACTGAACTTGGATGCAAACTGCTGTAGCTGCCATTGTCAAACTGTCAGCGGACTCGTGTAATTATCCTCTTGAAAAGTATCGCGGAGCCATTATCCACAAAGTACCCGTTATAGGTGCTCAGAGGCAACACATGACGGTAAATGTAGCCTCAAATCCCGATTATGTTTTTTTGTTTCATGACTTGGATGTATCGAAGCTTAGAGAATGGGACATGGAAGCCATCCCATGTCTTGATTCCCGAGCCTCCGTGTCAATAACGCCGGAGCTTATTCAGCACAGAATACGACTGGCTCTCATAAAAAGTTGTCATTGATAATCCCAAACTGTCGCTATATATGAGGGGGAACGAGTGGCTTCAGTTCCTTTTCTCTGTCAGTGAGTGTAAAGCGTTGCTCTATTTTTGAAGTTATTGGCCTACAAATACAGAGCTGTTGTGCGTAAAGGTTGATTCATAAAAGTGGGCGAGGGGCCAATCGGGTTTCTTGATGGCATAGATCTGATTATGTCAGCCAGCCGTGATTAAAATCAAAACATAGATGGCACAGTTCCTTTTCTAAATCACGGCTGAGAATTTAAGACAGGAACGGATTAAACCATTGCCATTGAGGGGGATGTTTTAGATAACGTCTGTTGTGTGTGTGTGTGTGTGTGTGTGTGTGTGTGTGTGTGTGTGTGTGTGTGTGTGTGTGTGTGTGTGTGTGTGTGTGTGTGTGTGTGTGTGTGTGTGTGTGTGTGTGTGTGTGTGTGTGTGTGTGTGTGTGTGTGTGTGTGTGTGTGTGTGTGTGTGTGTGTGTGTGTGTGTGTGTGTGTGTGTGTGTGTTTACTTTATCCCCCAACTTCCTGTGTGACCTCATCAGCAATTACAATCACTCTTTTGCCTCATAAATAATATTGTCCTTCCGCCAGCTGATTTATCAGAAGTCAGGCAGATACAGTCACACAACAATAATAATAGGCTACTATAAAATAATATTTAAAAAATACACTAGCCTACTATATATTAGTAATACTAACAATAAATAAATACATTCAATAATGATAACACATGTTTAAATAAGCAGCACACATAAATGTTGTTTAGAAATTAGAGCAAATACAATATAGGTATAGAATTGTATAATATTATGAAGTGTGTGTGTGTGTGTGTGTGTGTGTGTGTGTGTGTGTGTGTGTGTGTGTGTGTGTGTGTGTGTGTGTGTGTGTGTGTGTGTGTGTGTGTGTGTGTGTGTGTGTGTGTGTGTGTGTGTGTGTGTGTGTGTGTGTGTGTGTGATCAAAAGCTTTGGTGTCTGGGTTTTATCATATTTTGCTCACTTAATTTCAACCTAAACTGTACTTATGTTACGAGCATTTATTCATAAATATAAAAATAATTTATATTGGCGAATGTGCACATGTGATATAAATGATAAAAACAGTAGAGTGCTATATGTTTTGCCTGCTATAACAATGAAGATGTCCAGTCACCCACTATTTAAAATGATATCCGTAATCGTGATATGTTAAATGCTCATACATTTTGAAACCACCCCAGCTAACCTTTATGTTGAATTTATTTTACCCTGTGAGTCATTTGTCACCTCACTAGTCTTTTCAAGAAAAAGGAGCTGCTATTCTGTCAGCATGTGAACCAACTCTGCTTCTCAGAACAAAACGAGGGCGTCAAATTCTGCTTTGTTGAGCGCGTAAAACTTGAAGTGGATTTCCTAGAATGATTAAAAATGAGAACATAAGCGGTAGGATAAATCAGCTTTTACTTCGATTTAAAAAAAAAAGAAAAAAGACAGAGCAGCACTTCGTATTTTGTGTCATTCTTCCCAACGAAAAAAAAAGAGAAAAACAAAACGGTCTGCCAATTGACTGATGCTTATCAGTGTCTATATCGCTCCTCGCCAGACGCACTGATGTAATCTTTCATTTAGCGTGCAGGGCCTTTTCACCTCGTAGATCCCCAACAGAAACAAAGTCATTCATATTTTTATCTAATTCATTAATTCTACTTTAAACATGACACCCTTGTATTATCGCTAAAATGTCCTGAATTGTGAGCCTAGAATAAAAGCAAAATCTTAAAGTATGTGTGCCATAATAAAACAAATTCTGCCACAAAATTCAAATGAAACCATATTCTCTATCTTTGTTTGAAAAAACAAACCATAGTAATAATGTTTGAAAGCAAAACAATATTTAATCCAACATAAATGACCAGTGTAGACATTTGTAAAACAGATACAAATATATAAAATACCGATTAGGATCAAATCAAGGGTGCGCCACGTCTCGCATGCAGTAAGAGCTCTTGGCCCGTAACGTGTGATGCCCTTAATTTGGCATTCATTCTAACATCGGCCATATCAATACATCGACCAAGACGAGATGGAGGAAACTAATAACAGAGGGGGGAAACGCAGCTTCAGCAAACTCAACTCCTTTTTTTTATGACTGCCGGCAATAATCAGATCAATTTCACGGCTTCTATGGGATCCATGCTTATATCGCCAACCTGAGCTATGTAATAGGTTGTTAAAAACCTCATCTGCGCTATTTTAGGGAGCCGGTTTTGATGGTGGCTAAATATTTGAAGAAATGTAGTTAGCTGGCCACATTTTTTTGTACATATCAATCTCAAGTGACACCAGAGGAAACTGTGGCTAATTATTACCGTAGCTAATTTCGCTCTCGATGAAAAAAATAACAACAAACAGCTCACAACGACGTTAAAAGGCATCAATGGCGGACGTTGTGGACATTGTATTATCAACACCCCTTTTCAGTGCACACAGAGATAAATGAAGCGGCAGCTCCCTCTCTGGATTCAACGAAGTCCCGATTTCTTTTAGTTTTATTTTCATTTTACGCACACGTTAACCCCTTCGCAAAAGTTTCCCATCATTCAAAAACGAAATACAAAGCCAGCGAGTGAAGAGGTAGCCTATTGGACAGAGCATTACGGATGATGGAGAGCAAATCTTAATATTTACTGACCTGTAGTGGACGCTGATCGGAGACTTTTTTTCTGCAAATGTGAAGAAAGAGTGACATAGAGGTGGAGACGCCGATGGCATTTAGAGTTAGACGGAGAGACAGTGAGACTGATGCACGAAGAAGAAGCAGAAAAACCCTCTCAGAGATGGTGGTGGTGTGCGCCCTCGGTCCCGGAGTCACATCACCATATAACACACTGCGAGCAAAGACACCCGCGCACTGACTGTGAGTGCACCAGCACTTCCGGGTATCTGAAAGCATCACCGTAAGAGGAACAGAAACCCAATTAAAAGCTATAGCCACTTGCTTGTTTTTCTTGCACTATTTGTTTCTGACTCTTTTTATTATATATTGAAGACTATGTTGCATTCTTGGATAAGCCTGGGACTTTCATTGTCAACGCTGAAGCTATTGTGCACATGACAATACAACCTTTCAATGATTGCATCTACCAATGGGAATAAATTAGAGCGAAATAATAACGTTTTTTTTATTCAAACCGCCTTTTATAACAACTTTCAAAACGACACATATCCCATATACTGCTTTTCTTTTCTTTTCATGATAATATTTGCAAATAAATAAAGCTAACACCTGACCATGCCAGGTTATGCCTAAACCAAATATATATGCATCCTTATAATATGATGTCCATGGACAGTACATTAAGGGCATACAATAAAGAACATAGTTTTACATGTTTGAAATGTGGATATTAATGTAACTAATGTGTTGTATTTTGTCCCTGATCAAGGCAGAATTCAATGTGTTGTATTATGACTAATAAAATGGTGCCTGTACACTTTGTGCTCTGCAGATATTTCAGTCCTGCACCTCCTTTTGTGTTGCAGGAGCAGCCTTTCCTCCCCTCTGCCTGCCACAAAGGACAGGTGAAGCCATAGCTGCTGCTGGTTTCTAATCAACAGAGAAGATCCGCGCCAAACTCCACAGTAATTAAGAGCTACATATGAACAATGTGTAAGCAAACAAATCTGAAATCTTTCCATATCGAAATGCGGGCTGAGGTTTGTAGCAGTTTGTTCTGAAAACGGAAAAGCTTCCTTATGCATCCAACCCGGAGCACAGAGGCCTGCTAGCTGCTTATTGACACCATGGTTCATTGAAAGGAGCACCAAGCAAATCCGATCCTTCTCTCTGTGAAATGCACTGAGGGAAAAAAGAGCGAGGAGGAGAGGGAGGATGCTGCAGGCTCGGTATCTCTCACGTTGCGCCTTGACTCTTCGAAGGAGAATGTAAACTGATCACACCCAAATCTATCTTTGGGGAAGAAATTCAATTAAGGTAATAAATTAAAGATAATCGGCGCAAACGTTGTATTATAAACTCACCAATGCCAAGTATGTCTTTTTAAATCAATGAATTATTCAGTTTCCACGCAGCAGAGTATTTCGTTTATGGAATTAGTATTTCAATATCTAAATAGAATTAGAAAATCCATATAGTAATGATTTATTAATCTGCTTTTGACGTAAATAAAGTGCTTATTTCTGGGAATGATTAGCTTTTCCATTTCAATGCAAAGGTGAAGTTAATATGATAAATGCACAAATTGATTGTTTTGATACTAGCTAATGAAAAACAACAGTTAAACCATATTTATGCCGCAGATAATTAAAGCATATTATAGGTTTAATAAATAGATTAATTATGAGTGAAATAACGAGAATCAATTGGTTGTGTTTTGCAATTTAATAAGGGAGGAAATACATTTAACATTTTTTAAAGGGAGTGGATACAAAATGCATTTTTTTTAGAAAGGGGGGTGGGTGCAGATTGTGTGGAGTTAATTAATTGTAAATGATGAGTGTGAATGGTTCCGGGTTTACGTTACGTTACTAGGCCACGCTGTAGGCCTATCACATTATGGGGTGTAGTCTCCGTTTTGCACTTTATTCTATATCTCCGCCTGCTGATGTATATAATCTCAGCAGCAGATAGAATGAGGAGTTAAATGTCACCTTTATATTCTGATTAAATACAGCAGCGTGTTTTGGTTGCATCATGTTTTTTTCTGAGTTAATTTTGCAGCAGCGCTTTATCCTAAGCCACCTCTGCACCGTGGCTTTTCTGCCCCGTTAGTGCGTAAACGGAGTAAATCATTTACGGTCACCCGCTTTTATAGCCTCGTGGTGTAGCCTACATTTCATTAGACACTTCCCACTCCAAATGTGAAATAAACGCTGCAGTATCTCTTTTTCTCCCTGCCTACATGATTCCTCGCTGTAAATGTCGAATAAGATGACCTTAATTTGAGACAAAACACCTCCAAAAATGTATGGGCCTCGCATTATCTATTTACTTATTTATTTTTCTCAATGTGTTTTATTATTCTCGTCCTATGCACCCTCCAAACGTTAAGCCAATGTGTGTGTTTTTTCACACGGCAGCTTCTCCCTGCGATTTTATTTTTAAAATATTAGGCCGAGGTGGGGAGAATTATAAACGACTGTGCTCTTATCTGCTCCCTTCACGTATCCAGGATCACAGAAGCTGATTAAGAAAGAAGTCACAGCCAACGCTGGATTCATAATGATTTGGAATAATGAATCCTTATCTCCCCTCTGCAGATTATCAGCCTTTCAGCTCGCCATGTTTTGTTACATGGGATAATTTATTGCATCTAATACATCACAATGAATCTGATGGGGGAAAGTGATGGCCATGTTAGCAGAGAGGCTGCTTTTTTATATCCCGGAGCAATGAAATGCCTTTACGATTTTTAATTGGTAAAATATAAGGGGGATCTGATAAAAAAAAATAGTAAAAAAAATAGAAGCACCGAGGTATAATCTTGCCTGCTAGTGTTCCAGCAGCACTCTGCACTATAATTAGTGTGTCAATTTCAACCTGAAATTAACAGCATCGACCTGCCATCTCTGCCTCCGCCGGCGGAGTCAGCTAGATCCTAATTTCGCATGATTTATTTTTCACCAAGAAGAGATAATTAATCATAAACACTGAAAACAGTGCAGCGAAGTGGAGATAACAAAAATATTTGCATCTAAAAAGATTCCATGAAGCTAATTCGTTTCCAGAACCCCCTCCATCCCGAGCCCACCTGATCTAGCTGCAGTTCTCATGAGTACCTCCATGATTTTTTTTTTGGATTAATCTTTGGGTGGCGATGTGTCATTAATCACCACATAGGGTGGGGGGGGCAGAGACATGTGGCCCCCTGCATACACCAGCTACAGTGTGGGGAACTGTAATTGTTGGATTTTGGATGATGTGCATGAGGCTTTCACTGTTGTTGGGAAATGTGCCGTCTTATTTATTTTTTTATTTAAAGGGGAGGGAGGTGCAGCCTGTTAGCCTGACAACCAGCAGGATGCAATGTGCACTAGCTAATATAATAATAATATTAACTATATATTGGTTATTATTGTTATTATTGGATAATCATTCTTTGTTTGGAACTCGTCCTTGGCACAGTGCCCGTGCAGCTCTGATTTTTTGGATGGCGCTATGTTTAAACTTGGGCATGCTCACCGTGCCAGGATAAATTTGCATTTTATTTGCAGCTGTAATTAGCTGATCAGCATCTCTCTGTCTCTCTCTGCCCATCTTTCTTCTCATTATGATTTTGTGTTCCCACCGCCTCTTTCACTGCCTCCCTCCAGTCCCTCATTTTCCAATGTCCTGGCAGCGCCACCAGATGTTTATCTGCTTTATACCCTGGGACACTGCCATGTCAAATAAACCGGGGATGGACACTTGCAGGCGGCTGGGTATCCAGGCAAGCCCCTCCTCCTCCTCCACCTCTAATAATCCTGGACTGGGTGGCCACTTGGAGTCCAGTCAGGGTTTCATATGGAGGAAAAAAAACAACCACATCACGTTGGTTATACTCCAAAATAGCCTGATTTAATTCACCCTGAAAGAAAATCCTTTGTCAGCCATATATAGGGCCGATGCTGCGGCCTGATACTGCAGATAGAGATGTGGAGATGAGCTTAATGAGATGCGAGGGTGGGGAGTTGGGGGACAAACATCCAGTCAGGAGTCCTCCCAGGAGACAGCAGCACAATGCGCCCTGCCTGTTATCTGCAGGGGAATGTACTCTCCCTTTAATGAGCAGTCGTTTATTAAAAACACACACTCTCTTAACCTCATAATTGAAAAATGGCTTTCTCAGGAGCGCCTCGACCCCCCACATTGCAGCTGCTCGTATACAGTAGCTATCTCACTGTAGATCACCTGTGTTGCAACAATCACAACAACACGTCAGAGGGTTTCACCGAGTCCCCAGTTGGCCATGATATACAAATATTTATCCACTGATAAGAAAGCGCCACGATAGCAGATAACCTCCTCTTCCACTGCGTCAGGACTCTTTGTCTGTACAGTCCCAGCAATCCCTAAATATTTCCCTTCCTCTTAAAAAACCTCTCCCTTTCTTTTTAATTTGTTGAAGACCAAGGCAGGGATGATGGATTTGTTTAGTCCGCCCCGGAAGTTAGCATCCCAAGGCCTCCCTCTCCAAAAAGCAATACCATTTTTTATTTTATTTTGGAATATCGCTGAAAAAAAGCTCTCTGGCTAACAAACGTTTATTATACATACACGTTTTGTTCAACTGGATAATCTCCAAATATTTACACCACTTCAATGATTTTTTTTACATAACTCTAATTGACAGAAACAAGAAGCTAATTCTAGGCTAAAGGAACTACTTCAGGGTCACATGCTTGGCTAAAGGTGGCTAAAGTTTGGCCTAATGGCGTCTCATTTAGTAACTTGTTAGCAACCGCTGGTTTTATGACACTAAAAGCTTCAGACATTCACCAGTGGCGTATTTACCGACATATTTAATGTTGAAAACAAAACGTGAAAATCTCTTCAGCTTGTGATAACCACAGACCTTATTTCAGGAATCTTAAAACACATTCCAAAAACCTTGACTTCAACAAGGGAACTTGAATTGGTAAAATGCTAACTCATTCCCGGGTTTTAGGACTCATTCCTGCACCACTCTTTTAGGGGACTCCTTAAGCTGCTTTAGTCAATGCCTGTTTGTGGGGTTTTGGAGAAAAGAAAGAGAGGAGAGACGGGGAGTGGGAGGAGGGTTTCCAACAAAAAAAATGAATGAATGAAAGAGTGGCTTGATTTCCCTCGCAATCCAAGGAACAAATAGCTAACATTTAACGTTTACACCCTGCCTGGAGACTCACTGGCGCTGCAGGGCCGAGCCGAGCCGGGCTAAAGTGTCCCGACAGTCTTTAGAGGGGTGTAAGTCTCGGGGTATCGGGTTCTCCAGATCCCCTTTAAATGACTGTCAAAGAGGCAAATATCAAATTGCATGGGGGTCTCACCCTCCCCGCCCCCTTGCACTCTTTTGCCAGCCTGGCACCAGTAGTGCGTTACTGTAATCTGATTACTTTTACAGGAAAGAAGGGATTTCCCGGGATTTCATTATTTATTTTCAACTTGTACATTAAGCTGTCATCATTGATATTGAAAACAGACATCAGGCACATATTAGGCTTTTAGGAGTTTTATTTTGGAGGATTTCTTTTAAGGTCACTTTTATTTGTATCCCCCCCCCCCCCCCCCCCCCCCACATCCATTGAGAGGTCACTTGATATTTTGCTTTGACAAATGTGGAAGAAACATGTTATACACATCTATTTGCTTTATTATAATGCCATATATTAAATAGATAATGGTGTAGATGTGAAGACACCTGCAGCACTGTAGCTAACCATACGACGCATGTAAGATACATCTATTTTACCCTTTTCAGCACAGCTTTCATTTGAGTGTGCTTTTATAAAATACATTTGATCTAATAATAGTATATATCTTCTCACTGATTGTCCAATAGTGGGAAACAATATCACCCTCAGAAGAAAATCTGTTTCATCCCTTAAAAGGGCAGAAATCAGTGATGCTATTATACACACACTTTATCTACACAGATAAATGCAAGGTTTTGAAATGTCCACACTAATTTTACCCACTCCCCACTTTCCCAAATTAGACACACCGCCATGTTGAAAATAACATCCCTTTTAACAGTGTATAGCCTTATCTACAGAAGGCCTATGCATTGTCATTAATCTTCACCAGGCTAATTAAATTAATCCATCGCCTCTTGGCATTGGAATATAACGACCACCACTAAATCCTCTGCAGGATAACGGATTTGTTTTTAAAGAGTTTTCTGCTTTAGTAGCAAACAGCACCAGGCAGGAGTCATTATCAAGGCCATTCATTTAATATACCAACAGTTTAAGTACAATCATCAGACACTAAACATAAATTATTTATATTATATCTTACTTGCACATCTAGAATTGGAGAGAGTTCATATATTATACAGAAACAATTACAAGCTAAAAAAAAACACCTGACACTTACAAAATACCGTAGAACTAATCCAACCCTCACTTTTAAATGGTTAAAACAATGTAAATGGTTAAAACAATGTATTGGTGTAAACACTGCTTTCAAATTGGTAAGATACTGTAAACTCATATAAATGACAAAGAAAAAATTATGGTATAAATTAAATACATTTCAAGTCCACAGCAATGAAGTGTTTTTAACCTTTGACATATTTGCTTTACATTGAAGACAGGTGCAGGTTAAGGCATTTGTATAGTTATTCATCTCATTCCATACCTGAGGACCTATGCAAACCACATTAAAGCTGTTATATTTATGTTGATTTTACCCTGTATAAGCCTTTCTCCTGGTCTTATAAGTAGGGGGGAAATAAGTTGGGTCCCACGGTCTGTCGTTGAGCATAATTTACTACACAACACATTAAACAGGCGTTGTGAAAGAGTGTAATTTATTTTATATGGTAGCTTGTTAGGTTTCGCAGTGTGTTTCTCTGTAGGCGGAAGAAGGTTGCAGAGTTGTGGATTTGATTGACAGTGCGTCCGCGGGATCATGTTTAATCCCTGCCTCTCTCGAGCCTGCTCACAACTCATTTCACCACCGCGAGATGGGGGACTCAGATGGTTGCCGGGGCAACGGCGATAGTGCTAAGCCATTTCCATTTTCTGAGAACGAAGGGGTGGGGGGGGGGGGTGGGGGGGACATTTGCAACAGAGGTCGTCACAAAGTCATTCACAAACACAGCAGAGGGTCTCATTACTCTGCAGATTACTCGTTACTTTACTCAGAAGTAATTGGAATTCATTGAATTATCGTTAGGGTCATCTTACTTTTCACAAAGAGCTTGAACAAGCTGAAACAGAATATACATGCAATACTGTCACAGTGCGGAATGAGAGGATAATAACAACCTTAAAACTGGACATTAAAGGGTCAAACTTGTTAAAACTGACATTTAACGCTTTTCCTTCCTGTCTGTTCAGAGACCGCCACCATCAGCATCAGTGAGGACGTCCAGGAGAAGGTGAAGATGAACCGGCCTTTCTGATCAAAGCGCCGTCTAAAGCTCAAGGCTGGCCTTCCTACTCGGGTATGTTGCTTTATTCTGAGGACACACACACACACACACACATGACACACACACTTTGAGCGGGAAGGTCTTCGCTTTCAATCAGGGTGCACAAACCTGCCATCTTTCTCTTTGGCTTTTTAAATCGACTTCACCTGCATCTGGATCGTGCGCCGGCTCCCCGGGGTGTTAATGCGCTGCTTGTTAGTTTTAATTAAGTCACCTATAGCCCAGTGATCAGCGAGATCAAGGGCAGTTTTTTAAATAAGAAGCACGGCGGGCCTCCAGTAGACTGTTGGCTGCAGCAGCTCTCCTTCACCTGGCTTCATTAATTCAGACTGTCTTTGCCCTTCGGTTGACACCCCTGTCAGAACACAGCCCACTCCTCTCTCCTCACTTTGTCCTCGCATCTGTGGTCTCCTCCTTTTTATTTTCGCAACTTCTTTTCTCAGCGCAGAGCTACGGGCGTCTGCAGTTTATTTGGTCTGTGTCTACACGATAAAGAGGAAAGTTAGGTGAAGGACAACAATCTGCAGGAGGAGACTGATCAGGAGGAAAATGATAATAAGCCTAATAAGGTATCTCTCCGCAGCACATTGTTGAAGAGTTTGCATGTCGCCTATGAGGCTGCTTAAATTAAGCCACATCCAGCAGGGCTTTTTTTATTTAAATATTGAATATGCAAACATGTTTGACAACGACTAGTGTAATTGCAGAGGATGCTTTAGGCCCGTCTTTAAAGGAAAAGCTTTCAAAAATATTCCAACTGCCCTCCTTTCACATCATATTCCCAGCAGCTCCTGAAAAGCTGAAGTTAGAAAAGAGTTGATAAAGAAAAGAGGAGATCCACAGGCGCAGGAGATATAGAAGAGATGCTCTCGGGCTAAATAAAGCCTGACGCAGGCAACACATCTGATGAAAGGTCGGGATATTGTTTCAAGAGCAAGCAGAATGAAACTATTAGTTTCAGATTGTTGAGGGAAAATGGGTCTTTTATGCAGTTTAAACTTCAAGAAGAACGTTGATCAAAGAAAACAGCCACCAGATTTGGATTGGCTGTTACCTCACAAGATATTAACATGTCATGAAATCATGCTGTCGTTGATATGAAATAACTTCTTAACATGGATGTAAACAATGCAGGATGTCATTTATTAAATCGGCCTATTGGATTTATAAAATGTTATGAGGACAAAAATTATGAATGTAAATATGTTGTTTACACAAAAACTTTGCAGGGGCAGCTTATCGTGAGAGCTAACATAACAACAAAACTCGTTTCTATTTAGACTTCCTTCACTAGGAATGAAATAGAATTTTAAACAGATATTCTGAATACATTACCTTGTTTCGTTGGGTACTCTTTTGCTCTGAAAATCCCTCAGAGTATTAACTATGATCAAATATACAAAAGTACATTAAACCGATTTAATTGCGATTCCCGAAATATGTTCGCTCTTATGCTACATTCAAACATAAAAACTGAGGACTGACATAGACAGACTTTTGTAACGTTAAGGCCCCAGTAGACACTTAGCCCGCTGCTCATTAGACACTATCTGATATCCATCACAAACTGTTATCCATGAAAACAGATTCTGTTATTGTTAGATCTCCTTGACCTCAAAGTATTTCTTGCAACGAAAACAACAGGTGGAAGATGAAAGGTGGGAGGTTAGATGTCAGAAAGTGCGCTGTTGTTTTTGTGACTCAAGTCCTACCTTTTAACCTCGCTTAAACTCGGAGGAATCTTCCTCTTGATGAAGTGCTTCCTCATTACAGCCAGGTTGGCTTTTTAACCTGTTTCATGATGAAAAGGAGAAGCATATCCAAGGTAGGGAAGATAAACTGCATTTGAACCTTTGGAGTTCTATACGTAATCCAACATACATCGGCACACAATGTACAGGCTTAACTGATTTTGCTTCGCAACATGAGGGAAATAATCAGCGATCAGTACCAAACTCATGTGGAAATCATTCCTTATCAATCGTCCACCATACAGAGGCAAACTGCTACCGTCTGCCTGCCTCAGCTTGTGTCATTTTAAAAGAAAACGGGAACAGATCGTAAAAAATAAAAGCAGTAATTTTCCTTTGATTGGTCTTATCGTAGAGCAGTGATCTCAGATTGGTCTGACCCGTCATTAACTCACAGCGAAGAGGCATTTCAACCAAATCAAATGGACGTCATGATTGCTGTGTTTAGTGAATGAAAGACTGGACAATATCCAAATATCCCAATAAACAGAAAGGAAACAACCTCTGGTGAGGAGATGGCAACAAAAGCAGGTCACCTTTTTTCTTTTAGTATTCAGGGATGTCAACTTATCTGGTGAGAAGTCGAAGGAGATGGATGAAAGAGGAGACAGAGACTAAATAACTAGAAGCCCCCACAGGCATCTGCCACTCACCCGATGCAGATCCAGTTTGATTTTAACTCCTTTAATACTTGATTGTATTATGTGGAGCGTGATAAAAATAAGTCACTGTTTTTCAGCCGAGAGCTACAAAATGTCAGTCAGCCAAGATATGCTAAAAGGCTTTCTGTGCTTGTGGCGGAGACACACAGATACAGAGCAGATTATGCTTTATTAGCTGTTCATGGGGACTTAATTGTGAGATCAAAGTTAACAGTGTTCCTTCGGTGCGAGGCAGAGCAGATTTCATTAGGCTGAGAAATATCAGTGCAATAATAATGTCATCTGCAAACAGCAAGTTCACAACTCAGAGGATCTTAACAACTCTTTTTGGACAATTTTGAACAGGAAATTCAACCGCATGCAGCCATTAGGAGGGAAATATGTATGAAGGATGTAAGCACACTAACAAAAAAAAGTTTATAATGCAATCAGTTTTGGCATGATGGCTTCATCAGAATAACATGTTTTATTAGCCTGTTAAGCCCTGAGCCTATTTTACAGGCCTCAGGCTCGAAAATGACATGCCCAGAATGAATGACTATATCTTCACTTCTAAAAGGGGTATATGAATAATCTTTTTTATCAAAGCAATGATAGACCTGTGAGTTGGCTGTAGAAGTGTCAGAATCAATTTAGATGTTGCTGTGTCAGAGTAAATTCAGATGGAACATAGTACAAAAATGTAAATTATAATCTCAGCCTAAACAACCCCCATTATTTATAGTGAAAACCACCCTTGAATTATGCGATAGTAGCCCAAAAAAGCTTTAAGGATCCAAACAACAATATTTCATAAGTACCCTGTGTCAAAATAGATGCACATTTTGTGATACTTGAATCTTTTTAGAATATTTTGGCACAGGCAGATCCAGGCGGACTCACCTTTGGGTACATTTGGTTACCATCAGTGCCATTTGACCTTTCTCATGTACCACACTGTAAAACTCATTTTATTTCATTGAAATATCACTATAGGTATTCATTCCATCCAAATACAACTGTTTTTGACCTTTTTGGAAAGTTCAGCCTGACCTCTATCTCGCAGGCTGCCACTCAGACATATGTATTACGCTTGCATTACGCAGGGCTGTATCTCTGGAACCCATTGGTCAAATTCGGTGATTGACAACTCTTCGTAACATTTAGAGCAGGGGTGTCAAACTCAAATACACAGTGGGCAAAAATGAAAAAATGGGTACTAGTCGAGGGCCGGACTGGTTCAATGTTTATTGCAAAACTTATTGAAATGAACTTATTGCACATATTAAACCTGGAATTAACAACGCTTAAATGGTTACCTATATAAACAACATTAAACATTAAATAATAAGTTGGATTAATTTGTTATGATTACATTTTTCCACAGGCAAACAAGAGCTTCAAAAAAACTATTTCCCTCAAAGAAAAAAACAAACATGCCCTGTTGTCGCATAAAGGAAGTGCAGAAGGAAACATCCATTGAAACTCAGTGTGCTGCTCTGTGATGCTAGTTCAAGCAAGATACTTGGCATCTCATCTTGGGTGCAAGCTCATCAATGTTTGGGGTCAGGCTCTGAGCTGAGGAGACCCTCAGGATTGAGTGAAGGTGTGCGTGCAATATACCGGCGGGCCAGATCTAATAGTAATTACAAATTATCCTGCGGGAAGAAATTAAATCCACCAAGGGCCTGATTTGGCCCCCGGGTCTTGAGTTTGACACGTGATTTAGAGCCAATAGAATTGAGGGGGCAGTTAATAAATCCATGTAAATATTACCATTGGTCAGTTAGAATGATGCACACACATGCCCTAAAGCTGACGCCCCGGACTGCTAACCATGCTAAGCCGTTTATTGCCATAAATGTAATGATGGATTATCAGTAATAATTTCACACAGAGATATTGGATTAACCTTCAGTAGCGTTTTTATGCCCTTGAACACAACTTTTGATCACAAAACAGCAAAGGTAAGACATATTTATTGTAGGGCTGTCAGTCGATCAAAAATATTTAATCGCGATTAATCGCATGATTGTCCATATTTAATCACGATTAATCTCAAATTAATCGCACATTTTTTATCTGTTCTAAATGTTCCTTAGAGGGATATTTATTTAATGTGTGTGTGTGTGTGTGTGTGTGTGTGTGTGTGTGTGTGTGTGTGTGTGTGTGTGTGTGTGTGTGTGTGTGTGTGTGTGTGTGTGTGTGTGTGTGTGTGTGTGTGTGTGTGTGTGGCATTACTATACTTGTGGGGACCTAAATCTGTTTACACAGTCACGTGTGGGGACTGGCTTCCCTTATGGGGACAAATTGGAGGTCCCCATGAGGAGAATCATTAATTTTAGGGTGAAGACTTGGTTAGGTTTAGGATTAGGGTTAGGCTAAGGTTAAGGGTTAGGGTTAGGCATATGTTGGTTATGGTTAAGGTTAGGATAAGTCTCCAGGAAATGCATGTAAGTCAATGCAATGTCCCCTGAAGTGATGTATACATAGAGTGTGTGTGTGTGTGTGTGTGTGTGTGTGTGTGTGTGTGTGTGTGTGTGTGTGTGTGTGTGTGTGTGTGTGTGTGTGTGTGTGTGTGTGTGTGTGTGTGTGTGTGTGTGTGTGTGTGTGTGTGTGTGTGTGTGTGTGTGTGTGTGTGTGTGTGGAGAGACACTGTGATGGATCGTTGGAGCTATGTGCAACTCAAGGCATATGCTCGAACAGGAGCTGCCTGGACGCTGCAATCATGTTGCGCGCACTAACCGTGCTGAGTGTGCTGACTTTTCGTACAATGTCCCACTGCTGTCAGTTGTCGGCGAAAAGTCGCTCCTCTGTTTTCATTGAAACAGCTCCTTATATCCGTTAGCGCAGCTAGCTAGCACCAGATGCTAACAACAACAATACACTTGAGGTGTGCACGTTCTCTCTCTCTCTCTCGCTCGCGCCAGACATACACATACCCTCCCGGTCCTCCCAATGGCTAGTCGGTGCCTGCCGGTGAGCGTGGAAGTGTGGTCTGCCGCAAGCGGACGGCAGGAACGGGGCTGTCAGCATCAGCTTGTAGATGGTATTTTAAACTCGATGCGCTCTGAAACTACGGGGCGGCCGAGGAAAAAAAGTAGACATGCGTTATTAACGAGTTAACTTGAGAGCCCTAATTTATTGTTTATTGTTTATTGAAACCGGAAGTTGTTTCCTTGCTCTTTCCTGGCTGCTAGTTCAGTAAGTTTTACTCGTTGTACAGTGATGAGACTTACACATATGGAATCTGTGGAATCTCAGCTTTCATATGATATGTTGTTTGTGCAGATAGCATGACTTAGAAAAGATTCGCTTTTGCCAGTTATGTGCTAAAGTAGCCGTTAGCCCGTTTCGCTAAGTGCTGCTTTAGACGCTTGGTGTTGGGCTTACATTCCGTTTAGGTAAAAATGGTTCATATCGTCTGTTGGCTGAGTTTCTTCCCGTTAAGTGGGTATGCATCATTAATAGGTTGTTAAATCTTTAGAAGCCCTGAGACGCAGTTTCTTGCAAGATTTTGCGTCTGCCTCCGCCGGGGGCAACCGGGCTTAACAGGTTTTAGAAAGGCTAAAAGGAAACCCCAGTTAATGAAGACATGTTATAACACGTTAACAATAATTAAGTAAAAGTAACAATAATCCAGTTTAGATATACTGCCTAACAAGTAAAACACAAAGCTGTAAGTTAATAAAAATTGTGCAAAAAGAATGTTATCCAGTGTTAAAGCTATCCAATGCTGTAAGTAGAATGCAGGAATAAGTTAACTATGTACATGTAAGATAGAATAAGAGACAATACAATCGGTCATTTTGCAAATGTATTTCTCAAAGACATTGGCAGTAAAATCAGCATCCTGTCTCTGGCTGCAGGTTACGATGTGATTGACAGGATACAGACTTACATGAGACCCTCAAAGGAGGAGAGGCAGACTGTTGCCGTGGCGTTGACCTCTTGTGACCCCTGCTGTAACGGGCCGGTCTCAGATGGCCGACTCATTTTTTACGTCTTATCTGACTGGCAACGTCCTTTCTGCCGCCTCAAACATCACGCACAAACATATCGGATTACTAAAATACATTTATAACACTCAGTAAAGTCAGCTGACAGCTCTCTGAGTATAATGAAGTACATTTACTCAAGCACCGTACTTAAACACAAGTTTTAGGTACTTTTTTATTTTACTTATATAAGATAAGAGGACTTTAGCTTGTAACATATTTCCACAATTTGTAACTGCAAAAAGTTAAAAGTTCTTTATACTGTTGAAATGTCCGTTCCTGACCAAAAATGCAATTTGAGGTTCATTTTGTAGTATTCTTTTTAAATGTTCACATATTATTAGGTTGAAAATTGATGGAATGCTTAAAACGGCAAGCCTTAAATACACCAGAAGTTGTTCTTAGTAAAAAAGTTTTTTAGGTGAACACAAAACTTCAGAATATATCTAATTTGTTGTTTTCCGAACTGCTGGATTCAACCTGTTGCAGCATCAGGACACATTGCTTACATATTTAGTTGCTGAAGTGTTTTTGAGCTTGTCCTTATTTGCTTTCCAGCCTGTATATTTAAGGTTAGGTAATAGGGTTATTAAGGTTATTTTTTGGCAGTTCAAAACAGAATGTAAAAGTAACCTTCACCTGCGCACCCCCCCCCCACCTCTGTTTGCCCTCATTGGACACACACCAGAGGCTGCAGCAGGTGATAGTGTTATACAGTGTGTGACAATGAGGCTAAATGATGGTGAATCAAAGAGAATCAGAAAGAGGGTGCAGATTGAGGGAATAATAGTGTTGTGTCACTCTGCGGTTTGGGACGAAAAGATGAAATGGGCTTTTAGTAGTGGAGGAAACTGAGGGAATCAAACACTTCCTGGCTTTAAAGTGGAAGCAGCGGAGACTTCCTCCCTCATGCAGGTAGAGGAGGCACCATGAGGGAGAAACAAAGACGCAGAGTCTAAACACCAAGCTTTACGCCGTCACCATCCCTGTCTTGGAGGACTGTGTGTGTGTGTGTGTGTGTGTGTGTGTGTGTGTGTGTGTGTGTGTGTGTGTGTGTGTGTGTGTGTGTGTGTGTGTGTGTGTGTGTGTGTGTGTGTGTGTGTGTGTGTGTGTGTGTGTGTGTGTGTGTGTGTGTGTGTGTGTGTGTGTGTGTGTGTGTGTGTGTGTGTGTGAGCTGATCGGCCTCTCTTGGGGTGGTAACACACACCACGCCGGTGCCGTTTGGCGGGGGGGCAAGAGGCTTTGCGGCAATTTCTGTGGAGCTCATTCCACAACCGGTCACAGGGTTAAGTGCCGCAGTCATACACACACATGCAGACACACACACACATATGAACACTGGAGCCATTGAGTCGAATGTACAGAGCAGACGCCACCGGAGTGGGGTTCCTCACACACTCACAAACACACACAAACACACTAGAGATTGACCACACAGGCTGCAGAAGCTTTATGACTAACGTCTTTTTAATTTTCATGAATTTCCGAGTCACTGTAGACACTGTCCTGATGTAATTAGAAAAGCAAGGAGCTGTTTAATGATAGGCGACCTATACTTAAAGGGTCGTTTCACCCAAAATATAAACTTTTTTTCACTTAACTCGAGTGATGTCGGTCTAAAGAAAGCATTCCCATACAACGCAAATTACAATTACATTTGATTTTAACATATTTCAAATACAATTCTTATCAAAGTCCACAGAAGTTTATGTATAGTATGGAGGGGGCTTGGGTGGATCGATGGGTCAAACTTTTCTTTTAATTCATTCCATTTACACCAAACCTTAGGTTTTAGTAAACCTTTCCAATATTTAGCTGAGTTTGATTTTACAACTTTAGCCGTGTTAAAAACTGCGAACAAAATCCAAGAGAACATTTCTCGAAACATAATTGCAGTTTAGTTGTAGGAGAAAACAATTTAGTTGGATACATCGGTGGCAGAGACAGGTATATCAAAACCAAGCCAATTAAAACCAGAGTATTTGTTTGGCTAAATACTACTAGAGGTAAGTGAGAAAATATGTTTTTATAATTTGGGTTAAGGGACCTTTTAAAGCCAAATACATCAGGTCAGAACTGAGAGGTTAGGTGATACAAATGTTGTTCATGACTTTACAGTTACAGACTTTACAGTTACAGACCCAAAAAATGGGTTTCTCTTAACAGTCAATGTTCTCAGTAAGTGTGCGTGCACGTGTGTTAGTGTCAGAGACATCTACTGTAGCGGGCAATACCACAGAAGCAGTTTTAAGTACGTTGTTTGGTGTTTTTTAAATAATGTTTGTGGATAGATTGTTACACGTATTTTGGTCTATACTTCTTTCTGATTGGCTGGCAGGTTTTCAACACTTTAATTAAATCAAATACCTTCCATTGCCAGTTTATTTGGCCATGTTTTGTGTTAATTAACTGCAAACAGTTTGAACACAGCTTGTTTTTTTTCTTCCTTTGGGTTGAGTGTCTAACGTTTCAGTGTGATGATATTGCATTAGATGACATTACATGTTGGCAGACACTATCATCAGTACATTCAACCTCCATAATACTATCTAAGTCTGTTGAAACTGAAAATAATGGGCTCTATCCTTTTTGTTTATCGGGGTGACATACAGTAATGTCTGTTATTTCTTGCTGTGACATAAATCTTTCACTGGATGAAGTCACAGTTTAAGAGGTTAAACAGCAATACTAATACTGTTACCAGTACAAAGTATTGATTATATAGCCATTTTTATTGAGCAGATTACGCAGACGGATGTATCAAAGTGTTACAGTTGCACTGAGATGCGATACTATTACAGACCTGCAGCAGGATGGGGATTTGGTTGGATGTGTTGCTGTTCCAGTGGAAGCTGGTGTGGTGGTGTAGTTTGGCGGGGCTGCAGAGCATCTGTCTTTGTGTCTTTGTGTCTGGGGTAAACCCCTGCTGCTGCCGAGCTTTTGTCTCTTCCTGATCGGCTCTAATGCTGCAGCACTAATTGTTTAACACAGAAACACGTCTTTTTCTCCCTTTTAATAGTTTTTTGTTTTATTGTCGTCGATGCATTATTACTAAAACCTTTGTGGATTTTGAACACACGCCCTCCTCCATCCCTCGCCCCTTCCCCTCCCTTCTTCTTCATCATCCTCTTCATCTCTCTCTCTCTCTCTCTCTAAAATGCCCGCCCTGAGAAAGAAGAAAAAAGAAACTGTGAACATCAGCAGAAAAACGGATGTCTGGCAAGTTGCATCATTTTCAAAAACAAACAGTGTGAAACCGTGTTAGCCAGCCTATTAGCATATATACATAAAGACCGTGTGAGCGTGCCCGTCTCCAAAATAAAGGAAAACACAAAAAGAGGCGAACGTTACTCTCCGCTACCCGTGACGGACGTTTCTCAAAGAGATAGCGCTCTGGGTAAACATGTGATCGCCGCAGATCCAATCAGCTCAAACAAAGGGATAAGCAATGGAGCTGGGTGAATTTTCTCGTGTGTCTGTGTGTGCACTGTAATGTAGGTGTGCATCTGTACCATAATGTGCCTGTGTTGTTTGTCGTAAAAGTGCAGAAGAAAGAGAGAAAGAGGGAGCCAGGCACCACTGTTATCATTTGCATCATAATGGTACACTGATATGAATAGTGCTGCGTAGATGCTAAGCTCTTAACGTGCATGGAAATTGCTTACCTTCAAGAAATGTGTCGCCACATTCATGCTATGTGCGAGTATTGTTTCGTGGTTTCATCATACTTTTTCTCATAACACAAAAAAGTCTAGGCGAGGTATCGTCAGGAGTGATTATAGACCGCTGGTGGAGATGCTGCCGCCGCCTGAAATAGGTAACAAAAAGGAGACATTTAGGTGAATCTTCTTTACATGTTGGGTTTGAATTCTTATAAGTTTGAAATGGACTGTCAAACTTTCGTCTCAAGGAGACGAAGACAGAGATCTGTCAAGGCTGTCTTGACTAGACTCTTTGGAATGACCTGCTGTTAAAGATCAGGGCCAAACACTTTTCTCTTTCTGAACCTTTTGTTATAACTCACAATGTAAATCCAGTTTATCTCAACCTGGATTCAGAATTGTTCGTATGTTTGTCCATGTTCCGGCTGCAAGGAGAACATATTACTCCTTCAATGCTTGAAGATCTTTTCAAACGGGTTAGGGTAGGCATCATGAGTAAACAGACATGACAAAAAACAACATGCTGATGTTTATCAGGTTTAAGCTTAACATAAATGTAGCTTGTTAGCATAATAACATACACTCACTACAAGGGAACTCTGAAAGCACAGACTTCCACTAAGGCCAAATGGCCCTTTTGTGGCAATGTTAACAAAGTGAAGGATATCTTTGTGTATTCACAACGTAATTCGTGTCCACACCGAAACTCATTGGAGTCTTCCTTAGTCCATGCCAAACCTTACCTCCAAGTTTCATGGAAATTAAGGAAAGTTGTATTGCCGATATCCTCTTGACAAACAATGATGGTATTGTTATTTTGACAGGTATTTGGTGCTTTTTGATCTGATGCTGGCACAAGAGGGACATGAATACAAAAAATGTATGGCAGATCAATCAGGAGATGTTGAAATATTTTCAGTCTTGAATCTAGCAGTGCACAGACCATCTGGTGATAGGGCTAAAAACTGTAGATATTGCACCCCAAAGTTTGAAAAACAGGGACTGTCCAGGACAATCATAACCGAATGAAATGAAAGCCAAAACATCACAAGTTCTTTTTTTACTTCTCTGTTTGAGATACTTCTTTCTTTCCTCGCTGCTTTTAATCATTAGCTTTAATATCTTTGTGGATGATTAACGCAGTGAATTTTGAAGAAGTGCCACAGAAATCAAGTGGAATTTTCCATTGTCAAAAGGCGTGAAAACATTAGAGGACACATCCAAAGACACAAAGTATTCAACAACGGGATCACCCCCCTCACTCCACCCTGGTTTCCCATCCAAACCCCCCCCCCCCCCTCCTTCCTTTGGTACCCACCTCTGCCTCCTCCCTCCATCCATCTCCCCAGGAGGCGACAGAGGCCCTGTACATCCCTGATAAGACCTTCTCGGAGGGACAAAGAAGGAGGGGTGGAAGGGGGGAGTGGGGTAGGATGGGTGTTGGTGGTGCTAGTGGTAGAGAAAGAGTGGGGTTGGGGGGGGGGCTTCAGGGTCACCTCAATGGCACGCTCCTGATAGCGCTATCAGCTTATGCTAATCACCAGCTAAGTGTTTCAGGACGAGACGGGAGCGGCGGGGGCGCTATCCTAAAACATGCGCTCCTACTTAACCTGCGCCATATCACGATGAGCCCGGGCTCATTCAAACAGCCGGCACTCTTTATTTAAAGAGTGACAAGACACAGAGAGAGAGCGCGAAGGTCCAAATTGATTAATCGTGACACAAATTGATGTTAAGCGCCCATCGCAGATACAGCCCCTCTCTTTTTTTGGGGGCTTTTTCCAGGGTATTGTTCTGCCAATAATGGTGAGGATGGAAGGGGTGTCGGAGCCACTTTGGATGTCTGGCGTGAATACGGATTGTGTAATGTAAGGTGCCATTGTTACCTGGGCTTACTGTACATGACAGGTGAAAGATAAAGAATAATGCGGGCCAATCTACCCTTAACTATATTTCAAGATGAAGAACTTGGTTGATAAACGCACCTCAGAACAGAAGATTTAGATAAAAGTCCATGTGAAAGTAGAATAGGAGACTTCCAAGTCTAAGAGAAGCATTTACCTTACCTGAAAACCTTGCTCAATCACTCAATCACTTATTTCTCTGATGTATGCTCAGACTCTCTGGTCTTTCTCTGCTTTTAGTCAAACTAAATTCCTCTGTAACTTCATGCCTTTATCTGCAATGTGCATAGGTTTGGGTTCAGAAAGAAGGGGAAGAAGTATTCAAATATTTTCACTGCAAAGATGGCAAGAGTACAATGTAAAAAAAAAACACTGTTATAAGTAAGGCATTCAAAATGCTTCAAAGAAGTCTAAAAGGAACAAAGTAAAAGTGCCCATTGTGCAGAATGGTCCATTTTAGGAGAAAATTATTTGATTTACAATACTGGACCATGTAATTCCTTAATGTGTACGTTAATATGCTGTAATCATTTTTGTTTCTACTGATGAGTGGCTAAACCTAAAATAATATATCAGTATTTTGTGGTGGATTCATATTTTGTATCAATAATGATCTAAAATGTAATCCAAAGCAGTCAAACATAATGATGTGAGTACAATATTTGCCACCAAAATGTAAAAGGAAAAGTAGAAAAGTAGGCTATCATTAAAGGGAAGTACTTAAAGGGACCTATAATGCAAAATGCACTTTGTGATGTCTTTTATACATAAATATGTGTACCCGTTGCGTCGGGGAACTCACGCAGCATCAGAAAATAAAACCCTCTCTCTTTTCCCTCCGTACCCAAATCCTCTAAAAACGGGGCTACAATGAGCTGATCCAGATTTCCATCCGCTGTGACGTCATGGACCCACAGAAAGTTGCTATCAGAAACAATGCCTGACGTATTTTGGACGTAATCTCGTCTGTGTTTACATTAGCAAGCCTCGCTAATACTCAGGGCTAACCTGTACTGTGTAGAGCACATGTGTTTAAAAAGCAGGAAATAAAAAAAGGAACTCACCTTGTGATAAACCCGCAGAGAAAAAGCATTTGAGCTCCATACTGTTTCAGAAATAATCATTGATGTGGTTTAAACAGGATGGTGTTTTATCACAGCAGAATTAACTTTATCTCCGGTAAGAATTCTGATCAGGCATTAGCTCCGCCTCCTCCTCTTCTTTTCTTTTTTCAAGCAAAGGACACAAAATCCCGCGTTTTTCTAACAGGGCTTCAAAAGAGGCGTTTGAGCAGTATGAGGGATGTCTACAAAGGGTGATCTGTTTTGGTATTTTGAAAAAAAAAACCTCACAGACATGTTTTATACAGGTATGGCCCTACGATATATGTTTCAAATATAGCATGATAGGTCCACTTTAAGTAAAGTACAATTGCTCAAAATGTTCTCGTACCTGTAATACAGTACATGACATTAAAAGCCTTCCGTAAAGCCCAAGCCCAATCTTGTTTCCTTTCATGTGAAAAGTCTAAAGGAAGTGCAGCTTTCCTGTAAAAGTAACAGAGGTCCAAAAAACAGCAAAGAATAAGATGATTGTACATTTTATTCAAACTGGCCTTTATTTTATTTTGCTTATTTCAAACCGTTACATTTAAAATCATCGTTTTTATGAACTCACACTTGTTCGGAGCAACTGGACACTGTGGAGTAAATTAAACCGAAGTTGATCAATTCAGGGGGATAAAACTACGCCGGTCCCCCTCGTCCCCTGTGGAAATGACTCTCTTGCCATCTCCTGAAAACTGGCTCCCGGTAAACCCTGAAAAGGAAGTTTTATATCTCCTCCTTCCTCCCCTTTCCAACTGTGTTTTCTCCTCCTTTCCTCAGTCTCTACTCCTGTTTAGATAGAGGAGCTTTGAGGAACCTGGGGGACAGGAGGTGAGGTCCACAGATAGAGGGCCCCATTGTGGTCCAACGGGAAATGCATTGTAGCTGGATTTGTCCAGTTTTATGTAAAAGCAATACTCTTTTCACCTGAACTAATACAAGCTGTGGCGTAAGCCCCTTACTGCCATGTGCTGCATTTTCCCCCTAATCTCTCTGGATTCAGCAGCGTCCCCACATACCTCAGGGCACTCACTGATAAAGCCTTAACTCTATACTCCTCTCCCTCTCTCTCCCTGCACTCACCCAGCCTCCTTTGCAGTCTCTCGCCCGTCTGCTGCTTCCTCCTCTTTTCTCTTTCCCAGGACACCGATGAAGCAGCCTAGCAAAAAATTAAAGTGATCAAGAGATTTAGAGGAACGAGGAGAAAATCACTTTGGGAATTCCATCTTGGAGAGGAGATGAGAAATGTTGAGGGAGAGAAGAATAAAGAGGAGAGAGAGAGAGGGAGGCAGGGGGATTTCTGAACTGAAATCAACTTCAGCATCGTGTGCCATTATGGGGCTACACACACCATGTTCAGATACACGCTACTGAGAGGTTCCCGGGTCAAATGTCACACAGAAATAATACCCAAGTTTATTCTTTCTTCCCCTCTGTACACCTTAAATAAAAAAGATGAGAAAATACGCAATCATCACCTTACGAAGTGAGAAGATGTGTTGAATTTCTACTGCCCTATCGATGGGGAACTTGTTCCATCTTTTGGTTGCCAGGATCAAGTTAGACAACTATAACGAATACTCAGATTTGTTGTCATGATTACAATAAACCAGCGTTGGCGGTTGTTAGGAATAGGGATGTCAACCAAAGTTTCCTTTTTTCAAATTTGGACACTTCTGAACTGCCGTCTTTATGGTTAGGGTCAGGCAACTAAAAGAAAACCTTTCTAAATATTGTTCTAAGCAAATAACTAACATCTAAAAGAATCAATGTCTTTACTTCCGCTAATCAGATAGACTTCTCTCTTCGAGATTGCTGAGGTCCCATAAGTCCAGTGGCAAGTGTATTTCCTTAAGATCTATGAGGCATTTTTATTGTAGTATGTTACGTGCACATGTAGTGTATTGAGAAGGCAACCCTATTTTCAAACCGCAGGGTGGGTTGAGCCTGTTCCCTTTTGCTTGCTATTGAATAATATTATATGCTGCAGTACATTAAAGAACAGTAATTAAGTGTCGAGTGTGAAGTTGTTACGATGAGTAGTAGCCTTCTTGAAAAAGCTTCAAGCAGCAAGGCCAAGCGATTACACCTTCCCCATGAGGCATGTTTTGAACGGCAATAGAATAGTTAAAACAAATGACTGGAAAATGAGGACAATCCTCCTCAAACAGTTGGGAAGTTGACCTTAAAGTAATGGGACAATAAATCATTTTTTTGGTGATGATGGGAGATTTTCAGGGATTTTTTAAAGCCACGAGGCGGGGGTTCTTAAATGTATTTGATATTCACCACGTCCAACATCAATTCTATTTTTTATTTTAATATAAATACTCTTCTTCACATGTATATTCCTACTATTTGAATGCATACAGCCCTTATGTAAGTGCTTTCCACACCTGACCAACATCAACTGTGAGGAAAAGCTCAAGCTGTACAAAATAAAAAGGACATATGGCATTTTTATTACAAGCCTAATCCTGCGTTTAAGCTGCTCTAATATCTATGAGACGCTTTTTGCCCGTTCCCTTTAGATTCCCTCTGATTTGAAAGTTCTCTTCAGGTGTCTCCACCAGGCATGTTTAGCGATGCAAAGGTAGGAAGGCGCCTTCCTCCCATCAGCCAAGATTTGTCAAGGCAATTTGTGGAGGAGCTCCTGTAGGTACTCCTCTTAAGCAACCAAAGGCACATAGCGCTGACAGAATCTTTATTCAAATGAAGATCCTGTCAAGAGAGATTAACTGTTCACAAGCCCACACAGGGAACTCTTTGCCAAAAATTACAGATAGTATAGCACTGACTCGTGCTTTACCATCATCCTCAGAGGTCTTCCTCACTTTCCTGCTCTTGAGCTTGACTTTTAAAATTGTTACTTTCTCTTGTTTGTTTTGTTGTCTTCTCTTAATCTACCGTATTCTTGTTTCTTTGGACAGTCTTCTGCTGAATGGACTGTGGATTTCTCCTCTCTGAATGTAAGCGAAATCTTTCTTCTCCTTCACCTCGTCCTTGCTTTGGTCTCTCCTCTTCCTCCTCTCTCCCGCTTTGGTTTTTATCTCGTCCTTGTGCTCGCCCTCTCCCCTCATCTTCCTCCGTACAGTAAAGGCTCAAGTGTCCTTTGAAGCCATTTTTGTTCTCCGTTTCTTTCTTTGCCGTTTCAGGTTGAACACAAGGTATATGCACAGAACACACACACAGAGAAAATATGTTCTATTTGAGGAAATGTTGGACCGTAACATCTATACAGTTAAAGACACACAAAAAATGACATAACATTGAGTACCTGCTTATTTAACACAATACTCTATTTCTTGCTTTTTCTTTTTAATGGGAGGCTGTGGCTCAGTGGATAGTGTGCTTGACTTTGAATCAGGCGGATAGCAAGTTCAAGTCCCACTGCAGTCAGCATGTCGTTGTGTCCCTGGGCAAGACGCTTCACTCCAAATTGCTCCTGTGGGGATTGTCCACAGTACTGAATGTATGTAAGTCGCTTTGGATAAAAGTGTCTAACAAGTGACATGTAATGTAATGTGATGCTGACCAACCCATGTAATATGAAGTGCCCTGTCTCTTATTATTTTATCATGCTCTCCAGTTGAGGTTTAAAGAGGATAGCTTCAGACATGTCACAGTCTGCAAGGTTAAAATCAGGATTTGCAAAGTATTTACATGACATTTCAGGGTAAATTTGCCAATAAGTAATGTCAGATGTATTTCATTTATATTTTTCTGATGTGGGTTTTTCCAGTTTCTTTGCCTATTTTTGAACATACACAAGTAATAACTGAGCGCAGACCTTTTGATAAGGCTGTTTGTATATTGTGGTCATTATCAGGAAACATGGTGACCTATGTCTTTTACAGTAGTTTTACAGATTTCTTAGTGCAGATATTCTGCCAAAATGTACTAGTTTTTTCTTCCCTTCATTCATCCACATGAAGAAGAGTGGGGCTTACCAACCATTAATCAGTTCCCTCTTTTCTTATTCTATTTGAGCAATTGATTAATTGTGAGGCCTTTAAATGTCAAGCATTGAAAAGTGCACATAACAATTTACTGAGATCCCAAATGACATTTTCAAATTGTCATTTTTGTCCAATCAATACTCCAAAGCCCCTGTCAATCATTTGAATGAAAAAAATGTATTTTTTCCATTTGGTACCTTTAGAAAAATCTTAAAACTTTTTCTTGAACCACCTACTTTCACCATTTTAGGCCTTCAAAGTTTTCTTACATCATTCTTTACAACAAATACAGTTATGTGTAATTGCATTGTTTGGTTGGTGGTCAATAGAAAAGTTGTAAATCATAAGTGATGTGAGCAAATACTTGTCCATTACTGAACACGAGATACAAATTAAACAGGGACCCGACCCCAATATTATTGGTAAGAAATTCAGACTTATAGAGTATAAGTAAAATATAACAATAACTGTAATATTGCTTCTTTTATTTAAGTAAAATATGTAAATACACTCCACAACACACCAGTGGTAACTTCAATGTAACTTAGAATTAATGTAGTTACAATTTATTGATGGTAAAACACGTGAAGGAAGAAAGTCGTGGGTGGGAACCTACAGCAGTGGGTGGGCGGTGTACTCGTGTGTGTTAGTGTGTGTGTGTGTGTGTGTGGGGGGGGGGACCGTGAATCCACATATCACTGCTCTCCATCAGAACATTTCTATCAGCAGATAAAACAAGGAGGAACAACACCTCGGACAAGATACGCCTCCACTAATCTCCAACACTTATCAACGCTTCCCTGCTAATATCTCCTCCTCTAGTTTCCCTCGATTACCCCCCAACCCTCTCACAGAGTCCCCACCCACCCTCCCCAAACGCACACACATGCACACACACACACACACCTGACTCCTCTCCCACAACGCCATTGTCACAATGGCCGCCCCGGCAATGTGCGGCTGTGTGATACTGAGAGAGGGCAATTCAGCTCCTCATAAAGGCCGGGCTATAATATCCAGGTCCACCTACCGCACCTCCACACACACCTCCACACACACACACACACACACACACACACACACACACACACACACACACACACACACACACACACACACACACACACACACACACACACACACACACACACACACACACACACACACACACACACACACACACACACACACACACACACACACACACACACACACACACACACACACACCAACGTGCCGTGTCCTTACCACGCTACACCTACACACAGTGACAACCTAAAGCCGCACCCAGAATGACACGCACCATTATAAATAGTCTAATCTATATGGTAATAGTGTTGTATTCTACAAGCAGAGAATAGGGATAAGATAACATTGTGACTTCGGGGTTTGTACTGCCTTCTATGGTAATTGTTATCAAAGGTTATTTGGGATGACATCGGCGGCTCCTTGTGATTGGCTGGGCCCGGTTATTTACGATATGAATTATGATAACCATGATGTCTCTCTGCTCCTCTCCCTCGCCGGCCGCCAGATACAATAAATTGCTATCGTTAATCACGGCGCTTTGTTCTGCCATGATTACCCCTCCACCGCACTGAGAGTTTTATTTAAGGGAGAATATGGATTTGTCATCCTTCTGGCGGCAAAATGAAACTGACAATATTTTATGTCCTGACATTTAATTTGTAAAAGCGGACGCAGGCTGCATTTGCATTTTATGACACTCTCTCCCACTGATCTATCTCTCTTCCTCCCTCCTCCTCCTCCTCGATGTCTTCCTCTCCTTTTATACGTGGAGTGGAGGTGACATTTGTGGCTCAGGTTGGGGCTGGAAGGAGAGCTGAGGAAAGGAAAAGGCGAGGCGACGAATCCTTTTGAATGTCCGCCCAGTTTTATTTGCATGCTGTTATTTTGCTCAGACACATTACCTGGCCAACGAAATGAACTAAAAATAGTTTGGTTCCAAATCAGTGTAGTGGATTTACATAACACTGTCGTGCAAAAAGCATCCTGTTATCTCAGAAGTATCACCTGTTTTTCCAAGATGATAAGCTTTGTCTGTTTATTGATAGCTGGATATTAATATGCATCATATTGCCTGATGTGGAGCATAACCATACTGCTGTGAGTCGGTTTAAAGGGAAATGTGTTGTTTGGCACATAACAGGAAGTTCTTCAAGAGCACATTAAAGCTCCAACAGGGTCCTCTTGAGAACTGTCATGATAATTGGCACACGTTTACAACTTAGTATCTTTTATTAATCGTTTTTAATAGCATAACTGCAAGGTAAAAGACAAACACTGATAATAATATAGAAAGGATTCTTTAGAAAAATGGGAAGTAGCACAGGAAGAGCTAAAGAGAAGGGATCACTTTCTTCGATACTCCCCGGAGGCCGTACAGAGAAAACAGCAGCAGTTGAAAAATGACAATATGCAGAGCTGTAATGTTTCTTAATTATTTAGTAAAAAGCGTGAAGCACCTGAAGTGAAGATTGTTAATTCTGCACTCAATTGTAGTTTGTGAGGTTATATGTGAAATCGGTTCACACACCTGCTTTTAAAGTGAGAAAATGCAAGAAATGCCTTTTTCTCTCTTCTTAAATAATTAGGTATGTTGTGTTCAAAGCCTTTCGACGTCATTTTAAGGAGTAGAAAACACAAGAAGCAAAATAAAGGACTTACATTAGCTTCAACATGTCAACTGTTTTACAATTCCCCCTAGTGAAACCCCTAAAATCTTAAAAAAATAATTCAAATGGAATTTTCTTCGTTAACATAACCCTTAAAAATCAACAATGTCTCAACACAAATAATGAAGAAGGTCTTATAAACAGATCTACTGCTGCTTATCGCTGCACTGCCACAGGGATCCATATTTAAACAGTCACACACACACACACACACACACACACACACACACACACACACACACACACACACACACACACACACACACACACACACACACACACACACACACACACACACACACACCAACCACTGAAGGCTCTCCAGGAGATAACCATAGTGAAGTCGAGTTATTTCCTTTTCCTGTTTGTGTGGTGCCAGGCGAGCCACCCTGCTGCCACCGAGGAATGTTGATAATGCTGGCCCTGGGCTCTAATACACACAGACACAAACTCACACCAACACACACACATAGCACAACAGACTACGCCCATGTTATTCCACTAACGGCAACAAAGTTAATGCATGTAAACATGATGGAGAATAAACTCCTTGAAAAACAAAAAAAAGCCTCTAGAGGAGAGTAGACTTTGAATGACTTTGACCCTACGTTGCCTGAGCACTTTCTCTCTCTCTCTCTCACACACACACACACACACACACACACACACACACACACACACACACACACACACACACACACACACACACACACACACACACACACACACACACACACACACACACACACACACACACACACATACACGTACACATACACATACACATACACACACACACACACACACACACACGAGAGAGAGAGAGAGAGAGAGAGAGAGACACACACACACACACACACACACACACACACACACACACACACACACACACACACACACACACACACACACACACACACACACACACACACACACACACACACACACACACACACACACCTTCCTCTCACTTTCCTGACCTTCCAGTCCAGGGTGGATGGAAAGAGACAGCGAGCCCACTGGAACCTCTGGCTGAGTTATGCAGGAGTGAGCTTTGAATAATTGTCCCGCAATATGAGTGTCTCTGATTAATTGCCTGAGATAAGGTTGGCTTTCCTCCCCTCTCCTCCCATCTGTACTCCCCCCCCCCCCCCCCCCCCCCCCCACCCCCCCTTCTTCTGCTCCCAGGCCTGCCTGAGCTCCATAATCAGCCCGGACTACTGAGAGAGAAACTATTTAACTGACCCTGTCATCTCGGAGCACGATGATGGCTGTCCTAATTACTCAACAATAACAAAGGCCCTCATTTAGCTCTGACGGCTGCCTGCAATCAGCAGTTCTATGAATAACTTAACAAATAGGAATGAGGGGGAAAAACGTATTTACAGGCACATTAATTCAAGGCCAAAAGACAATACGCTTCACCTCCAGCTAACTCGGGATTCAGGTGACAATCTCTCTGTGTGTGTGTGTGTGTGTGTGTGTGTGTGTGTGTGTGTGTGTGTGTGTGTGTGTGTGTGTGTGTGTGTGTGTGTGTGTGTGTGTGTGTGTGTGTGTGTGTGTGTGTGTGTGTGTGTGTGTGTGTGTGTGTGTGTGTGTGTGTGTGTGTGTGTGTGTGTGTGTGTGTGTGTGTGTGTGTGTAGCTTCGTACACGCATGTGAGTTAGAGTTTAACTAATCAATCGTAATTATTAGTCTAATAAATACAAATATGACACAAAAGGATCAAGAGATTTAGCAAATTGGCACAAACTGTGATAAATGTGGCTGAAGAGGGATTAAGTCACTTTCTAAAGCAAGGTAAAAAAGCTTTTAACACAACACCAAAGGATATTTTAGTTGTACTTGAGCATCACCTAAATTTAATGTATTGCAGAATGTACTTTTTAATGGATCCAAGTGGTGAAATGTAAAAGTATATTTACACAAGTATATGTACTCAAGAGATCTTAAGTACAGTTTTTAAATGCTTATACTTGGTTCTTTCCTTATCTTTTTCTTTTTTTTCTTTTATTCCACTACATTAAAGGTGGGGTATGTAATTTATTTCAGAAACACTTTTTGTTATATTCCATGGAATGCTCTTAACATCCCGATAGCAATGAATATATTAAATGCTTTGACAATAAATACATACAAAAATGTCATCTGTGGAAGCCATGGCGCTGTAAAAAGCACGACCAATCATTTTAGCCGGGCCGGCTAAAATAACTGGATGGCCTACCTGCCTGTCAGCCTTCCATCTGTGCACAAACTTATCTCGTGCCCTCATTGGTCATGTGCGCGTTCGTGTGTGTTGGAGGAGGGGCTCTGTAAGGAAGTGGCAGATTTTTTCCGTTTGTGTATTTTCAAATTCTAGCGCACTCGAGCTGGTTTCTCCAAAATTACCTACCCCACCTTTAAGTTTGCAAAAGTTAATTTGCAGATTCAGATGAATAGTTAACTGTATAATAATTATCCAGGAATGAAATACCTTGTGCATAAAGAGTAGGCCTACTTTCATTTTTGCTATAGGCCTACTGTCTGCATCGTTTTATGTTAATACTTTCAATTTACTTGCTGTCTGAACTTTTTTTATAAATACATTTCAAACTAGAATTCCTAAATAATTTCTCCATCTCTGGTTCTACAAAAACCTTGCTAGAGCATACAAGACTATTGAATACTGTCTTGATATTAAAAGAATAGCGTTAGTCTTGATCACTGGATTATTTATCTAATCTTCCCAAGTACTCTCTACATCGATGAGACCATACTATCAGACACATTGCATTCGCTCCATATCAGAGAAGGAGGCCATTGAACAGACAAGATCTGACTTTTAATAATAAATACAAAAAATCATGCTAACACACCGGTCTGAGCTCAGTCTGTGTGTTTAATTGTGTGTCTGCATGTTTCAGAAGGCGAGGAAACCATCCGCTGCCGGAGTATCGTCTTCTGTAACTACAGATAGCACCTGGACTTTGTTGAACAGAACATTTACATATCAAACACCCCCCCCCCCGCCTGTTGTTGTGCCCTGCATGGACAGAAAAGAAGGGCATTTCCTCGAGGAAAAAATATATAAACTAAACAAGGAAGTGAAAAGAGTTATAATGGAGGCGGGTGAACTGTGTGGGTCTCCGTTTACTGATAAACACACCGGGCCTTTGTAGTGTTACAATACACCTGGGAACAAGCACACAAACAGGAAAGTTTTCAGTGGAATTTCACATGGTTTTTTTGGGGAGAAAAGATAGAGGCAGAGGGGAGAAAGATGGTGTAAAAGGGGGGAGATAGATGGGGAGGGGAAGCGAAAGCCGAGCATACACTTGACACTCAGCTAATGGTAAATCTTCAGCTTTATACTGTAATTTACTGCAGAGCCTTCGGGCCAAACTGCCTTTGAAGTGCTCCGAAATGTCAAATCAATTATTACTTAAATGAAAAAAAAAGAATTCAATTTACGCGTTTCATGATAATCGGTAACATTTCATGATAGAAAAAAAAAGCAAAGCAATTTGAGACGATTTGAGCCCCGGCTTCATTTTGTCTGTGCAATTCTTTTTTATTCATCATACTCAGATATGCTGATTGGAATATAAAGTTGTTGATGATTGCGTCTTTCTTCGTCTTCTCCTTTCTTGTGTCATCATGATCGCAGAGTAAGGAAAATCAATTTGCCAGTATAATACTCTTCATCAATTGGAGTGTGTGTGTGTGTGTGTGTGTGTGTGTGTGTGTGTGTGTGTGTGTGTGGTGTGTGTGTGTGTGTGTGTGTGTGTGTGTGTGTGTGTGTGTGTGTGTGTGTGTGTGTGTGTGTGTGTGTGTGTGTGTGTGTGTGTGTGTGTTAGGGAGAGTAGCATGGAACAATATGGCTTCTTCATGATTCATTACGTTCTAATGTCGCTGCGTGAATAAAGACGTTGCAGGCCCGCTGAATTACACACGCCCTCACACTAATGGCTCTGTAAAATAGGCCAGACCAGTGTGCATGCAGCCCCCCTATCACACACACTCACACAAACTCTTTGTTCGTGGACAGGTAAAGCAGACAACCATGAAGTCGACGACATGCTGCCGATGACAATAACTGCGGGAGCGTCTGCATCAGCGAACTGTGGCTTGTTTCGTCTGCCTCTGCCTGTAAATTAAAATTAGCTTTTCGTGATCACTATTTAGGAGATTCAACGAGAGGGGTTAAAAGGCCAGCTCACTGAAATACAAAAAAGTTCCCTTTAAATGATATGTAGTCAGGCAGATTAGGTTTTGAGATATGTTCGATCCCAATATAATGGAGGTGCGTTTTATTTCTGTCCCTCAAAGAGCTAATAAATGACCTTTGAAAATCTCAGCAACAGAAACAGTTTTCCAGAGGCATGAGTGCCCGATAAATTCAAAGTCAAATATCTTAAAGCTTCGGTAAATGAAACCAAATCCATCTGACTAATACAATACCATTCCATCTTTTGTGTTTGTGATCGTAGCCCTTTAAATGGATGACATTGGTGAGCCAAATTAAAACATAAAAATTCTCAGGACAAAACACAATCCAGGACTTGTAACATACAGTATACCATGAGCCCAGAAAATAAAGGGTGGAAATATTACCAAAACATTTGAGGTTCAAGAGTTAAGTCACCTTATGTCATGCCCAATGTATAAATAGCTCAGATATAGGATATGTGTCTACACATTTCAATTGTCCTTCATCGTCCCGTTGTCCCTAAATACGGATGCAGTTCTAAACACGTGGTTAACGTTCTGAGTTCAAAGTAAACTACTTGTTTAAGTCAAGGAAAAGATCAATGTTTGGGTGGAAATAAGACATGTGTTACCTTAATATAGTTAGGTACATCAGTTAAGGATTCATAGATAATAACAAAAATTGACTTTAGTTTTACAATGGCCTGAACTTGGGTGAAAACTAATGTGTTTGTTTGACCAATCCAACCATCTCCATTCTACTACACACGTGGGCTTCTTTGCTTATTAGACTTTGTCACCTGACATCAGGAGCACTTTCTCTGAGCGTCTTATATTGCTGCGCCGTTAAAAAAAAAAAAACATGCGTAGTGATAACACACAAAACTAATTGAGAAATGTGCAAATTATTCATACGACATATGAATAATAATAACATATGCAGGATGGAGTAAAGACACAAAAGTTCCCCTTGGAAAATCCATCATATTAGAGACAGGCAACATCACCAAGCCAAATCTACTAACTCTTAATAAAAGCTAACTATCAGGCACATATTATTGTATTGCAGGAAGGCGCCTAAGTAGACAGTCTCAGTGACTCCTGGCCTGAGTCAGCTGTAGTCTGGGTAGGGTAGGGTAAAGGGGGGGGGGGGGGGGGGGGCAAAAAGGCAGTACAATAAGTGGGTAAGGAGAGAGAAAAGAGGGAAAAGGGCCGACAGACACACTGCCAGGCACCCACATCTCTTTCTCCCTCTGTTCCCTCCCTTTGTGTACCGTGTGGAATAACATACCTTTTCTTCCCCCCCCCCTCCCCCCCTCTCTGTGAAGCGATCAGGGCCCCTGATAGTGATGGCGATTACAAAAACCACAGGAGCAGCCACCCCACCAAAACAAAGTGTTTTTCCGCGCCTGTTTTTTCAGCGCCTGGCGCCACCCGGAGTATTGTAAACAATAAACATGTGCTGCGGCGTGCACACATCATCACAGGTACAGTGTGGCATTGTGAGCAATACGTGGTGCATTCAGGAGCAGAGCGTGCAGGGATGAGTGACAGCTATAAGTCTGCGCACTTCCTGTGAACTTCTCATCAACTGTGCACACACACGGGCGGCCTGTGCAAAGTTTGGCTTTCCCATCGCTTACCAACTTCACCTGTCCTTTGTCTGAGTCTTTTTAAAGACTTTCCTTCAACATATAAGCGTGCATGTGGTGGCTTTTGCTGAATCGAGTGTTTAAAAAGCGTTCTTTACCTCTGCGCAGCCTCCCTATCTTTATATCTGCCATGGCCGGCTCGCAGCCCCGGCTTGCGTCGAAGCAGTTCTGCTAAACGGTGGACTCGTAGCAAATTGACTATTACTTCAAAGTGGCCTGTGATTATGTCCCTGAGTGATTAGAGGGGCTGTTAAGAGGGAGCCACTTGAGCATTGCCAGTGAACCCATGAAGGAATGCCGGCTCGGTGCCGACCGGCAAGGGAAAACGCCGCCGGAGACGCACACATCCCAGAAAGGCAACGACCATGCAGCGCTGCAGAACTCAGGGTGGAGGAGCAGGAAAGACAGAAAAGGGAAGAGAACATTTAGTTGGAGCTGCAAAAGAAAGAAGCATGGTAAAGTCAACAAAAGATGCCATGAGGGATGAGAGGAAAGCGAACCCTACCTAACAGAAAGCTCAGTCTTAACCAAGAAGTCAAGACTTGTCTGGCTTGCTAATTGCTATCTTTGCTTTCTAAATTGTATTTTGAAATGACAAATGTAAACACAAAACAGTAGCAAATGTCAGTGACTTCAGTTTTAAGATGTTTACTGCAATATTGGTGATCACAAATCAGTGGTGCAATGTAACTAAGTACACTGTAAGTCCAATGATGAGGTACTTGTTTTCTTTTGAATGCCTCCTTAAACTGAGATCTTTATGCATTACAGCAGCTCCATTTGCAACATCCACAAGACAAGACTGACTTACAATCTCTGAGGACAATATGTTCAAGACTTCTGGAATAAGTAAATGTAATGTTGTGATGTGTAGACGTACACGTACGCAGTTCACTCAGGGCAGCACAATCATTAGCTAAGCACACCAGGGGACAAGACCTCCAAACACTTCCATTACATTCCAATTGTTACCACATTTACAAACTTTTCAGCACCAAACTGTTCTTGTTTGCCTTTTTTCCCTTCATCTCCACATCAAACAGACAATAGAGACAGAGGAAGAGGAGGGGGGATGAAAGAATGGGAGAGAGAGACTGGCAGAAGAGAGACCCGGGGAGCGAGGCCCGTTTAAATGGGAATAATAAGCTTCTATCTCAGGCAATTAAGTCTGCATTTGATACTTATCTCAGAGCAGAGGTCCACTGTGCCATCTAAAGAAAATGTTTGCGTTTGAAAAACTCCATCACATAAACAAGATAAGCAGGAGAACACGTTAGCGTGCCGCCTGTCGGACCAAACCTCGGCTTTGTTCTTGGAGGATACGTTTCTCTGAGGCAGGTTTACTGGACCATATGCTGCTGGTTCCAGAAAGACAGAAAACGGTAAGGTGGGAAGTTCAGACTTCACCGCGGCCAAGTTGGGTTTTCTTTTGAGTAGTTGAAGAAGAGTAGTTTAAGATCCTTTACTTCGGCAAAAGTACTTGTACAACACTGTAAAAATACTCAGTTACTAGTAAAGGAACCTGTATCAGAATTTCAAAGACATTATTGATGTTTTGGTTATATGCACAACAACTAGAGTTATCGAAAATCTTCCAACGATGCAAAATATAAAATACTTAAGGCATCAAAAAGAATTATAGTGCAAAAATAAATAAACTAGTTTAAAGTATTGGTGCAAGTAAAACTGAAATAAGTCAACGTTATACATGTAAAATGGAGTAACTTTTAGATATTGCATTTTAGTGAATATATTTCAATACAAATCTGGTCACGACTATGGTGATGTCAACTATTCAACTGTTTAACCTTGTGCAAAATGAACATTTGTCAAATTAATTCAACTATTGTGATTAAGAACAATTTCCATGTTCTTGCTACATCAGGCTAATAATAGAAAATATAACAAGCGTATAATAATCATGTATATATTAAGGTGAAACTTTAAAATGCACAACTTGGCAACAGCATTTCTTTATATATAAAATTAAATAAGCTACTCTCTAACCAGCTGCAACATTAAAGTGATGAACATTTCTCCATCAATAATAATGAAATAACAACCCATTAGATTATCATGTGACCCCCATGTCTGCAACCAGTGATTAACATGCTGTTAAAACAATGATTATTTGTATTCTAGACATCAAAGAATAAGTTCACTTTCAACCAGAATCTTGTCAATAAAAACATTAATAATCAGGAAAACTCATCATCTTAAAGACTGCATCTTAATCTTCAGTTAATACAAATATATACAGATTTCAGAAAATAAAGTAATTATTTCCCAATCATACAAAACACAACAAATCAAATGACTGAACAAGCAGCAGACAAAGGGTTTGATGTTTGTAGATAATGGTTGTTATCAGTGCAGACACCAAGACGAGAACCTGAACGTCTGTACATTCCTGTCAGTTTTTCTTCATGCATCAGCGGCGTCAACAGCAGGTCACATCTCCAGCTTCAATGTCCGCTGTCACAGGAAACACCCTGAATCCTGAAGAACAGCATTACACACATTCATACCCACAGTACAGGCAGGGACACAAGGGCAACATGCACTCAGGTTAATGTTGTGGTACTGACTGTATGTGGATTAAATGTGGATTTTCTCTGTAGCTTAAACACTTAAAAATAGAGTTAGGGTAATATTTTAATTGTCAGTCCTTTGGGCTATACGTCAAATATTCACTGGCTTCAGCTTCTAAAATATGAGGATTTTATGCTTTTGGTATTTGGACACAGCAAGAAATGTGTAGACGCCCTCATGGGCTTTGAGAATTATTTTAATATTTTGTGTTTTTTTAATTGATTGATGGCTAAAATAATCATCCGATTTATTAATTCATATTGGCAGCATTAATGTTCCAATCAATTTATTATTAAGTAGTTCAGAAAGTTACTAAAACGTATATAAATCACTATGCTCTTTACAAAATGTATAAAAACTCTCCAATGCATATTTACATTGAAATATGTCAAAAATTACTCAAAATCAAATAAAAATATTTAAAAACCATTAAATAAATAAGGAAAAATAACTATTACATTGCAAAATGGAAATGTACACATTTTAATGTAAAAGAACTGTTCCTCTTTTTCCTTTATTACTTTAAATAGCTGTTATTATTATTAGTAGCAGCCGCAATGGTTTAATATAATTAGTTTTTGTTTGTGTCCAAAGTTTCAAGTTTTCTGGTCTTTTTGAAAAACATTTTGAATTGGGTAAAAAAGATATTTAGATGTTACATGTCTTCTTTTATTTTTAAACATGTAAATATGATTATCTCAGGCCCTGCCATCATGCAGTGTGATATACTGTAAGTGATCGGTAGCTGCTGGTTTCAGCTGCTTCTCTCTCGGAGTGTGTGGAGGTGTAATGTGGCCTGAAGTGGACTCTGCTTTTTCCTATGTTTTTCTCCAGGTCGGGACATGGAGGCCCCTCTGACGCTCAGAGCCAACGCCACCTCGAGGTCACGACCCCGGCCAGAGGTCATGGGGTCGGGTCAATCAGAGGGGAATGTTATCCAAAGCATCACAGTTTATTTGTTTAATTTTTCTTCAAACCCCGGTGTCTGCCTCTGATCAAGATGACGGTGGATTACTCGAAGAGGAGGAGAGAAAATTGAAGGAGAGAGAGAGAGCCTACTGCTTCAAATTAGGTTGGAATAATAATCCAGCGTTACCTCGACTAAACATCGTACTTTAAACTTATTGTCAAAAGTTAAATAAGCTTTACAAACCACAAAAACAGAGTGGGCTCTGCAGCCGAGGGAGGCTTCGATTCACATGAAGGTCACTCCAAGTGTCAGGAATATTTCTCCCTTTTCAAACCACTTTTCTATTTTCTCGCTCATTCAGTCTGCTAAAGCACTTACACTCAGACAAGTGTCCGATTCATAAACACTGATCTGATCTTAGGCTCCAAATGAAAAGCTCAGAGAAAGATGAGCCGTGCAGGATTTCACAGAATATTAAACTTTTTCTTTATGTCTTTAGGAGGGTTTTTGATTACACGCTGCCAACTTTACCTCGACATCCCAGAAGACAGGTCAGGCATGTTTCTTACCTTTTTATTTCTTTTAGCACGTTTTTCTAAGAAGTGGTGTTTCATTTGTGTTTTTATCAGGCAGATTATACCTTTGCCTTGTCAAAAACATATTATTGAACTGCACCTAAGTGGTAGTAGGTGCACCTGCACCTTTTACACAAACCTGTGATCCAAATATGTCAACAGTTTTTATGATTTATCAGATTGAGAACAATTATTCCTTATTTGTTAATACAATGTATCAAGTTACTGATATAACTTCCTGTAAATGCGGAAAGATGTATTTTGAGAAAAGAAAGGATCAGAGGCAGATGTTGTATTTATCCTCCTCTAAAAAGTTGTACTTAAGTTAAATTATTAACAAAGTAAAAGTACATGTTAGGCCCTTTTATATATCCATTAAACCTTATGTTGTTGTGCAGTAAGAATATTTCAAGATACTCTTTAAATGTGTTCTGAAATTGCAGTTGTATGTTAAAACAAAAACGGAGATTTTGGAAGTGTCATGAAAGTTGACTTGTGTTGAAAATTGTTTATGTTGTTGGATATTGTTTTTTTTACTTTTAATAAGAAAAAAAAACGGTTCATTTTAAACTAAATTTATCAAAAGATAATTTGTACGTATAAACTTAACATTTTAGAAAACCTGTAATACAAAAGAAGCATCTTAATGCAAGTTATCAAATGAGGAAGTGTCAAAGTGAAATCTATTACTCTTTTACCATATTCACCTGTAGTGTCTTTCTTTAAACTGTACGTACAAGATATTTTTGTTATATACACAAAAGGACTGTGATTACTGATTGTGTATAAAGCTACAGTACAAAAATGTTTCTCTCTTAGGCACCCCGTTGTCACTTTAACCTAACCAGTAATTTTTTTAACTTCAGAGAGAAAAGCTTCTGATGGCATGAACTCTAGGTGGCCCGCCAACAAAACCTCTGAGTGACTTTTCACCCCCTCGACGCTGAAGGTAACGCAACAATGCGCTTAATTTGCTGTGTGAGTACCTGTGTACCTGTGTGTGTGTGTGTGTGTGTGTGTGTGTGTGTGTGTGTGTGTGTGTGTGTGTGTGTGTGTGTGTGTGTGTGTGTGTGTGTGTGTGTGTGTGTGTGTGTGTGTGTGTGTGTGTGTGTGTGTGTGTGTGTGTGTGTGTGTGTGTGTGTGTGTGAGTGTGTGTGTGTGTGTGTGTGTGTGTGTGTGTGTGTACAGCTAAAGACCAAACAGTGCGGCGCCAGTAGTCTGCCCTTCCCTTGAGAACGTAACGGATGAGTGCCATCGGAAAGAGAGACCAACGTGAGGGGGAGGAGGGGGGAGGGTTGCTTAATATCAGTGCCAGGAAGGAAGGAAGCAGGTAAAGGCATCAGGTGAGGTGGTGATGCTGCTTTGTCTTCACCAAAATGGCATGGAAATAAGTGAAAATATGTGTGTTAATCTGACTCAGGCTGACTAACAACACTTACTCACCAGCAGGGTTCCAATTACCAAATACCTGTTCAAATAGGTAATCAGTAACCAAATCTAAGTAACACTTGATATGCTGTATCACTGTCTGGAAATTGATTAACTCCAAATATGTTAGCGTTTTCATTTGTTATTAAACCTTAATGAGATTTGTTGGAGGATCCAATTGTGATTAGGCATGTCCTTTGGATAACCCCAATATCAAATGCAATGCCAATAAATACAAAGAAATATCAATAAAATGGGTTTAATTTTAGAGTATTAAGAAAACAGAACAGTGTTTATTTTGTATTAGCTAATAATCTCACTCTGTAAATTAACTAATGCTGTCAGATTAATGTAGTGCAGTAAAAAGCTTAATACTGGCTTCCAAAATATAGATGGGTGGAAGTATAGAGTAGCATAACATTTAACTACTCAGGTAAAGTTATCCTCCACCACAGTTGGATCCCAATTTGAGATGTTCCCTCAAATCGGGAAACATCTGCTCAGAAATTAATATATTCCCCAGAAAAATGTCATCTTTAATCCGTTTTGTGTCTCGTGAAGTAAACTCATTTTTGTTTTACCTGTGTTGATTTAGTTTAATTTTATTTATGCAAATCTTTCCTTTTTAAAACCTGAATTCCTCTTATGTGGGAGTTTTGATCCAATCAAAAATGAATCTTTGACATCTTACAAGAGAACGTCCAGCACTTCTAAATGAATTCACTTTTTACATTTCTACCAAAAAGGCCCTCCATATGATAATCCTACTGTGCAATGCCCTCCAAATACTCATTTTAATCTGTACAGGAGGGAAATGGATGTATGAGAGAATATGAAAATAGGATGAGCTCCAAAGCCCCCTATGCTTACTCCTTCAGAAATACATTCTGCTGTGGTCAGCACAATCCTAACGGCAAAAACATTTACCCACAATCCTGCTGGCCTCCCTCGACCGGGTTCCACTGCACTTCATTCCATTTTAAATCAGAGGTTTTCATGTCATGTTTTAAAAACAAAAGAACCATAACCGGCCGAGTTCAATCTCAAGGTGGGTGGGTGGGGGAAACGTGTTGAAGGAGCCAAAAATGACTGAAACTCTATCTGGTGTCTTCGTTTTCATTGACTCAAGACTGAATTTTAAACACTTCTTATACAATAACTAGTTAGACAAATAGAAAAATATTGGAGAGAAAATATTTTCGCCTGATCGTGTACATTTGACATAAAAAGAGGACAAACTCTGCAGTGTTTTCCACGGGGGTTAAAGTTTAATCCGTTTCATAACGCTTTATAACTTGGTCTATAAACTGGATTTTAAAGGGGGGGTTGAATAACTTCTCATTTGGTGTCCTCCCCCTTTCTCAAAGCTACGTACGCCTGTCAATAAAATGTTTGCCACTTTGATGGAAGAAGAATATAAGTCAAACCTTTCTGATTCAAACACACAACCCTAATAAAAACAAAAGCGCAGTTCAGACGTCTCTAGCCTTCCAGCCAGCCACTTTAAGGTTATTATAGGCTATAAATACGCTGGTTACCAGGGCTAGAAAGTCAACGCTGTTTGCCCTCGTTAAGACACATAATTACCTCATTTACATCTCGTTTCCTCCCCAAAAATTGGAAGCCATTATGCGCCTCCGCACTCTGCTCCCCCCTCTCCGCTAACGATTAGCCCCATCATCCAATCAGCTTCCGAGCTGCGCTATGGGAGGAAACGCTCCCATGAGTTTGTCTGAGACGGGAGGCTGACAGAAGCCGACCAAGAAAAGGCTCGTGGGAGATGAGATGCTCAGACAGGAAGTGCAAGTAAAGGCCATTTCCCGTGCAGAAAGTCTCATTGGAACCTACAGAGACTGAAACGTCAGTTCAAACAGGTCTTATATTGTCCTGACTTCGTTTTTGAAAGGTTTTACAAGCCAGATTGATACCAATGCCACATTTTGTTGCACATAGTTATGCATCTGTATAATTCATATTTTCTAGGTTTCATGGAGCACTTGTTTCGCTCATAAATGCAAATGTTGTCTCTATTCTCAGCTAGCTTAGCATTAATGCTAAGTCTGTTCAAAGTTAACAAACTATTTTACTAGCTCCTTTAAAGGTCTCCTATTATACTCTTTTTCATCAATATATTATTGGTCTCAGATATATACAAAACATGTCTCTGAAGTGTTTGTCTGAAATACCAAACAGATCATTGCAGCATCCCATAATCCCCTCTGTTTCAGCCCTGTTTCAAAAGTGCTGATTATCTCTTTTACTTTAGATGAAAATAAGGAGCCACTCCCCACGCCCCTCTGAGAGATATTTGGTTATAAAAACAAAATGGTGCTCTAGGAGGAGATTCAGGTGATAAGGTTACAACCCAGTCTCACAAAAAAACGTGTAATAACTACGTTGGTCCACAACTTGGGACGTAGTATTTCTACAAAAACGCCTCTGAAATTGTAAGATCCCTACGTTTTTTTTCACAATTAATTCCAATGGCTGGCGTCTATGTCAGGTGATCTTCAAATTTCTCCCTGCAGAAAAAAAAAACATGGCCGACATTCGTTTTATTCTCGGTAGAAAATACCTTTTTTAAAGTTAGTTTGGCCATTAAAATGCGTTTTGATGTCATTTGATGCAAGAAATATGAGTTGTTATTTCAGATTATGTCTGCAGTGGATGCACATGATCTTTAGTTTACTTCATGAAATTGTGTCCATTCAACGTTTTCATAGTTACCAAGGTGGTTGCTAGGGACCAGAGGGGACACATGTTAATGTAAAAGACATGAAAAAGTGGATTTTGCATAATAGGTGACCTTTAAAGCTTATTTAATCAAATTAGAACAATAATAGCTACTTTACGTGATACAATATGACAGACTTCAGTCTTTGCTTTAGTTCTAACTTGATTTGAATGAACTCTCACTACAGTAGGCTATACAAGAAGTTACATATTTAGATTTAAAACACATGGATCCTCAGTACAAAATGTGTCTGTGTCAGCTTCATACCAGAGATATCAGGATGGATATCAGCCTTCATGAACCAGCAGTAACCTTTCGGGCTCAGGATGGCGACACTCAAACACAAAAACTTTCATATTTAAGGACACTGCAGACAAAACACCACGACGTGGAGCGTGCAGGGAGAGATATATTTGTCAGAGGACTAAATAATCTGTAGAGGAGATCTGAGAGGCTTCATTCCTCACATGGTTGACAGCTTTCAGCCTCTGTCTGCCTCCAACATCAACAAAAAACAACAACGTAAGATGGAGGCTGCTTCCCTCTTCTTTCTTATCCCTCTCTCAATGCTTTCCTCCTTTTGCTGTTGCCTCCTTTCTCTTCGTTACTCCTTCGTTCTCCCTCCTACAAACTATCTTTACAGGCTTATTGTTAAATTGTGTGTGTGTGTGTGTGTGTGTGTGTGTGTGTGTGTGTGTGTGTGTGTGTGTGTGTGTGTGTGTGTGTGTGTGTGTGTGTGTGTGTGTGTGTGTGTGTGTGTGTGTGTGTGTGTGTGTGTGTGTGTGTGTGTGTGTGTGTGTGTGTGTTATAACAGTATTACAGCAGTTGTGTATGAAAACAGCAGATAAGAGCGCAGGATGATGAAATGTGAAGCAACAACACATGACCCAGCTTAAAGATCTCTGATAAACACAAACACGCTCTATGCTGTGACCACACACACACACACACACACACACACACACACACACACACACACACACACACACACACACACGTCTGAATACAAGTGTACACACACAAGGTATACATACATTTTAACAGATAAATACACACAAGCTAGCTTGAAGCACACACATTTACCAGTGGAAAACGTACCCTGCATTTAGGATGTTTTGTGTGTATCTCTGCGAGTGAATGTGTGTGTGTGTGAATTGATGTTTCTTTAGGGCTTTAGAAAAATACATCTTAACATGCATAGTAGGAGGATGTGCTTCAATCATTCACGTTTTATTTTCATTTGTATATTTTCTAAAATATTTAATATGCTTCAAAAGCTTTCTCCTTTAGGCACGTGCACAGTCTAAAGGATTTTCAAGGGGGTGTGTATTCTGGTTCAATGGTATTATGCGTCGACAACCATACGCTTTATTTTTTAATTAAAAAAGCAGCATTACAAATAAAAGTACTACATAAAAATGTAACTTCAGTAAAGGTAGAGAAGTGGTACGAGAAACATGTATTTCATAATAGGTCAAAGTACTTGTTATGTGGAATAGTTCTTTTAAAAGTGACTCAAAATTCTGAATACGTGTGAGTGTGTGAGTTTAGGCATTTGGATATTATGACGTCATTTTATTAGGCCTTTTATCTCGCCTATACTTCCTCTAAAGAAAATCTCATGTGGAGTTTGTTTTGTGTCACATACAGATGGAGTATTAAGTAATGACTAATACAAGTTGGAAATGGAACGACGATGACAGAAGCACCATCGAGCATCGACACAAGAGTTTAAGGTATTTACTGCACAAAAAGAGTTCTCAAAATTGTATTCTCAGAATCAGAAATAGGGTTATCGTCAAGTAGTTTTACACATACAAGGAATTGGCGCATACGTAAACACAGTAAGATAAAGTAAGTTGTAAATAAAAATAACTATTAGATTAGATTAAAAATAGAAAATATATACATCTGGAGTTATGGAAGCCCATATCCGCCACTTGAAAAAAACAAAATCCCCATGAAAAGTCATAATTATGAGATAAAAAAGTCGAAATTATGAGATAAAAAGTCATAATTATGAGATAAAAAGTCATGAAAATGAGATAAAAAGTCATAATTATGAGATAAGAAGTGCGCATGCACTGCAGTGGCGCTGTCTTCAAAGGTCCCTTCATCACCTTGCTGCTCTCCACCATGCAAACGGCATTTAGTCCTAAATAAGGTAACTATTACAGGTGACTTTTGTAAATGTTAGATGTTACATATAGCCTATATTGCAGCTAAACTACAAAAATGCAGTTCATAGCTTTGACATTACCTGTTATGAACTATAATATATATGTCTATAGTTTTGTGGTAACGTTCACGGGTTAGAATTAGGCTAGCAACTCACAGCAGCAGTATGCCTACACTATTGTCATTAGTGGCGTGAACGTTACCACAAAACTATAGGCATGCGCACTTCTTATCTCATAATTATGACTTTTTATCTCATTATTATGACTTTTTATCTCATTATGACTTTTTATCTCATAATTAGGACTTTTTATCTCATTATTATGACTTTTTATCTCATTATTTTGACTTTCTTATCTCATTATTTCGACTTTCTTATCTCATATAATCATTGACTTTTCATGGAGATTTTAATTTTTTTAAGTGGTGGAAATGGGCTTCCATAGGCTTCCATATGGAGTCTCTATAAAGTACACAATAAAATAAAATGTACAGAATAGGTAAGAATTTACGATAATAAACCAACCTAAAAACTAAAATAAATATTTAAAATAAATATAAATGTGTGAAAAGTTAGTACAATAAGAATAAAACAAATTCAATTGAAATATGTTATGTTTGTGTGCCGGACCCACACACATTAAGTTAAGACTTATTAATTTCACAGTTTCTAAATCAGGTTTTCATTTAGCTTGTTTCAATCCGTCTGCCGTTTTTCTCTTTAAAGGCTTCCGTGCATTTGTATGTTGTTATTTTTTTTACACAAATTTTCCATTCACACTTTTCTAGAGGTTGACCTCAAACTAGATCAGTTTGTTATCAGCGCTTTTATCAAAACAGTTTAAATCCTGCTTGCCTTTTGTCTCCTCTCTTCATGTCTGTATCACAGTGAGGAAAACACACACACACACACACACACACACACACACACACACACACACACACACACACACACACACACACACACACACACACACACCAATCACTGGCTAGTTCTCTATCAGATGTGGACTTGATCATGGTGCCATATAGAGGGTCTCCAATGAATTCCCTCACACTCAGCCATTCGGTCTGATAACGGGGGCTCGGGCGGAAAGGAGGAAGTTGAGGGACAGATATGTTTTTTTCCGGATGGGCAGGTATGGTTTTGGCCACGCTCCGTTACTCCGGGATACCTCCGTGATTGGCCTGGATGCCAGGTTGCCTCCTCCACTGACAGATTATTCATATCACCTAGTTAGGTTTCATGAAGCAATTATATGTCTTCACACTCCGCCAGCTCTGGGAATGGCAGACTATAGAGACACACACTATATGGCCTCTGATGCTGGGAAACGCCTGTCACTGAGGAAGAGGATGGTGGCTAGTTGGGGGCATCAGTGTAAGGTATTTTCATTATGAATAAATGCCTGTTTTAATTCTCTTCATCAAAGTTTCCTGTAACATGCTAGTAATTGAAACTAAGGAGATGTTGTACTTGCTGCTTCACTATGTCTTGTAGTGTAGTGTTTTTAGTACATTAGGGAGGGGTCTCTTTTATAATCACATGACTTTAGTTCTCAGCTAATTGCAGATATTTTTGTTTTTCCCTATGCCCTTTAGGGATATGTTGTCCATGTTGGCTTAAAGCTGCGGTTTAAAGTTCCTACTTAACATTGGAAGTTTTCTGTAGTTGAGAAAACAGGGTCCATTCCTTTTGGAGTTATTCTGTATCAGCATGTCCCAACTTTTTATTAGAACTATATGCTGACAGCAATGACTTACAATTCTGAACCACATACTTTTTGTTGTTTGTTTTTATGGCTTCAAATTCCATCAAATGAAAATATTCTGAATCTCTTAACATCATTTCGATAACGTATATCAGCCGAATTCAGCCTATCATATACCTATAGCCACCAGATGGTTAGCTTAGCATAAAGACTGGAAGCAGTGGAAAATAACTACAAAATCAACCAGAACGTCTAGGGTTTAACCCTGGTACATCCGAGTCACAGAAACTTCCCTGAGCCTCTGCTGGTTTCTTAAGAACCTGAAGTCATGACAAGACGTCCATTCCCAGAACTATTCAAGTTAACAAAGCCCAACTTGCTTATATAGACCATTAATAAAACAAGTTTGAGTTTACAATTGCTGCAACGACGTTCATGCAACCGCCTAGCGTTCATGCATTAACACAAACACAACCGTACAAACACTTGACCTCTCTGCCAAATTCTACCAAGTGGGGAAAAACTGGCCGCCCAAGGGTGGGGAAATATGTGTGGCCTGTCCATCAGAGCGAGCTGATAATATAAATCTAAACCAAATAAACCTTTCAGAAACATAATCAGAAATCCTTTATTCGTCTCACAGCGGTAACATTTTCAGCGTTAAAACAACAAAGGGAAAAGTATAAAGAGTACATTTACATAGAAAAAGAATGCTGATTTGTCAAAAACATTACTCTCAACTCAGCCAGTTTCAAGTTTCTGGACAAAAATAAACTTCAACGCCCTGTAAACGCCTTTAAATTACTCATGAAATACTACTGAAACCTTAAAAGTCACAACTTGCCTTTGTGTTTCAGCATTAGGATAAAAGTGATTCAACAGTATTGGCTCTGATTACTCAACATCCACAGCAGAAATCAGTGGAGCCTGACTACCTCTAAAAACAGAATCTAGCGATGCTGAAAGACGGGGCTGCATCGTCAGGAGCGCCACGCACGCAGTGTCGCTTCCAGCTAAATAACCTGAAAATGAACTCAACACACGCTTAAACTTGAGGTGTTTGACAACCAGTGTGTGACATCATCGGAATACTCAGGTGGCAGGTTTTGGCAACAAACATCCATTAAACAGAATCAGAAACCTTGTATATGTTCCACAAATGTACATCAGCTCAGTGCAGATAAAAGAACAAAAAAGATGAGTAGAATAACTTAAAACTGAAATAAAGAAGCAATCACATGTTAATAAAATAAAAATAAAACCAAATAAGTACACAACCAGGGTAAAAGATCAGTATCAGAATTATACAAATGAAAGTAGCAACTAGTTTTAAGATTAATAAATGGTCAAAAAGAAAGTGTATATATAGGTGTGAGGTCTTTCTCCCTTCTTTTCACACACACACACACACACACACACACACACACACACACACACACACACACACACACACACACACACACACACACACACACACACACACACACACTCACACTCAACTGTGCACAGCCCCAGTTCTCACACCATCAGCTGTGACCTGGTTAGCTTTAAGCCGCTGTTTGAGCCTGGCCCTTAGTTGAGGTTGGCTGCTCAGACAGGGCAATAGTTTGCACTTACACACACCTACCCACATAGAAGCACACGCACACAGAAACACACACACTGGCCACTGTGGCTAATTGAATGGCCAGGGCAATAGGTCCAGGTCTTTATGCTCATGGAGAGGAGCCATGAATATCTCTGTTTCATTTGGACTTGCACACTGAGGCGATGGGAAAAGTCGAAAAAAGTGTGGGAACCAACAGCTCCAGGATCTGAATATGCAACAGACAGAAACATGTCACCTGCATTGCTACAAAATACCTGATATTGGTTAAAAAAAAAAAATCTGAACTAGTTATTTCAGATGTAATTATTGAGCTGTGTCTGTGTGTAGGTACGATATGTTCTATTGGGATATACAAAGGTTGATAGGAGAAATGTCTTTTGGAGGAGAATCTTGTTTAATTTATTACATTATCAAATTGATGTTTTTATTATAAATATTAATGTATATTAGAAAAAAATAGCACTTTATTTCAGAGAGGTCAATATTTAGGCACGGCAAGTATATTTATATTGTAAAATGTACATTGCACATGTATTCCACTTGTGAAAAAC